>NC_086290.1:31793182-32108671 GCF_963924245.1 Chroicocephalus ridibundus
TGGGCAGCTGCCCCCGAGGAGCTGGGGTTATTTGTCCCTGTTTATTTATTTATTTGTACAGCTCGTTGTAGCACTGTAGTGGGTTGGCTTGTAACTCTGGCCACTGGAGAGATACAATGAAGGTGATATCTTCAAAGCGCCATGCATGCCAATTTTGCAATGTGAATTACAGGCCATTTTACTGTATTATGGGAGGAAGACAAAATGCAACATCAGACTGATGTTATCGCTGTTTTTAGCATCTGTAAATTTTGTGTCATTTTGTTTCATCAGAGACCCCAAGGCTGTGCACAGGATATGACCTTTCCTTGCAGCCTTCTGTCATTCGTGTTTGTAGCTAATAAGAATAAAATCCTCATCTCCATTTACCCTGACAAGCAAAAAGGAAGATTTCTACTTGCTGTCCCCAAGAGGAGTTCCATGGTAACACTTCCCTAGTGACTGTTTTGTGGCTTGGGAAAAGGAGCGTAGGACATGTAATCAAAGGTGTCAAAACTTCTCCTGCAACTGAGCACTCTCTTGTGATAGCTGGAGGCCCAGGGTCGGTCAGTTTAGACAACCCAGAACCACAATGGCAGAGTCCCAGGATGTTCTCCCAGTTGATGCTGGAATTTGATCTTGAGTTTCAAGGAAAACACAAGCGATTAAACAATAAAAGCGTGTTAAACAAATGTAATGCATTATCCAGGTATCAGGAAAATGGGGGGGCAGGGGGATGGGGGAAGAAGACCTCAAGAGGCCGTCTTGGCAAAGGCAGTAACATCTATGTCATTCTTTACAGCTATATCTGTTACTAAAGATAAGCGTTTCAGAGACGGAGACTCCACAGCCCCCAGTGCAGTGTAACCCAGCACACGTCTGTTCTCACTGTTGGAGTCACTCCTGAGCTTTGACCCGAACCTTTCCTAAGGACATTTCAGTTTACAAAATAAGCTTACAAAATAAATTTACAAAATAGAGAAACTGTGAAATCACACACTACAAGCTGCAGAACAGTCCACCACATTTCATAAGAAACGTGGAAATTTAGCACAAAACTAAGTTAAGAGTATGACAGAGGAACAGAAAACAAAAATTTCACCATTGGCTTATCCGTGTAACATAATACAGACGCAACATGCACCTGCAAAGACTTAAAAATATATTCCTGCATCTTAAAAAAAAAATTAAAAAAATAGCATCAAGCTTAAAACAAATTAAAATTTTGCTGAGTTCAGATTCTCTTCTACCTACAGCATACATGGAGAGCAAGGTCTGTTTTCTAATCCAAATTCTTTGTAGTGCAAGCAATTGTTTCGTTGTCCAAAATTAAGAGTGAAAGGTGACTGATGAGGGCATCCTGGTCATCAATTGATGGAGGGAGCAATGTGGCTTTCTCTTCCTAAACCGGTCAAGGAACCCATCCCAAAATGATTCTGGATATGGGGCCATGCTCTTACAGTTAGCTTACCTACCGCTGCTGCGCCTGGAATATATTGGGTTACGCTGCTTGGTGACAACGGGAGGAAAATACGTGTGTTCGAAGGCCCAAAGCAAGTCGTCTCTGAATAGCCCCAGATGAGAATCACTGTCCACCTCTGTGGATCTGGAAAAACAATTCTCTAAGCTACCACAGGACAGAAAGCTGTTGTTTTACATACTGCAGCTCCTAACTGCGTGTCTCACATTAGGAACTGTATAAAAAATACACACCCACATGTACACACATAAAAGACAGGCCCTGCCCTCAAAGCACTTACAATTTAAGCCAACAAAACAAACACAGCTTTTTACACTAACTGCCACGTATCTCCCACCCTAAATGGGACAAACTGTGTTTTGGAGGAGCCTCCCTGCACACACTGTAAAGAGCATCCCCTTGGTGAGAGCGAGGGCTGCAGGTGCCGCGGCTGCTGGGGTAGCAGTATAAATCCAAAGAAACAATAACGCTCTGTATGAGTCAGGTGGGGGGAAAACCAGGGACTGCCGAATACCAGCAGACAAGCCAATGCTGGCAGCGGCTGTGAGAGCCCTGGGCAGTGGGAAGACACGATGCATGTGCACTGGGTTAAGTTTTTCCTGGTTCAGCAGGAAGACAGAGAAGATGAAAGGCAGCAGGGGCTACGGCACAAGTTGAAATCCCTTTGGACACATCACATTAATATGATCATGAGGGCTACATGTGATCAGTCAAAGTTTAACTCATTGTCAGGAGGGCTGCTGGCCCCCAGAGGTTTCCTGATCCTTCTATCCAAAGACTGGAAGTTACTCATGGTTCCCTCGATCTATCAAGGTGATGTGGTCAGAAACGAGTGGGCAGCCAACTATCTCCAGAGAATAAGAACTGGGAAGGCCATAGTCACAGGCAGAGAAATACTATTCAGTGGCCTGCTATGCGCACTACAGTGCTGCTGCCCACAGACAACTTCCAGGAGCAGCATGTATTGCCCAGGGGACTCCTGCTGGTATCCCTGTGCCCGACCTCCACGACACATTTCTGAGCCCGCGACGCACCAGAGGAGAGGCAGTCTCCTCACCCCTGACACACACTGAGCTTCATACAGCTCTGCCCTGACCCCATACCTCATCCAAGCTCTTCGGGCCAAGCACTATGCTGGCAGAAGTCCACCTCTGAAGGCCCCCACTCCCCAGCTTGCGCCTAAACTTCCTCCTCCCATGCAGCACAGTACGGGGGGTCCAAACCTCCAGCCCATTACACGCAGCAGAGAGAAGCCAAGTCACTTTGCCTCCCCTTCTCAGTCAACAAAGACTCCTTGTATGAGAACATACTTACCAGCATGAAGGAGGGTTGCACAAACTAGTCCCACGGGAGCGCAATGTAGTGAGCACAGTGTTGCAATATATATGTTTTCATATTAAAAACCAAACTAGAACAGTGGCCAAGGTAACAGTGGCAGAACTTCCCTGTTGAGAGTTCTAACCCAGAGATACGGTAACCTAAACTCCTGGCTTGTAATAACTTTCTGATTGGAAAACAGAACACGACCCAAAAAAAAGTATGAAAAAAACCTAATACAAAATCGGAGTTTGTTCTAGTCCCTGAGAGTTTTCAAATTAGAAAAGACATAATAGAAAAATTAAAATGCACTGAAAAGCAATCAAATATTGATTAGACAAGGTAAGCATGGAAGTCCTCTCCAAACTCAGACTGTGTCACTCCCAAAGAGGTAATATTACAAGGGCTTTTAGGGGGAACTAGAGGGGGCGTGTGTGGAAAGAGAAGGAAAATGAGTCAGCTGTAATCCACTATTGCTTCAAGTAATGCCTCCATAGCCTTCCATCCACGAATTAGACCAGGTCCACAGAAATACCCAACCTTTGCACCATGCGACATAAATCAACACTGAAATCTATCAGGCATGATGAGCTTTCTGGACAGGAGAGGAAAATTAGTACAGTTTTCAGACATTTCTCAGGGCAGTGAGTGTTTGTTTTGAGGGCAAGGCTCCTGTCAGCAATGCTAGCTAAGAAGTAAAAAGTAAGGAGTAAGACCTCCGTCCCTGCAGGAGTCCACATTGTGAACTGGAGTGAGGGTCATCAAATATCCTACCCTGTCTGTGCATTTTTTCCAACTTCTAAAAGTGCAATAGATGTTTACATAGCATGGAGATGATAAATACCTTTGATCACCTACATGAGGATTGTCAAGACAGGCAGTAAAGGGGATACAGCTTGCCGAGCTTTCAGACGCACTGTTCTGCTCGATGTGAGGAACTGCCAAGGTTAAAAAGTCCAAATTCTGAAAAGTGTCATGGTATGTTAAACCACATCAAGGGTTTCTGGATTAAAATAATTGTTAGATTGAATTTTCTAGTCTGAGTAATTTCCAACATATGATAATAAAAGCAAAATCAGTAGTAGTTAATGGAGAATCCACAGATAAAGGATACTTTAACACAAACTATCCAGAATCTAAGAGAAGGAAGAGAAATCTACCCACATACGTATATTCTGCCAGTCTGACATAAGGGACAGCCAATGACCACAGGCATCATGTACCAGCCTGTCTAGGAACACCGTCACCTCACTGTGGCTAAGTGATCAGTGAATAAACACTGAGAAGGGAGACAGAAATGTCCCCCACTCTCCCGAATTCTCAGACCTGGACCTATAATTTCCTCATGTATGGGAAGCACAGGAGAAAACCTGCTGCTACTGCTCTGCTTAAAAGCCCCACCACAAGGGTTTCATATCCTAGGTAAAGTGGTGAAAATACTATAAAACTCAGGTACACTATCACTGCCACTGAGAGACAAGCTGAATTTGCCAAATGGTTTTGTGACCCCACCCTTTAAATCAGCTTGTTAATCATTATCGTCATAGGGGTGATAAAGTTGTTTTATAAGCCAACACTGAAGCAGTAACATTAACTACTTATGTAGGGGCTGGTGTATTTCTCTGCAGATAACATTTATTAGAAGGCACTCTCTTTAAAGACACAGGCTTGCCTCATAACCTTCTTCTGGAGCACCGAGCGATCTGTTCCACTTCTTCCTCCAGTCTGATTTACATGTCAGACACAAGTGATGCCTGGAGGGGACGGGTTAAGTGATATGAAATCCCTAAAACACCTTGAACTACAGGTTCAAATCTCAACTGGATTGTCCCGGCCTCTCCTCCTGACGGAGCAAAATTTATGATTATTTCTCAAGGCCAGACACACACTTGGCTCTATCTGAGAGACAGACACAGACAGAATTTGCCAGGAGGCACTGACGCAATGCAGAAGAGACATGAAAAGGCCAAGAGGCACCGAGAAAATAGAAGGGGTGGTAGACATGAAGCTCATTCACCATTCCCAATTATATACATTGAAGGGACAGAAAGTCCTTTAATTATTGGGATTAGTGTCACAAGCATGCCTGGCAGAAGGAAGCTATCTGAAGGAGCAGTCAACAATCATGCACAGCTTTCCACCATCCTCCAAAGTCAAGGTTTCTGCCTCCTCCTGGTTGTTTTCTTTCTACCTCTACAGAAACAGCTAGTCTGAATCAAATATCTTTTGCTAACAAGCTCAGAGGTAAACTCCAGCTTTGCCTAGACTTCAGGGTACCACAGAGAACGTGCTTCCTGGACTGAATTAAAGGGAAAATAGAATCTCCTTCCGAACAGATTGGTTAGTTCATCACTGTGCCCACTACTCTCCAAATTCCACCAGTGGAAGCTTTGTGGAGGAGGACTAAACACCCAGTAATCTTTCTTCACTTCCAGGACAGACAAGAAATATGCTTTTGAAAGAACTACCAATGAAATAAGAAAACAGGGCTAGAAAAAACACCTCTAAAACCTCCAGGTTATTCCTCACCCTGCGGCACAACCAACTGACAGATGACTGACTTGCTTAAAAACTTCTCACCACAGAAGATTCCACAGCTCTCCAGTGCTCAAAGCAGCTGGGAAGTTTTTCCTGATGCTTGCCTCAGATGCCTTTTGCTGCAGTCTTTGTTCCACACTCTACCTCCTAGCCCTACATTGCTCAATCTGTTTCAGAAAGCATTTTCTGAACGCATTCTCTTCTCTGTCACAGGTGACCCCTGTTGCAAGCAAGAGCAGACTGGGGTGCAGGAAAGCTACAGTGCTTGCCTTATCTCTGCCAGCTGCAGAACAGGCACGTATTTTGAGCATTTGTTAAGCATGGAGATTGGGCATTACAGCACAGAGGGTAAAACAGAATCTCTGCCCCACACCAGGTTTCCGCAGGGTTGGGATTTCTGCGATGAAAACACAGACTTGGAGACAAGCACGCCATAATATGCTTAGCTAAGGATAATGCAGGCTGCAGAGAAAAGAAAGGGAAAACACATTCCCTGGCTGGGAAGTTCCTAGTCATTTATATCTGGCGAACAGACAATGGTCGCGGACTGCTAATTTCCTTGAGGATTTTTTCCCTTCCGTTTGCCAGATCCTTAACACTGCGAATTCTTGTTACGATTTCAATGCACAATTAATCTTTAGTTCAGAGGAAAGGGAAATGGAAGGAGGAAGGATGATCATGAGGTAAAAAAGCCCCAGGGAGGCAGATATCAGATCTCGGCTCTGCCCCATCTTTTGTGCAATATACTGGTCTGGTCAGCTTTCCTTGCTCCATTTTGACTCCCAGTCATCTCTTTCAGATTGCCTGCCTTGTTTATTTAAATTGTAAGTGACTTAAGGGAAAAATGATTTCTTAATATTTGTGTGCACACACATTAGAATCAGTCACCATGCATTGCTGTAAAACAAATAAAAAAACCCCACAGCAATAACTACAGGAGAGCCCCATCTTTTGTTGCTACAGCCATGCTATGGGCCACAACCCCTGCTCCTGACAGTTATGGTGGGTGACACCACCCCATCCTCGCGCTCCTCTTCCCGTTGCAGGTCCCTGGCTGTCCCAAGGGCCTGTTCAGGTGGACGGGAATAAGTGAGGCCAGGGTCTCCGTTCATCCACTGCTGACACCAGCACAAGTCTGACGCACATGACGCCATTTTGCCATCGCCGGCCTTGACACAGACAAAGCGACATCATGCAGCCACACGCTGTGCCGTGCTAACTCATCACCCACACCGGGCAGAGAACATCCCGAAAGGAAACCTGGCAGTAAACACTGCAAAGAACAAAAAAAAAAAACCACCACAAAACCAACTACCAAATAAATCAAACTAAAGGAGAAACAAGTGAGAATTTGAATAAACAGAAATCCCGAGCTCCCTTTGACTTCTTTGCACCAGGCAGTCCACACTGATGGCAGAGCCATTTGCTGTTCATGGTCCTTCCAAACCAGATCACTCGATATGTTGCACTTTAATTTGTTATTAAAGTTATATTCCACAAATTAGCCACTAGCTATAATAGGCCCTGGGAAGAGGACGAAAAACAAAACAAGGTCAAGAGCAAATGCTGCTAATCTGTGACAAGCAGATAGAGGCAGGGAGCAAGGTGAAAACGGGAGTTTTACATTGGTTGGGGGAGAGGAACAAAGCGGTGACAGTCCAAGTGAATTTACAGCAGGAGGCACAGAGGATGACAAGGTCCCTCCAAGTCCTCCCCAACTCCTCTCATGGAAGGGAAGAAAAGCCTGAAATTTCTGCAGGTCCCCGTGCAAGCTGACACAAGCGAGGAAGAGACGGAATTGCCTCAGTATAAACAACACGCCTGGAAATCGCTCCTGCCAGCTCCCCAGCCAGCCCGGCAACGAGACTCCAGCCCTGCAGCCTCTGCCTTTGCGCCCACTGTGTTTCAACTGTCTTTCCTTCTCCTTCCCCCAAGGTTTCCAGGCAGCTACATGTCAATTTTGTCACACCCCAAGTTCTCCTAATCTTGTTGCAGGGATGAATTATAGGTTGTTTTAAGAAACAGGTATTCAAGCAAAGGTTAAAGGGTGTTTTAATCAAACAAGGTTGAAAGAGTACCAGGAATTTGGCTGGTGGAGAATAGAAAACACTTTCCTTAGTTCAAAAACATATGTGACTCTAAATACACACACAAGCAAATACACATTCAGGCAGAGAGTATACATGTGCCTTTTTTTTTTTAGGATTAAGCAGGCAATTGCATGCAGAGATATTAACTGACTGTACATGCCCACTGAGTAAGATGTTATTTCATGAGTGATATCACAAAATTAGAAACTCTCCTGCCTTGCACAGGACTGGATCAGGGCATTTTAAGTAGGAGTCCTCTGAAGGATTTTAGAACAAGAAAGCAACATACCAAGAAAACAGGGCTACTCTGAAAAAAAACTCTGTGAGCACAAAGTATATTTAAAAAAATTTTATATAAAAAATTTTCTTCTCTCATCCACGCAGGTAGCCCTGAGACAGTATTTTTGTTTCCTTGGGAAATCTGGCTTCTTGGGATGTTATTCCTTGAGATACGTCCAGCTGCCTCTCCTGAATAGACATTTTATGTGAAGTACAGCAATGAGGTTAGAGCCCAATCTTTCACACCGCTAACCCTGATCAGTGCTGGGCCTTTCATTCTGCACAGCAAAAAAAGAATGGAAGAAACCTGGTTATCACAAAGCACTAGAAAAGTGGTAGCTTATATTGCTACTGCCTCTTCTAGAGGCTGAAAAAATTAAAATATCTCTGGAGATCTCAACTCAGAAGCTCCTGCGAGCCACTGGCACCACTGCTGGGTTGTTTTAAACAGAGTTTCTTTCTAAAAAGCCACACTTACCCCAAGTGGCCTAGATTACATATTCACGTGGAAAAGCACCACATGTATTTAATAAGCCCTGTTGAAAACTCTGGTTTCAAGCAGTGCAAAAACCAGCTGTGCTATTAAAAATACCTATTAACAATCTTGCTGTATCTCCACGCTTTGCCTCCAAGACTTTAACACACCTAACTCAGATTAACTTGTCTTCCTGGCTGCCACTTGCCAAAACGCTCCTGACCAGATCTTCCCCCACGAGCCTGGCCGGTTCTGCCATGATCTCCGCCTGACCACGAGCCATTCTGAATGACAGCAACTCCCTGCCCCAGCAGAGCTGCGGTAAAAAGGAAACGCCAGTAAGATCATTGCCATTACCACTAATTGTAGGCAGAGCTGTCAGCGCTTTGGGGAATTATATACACACCTGGAATATCAGCTAACCTGAAGCTTCCTGTTCTGCTGAAAGGCAACTCAGTGCTAGCAAACTCCAGGGAGTGACAGAAATGAGTGATAAAGGAGTCATAGCCACAGGAAAGTATACAAGCTGTTTAATTGGTGTTACGCTGGCAGACCTTTTAATATTTATGGAAATGTATATTGTGTATTTTTTCCCATCCTAGGACTATTTTCATATTCTTCTGCTAATACAGTTACCATAGTCATACAGGCACAGGTTGCAAAGGAAGGATGTAAAGATGGCTGTTAGCATTATGTTGTTATGGTCCAAGCTGCATGTTTACATAGTTCAAGTACAGAATTATCTATGTGCCTCAAAATCCTAATGTATTTAAATCACATAACATATTTAAAACAGGTCAGAGGGACTACCCCTCCAAAGTGCTGGTTTCCCTCTTTTGAACTTAATTGTGCTTAGGATGTCTATTTTAAACATACACCTAGTAAAGTGGGACTCATTTCACCTTCGTTCCATTAGAAATGACTTGTTCTGGTGTCAGAGAAAGCTGGTAGCAGAGCTGGGAAGAGAGTCCAGACCTCTCGTGCGTCAGGATGAGAACTGCACCACTGTACAAATTAACAATGTGTACACCTCTCACCTCCCCACACGACCATCTGTTTCTGTCTACCTCCTACCAAATATTTAAGAACAGAGGCTGTACCTGACATGCAAGTTAAAACCCACCAGTGTTTTAAACCAGCTCTGCTCTGAGCAACATCTTCCAACCTGTGGCCAGTTGAATACCGGTAGTAACGTGCTGCAGGACTTGCATCTCTGTCACACTTGCTGTGTCAACCCTTGCTTAGGAGGATGGGGATGTAAATTAAAGTTTTCACTACAGTGCCGAACTTTGAACTGTGGCAGCTACAGCACAGATGTGCTTGGCATTTTGCTGCCCTTGTTGAGCACATGAACTCCTGCAAATAACTGCGACAGACAAACCTTAGCAATCTCAGCATAGCCAGGCCTGCCAAACACCTAATTCTTCTCCTCATTTGCTACCTCCTGCCCCTCAAGCACAAAAAAGGGCTTGCCTAAACTTAAAAGGATCTGCTGGTACAGCTACATGGGTAAACCTCTCTGGTAAATAAAGTTTAAGCTGATACAGTTTATACTGAATCACTCAATGAAACAAATGACAGCAAAAGACTCTCTCATCGATATAACTGAGTTTGCACTAACGCTTTTACAGGTATAGCTGTATCTGTTAAGAGCAGGGGGTGGGGTGGGGGGTATTTCTCATGCCCCTATTCCAGTAACACCTCTAAAACTAGAGAAAGCCCAACGTATGTTAGCCAAACCCCATTTCTGTCAATCAATATAGCCACGCGCACACTACTGGCTTTCACCAGCACAGGCATGTGGCTTAGATGCTACTTCCCATGCTTCTTGTGTGTGAATAAAAAGAAACTGCTGGGCAAGGACACCACCACCGATGGGCTTGGAAGTTGCCGGGCTGTACATTACAAATCTAAGCCCAGTATTTCTCAATTATTGTATGAGGACTGAGTGATCTGAAAAGGAGTTTTACCTCCGAAAAAACTGGCAAGTCAAGAGCAAAAAGAGTCCACATCTCCTTGCAGTCTTTGCTATTGTTGGGACTCATAAAACAACTTGTCTAAATCAACCTAAAGTTTTGCACATGCAAAAATGCTAGAAAGAGCATCCCCAAAATTCTCCTTCATCTCGGTCAAGGAAAATACAGGAAGGACACAAATTTGACATTGGAAAAGGAGATGTGATGAAAATACCGCATGGGTTAAAAGCCTGGAAAAGCAAAGAAGACCTAAGATTTTCTTTGTTCTTCTAAGGCTTCCTAATCCTGATCTAAAAATATACTAGGCTCAAATTAGGTGGAACTTATGTTTCGTTGAAGTTCATTTTTATTCCCCATATTTTTGCTAGAGAACCTTATATGCACAAAATTGTGAATAGAAACATTAAGATTTCCATATTGGGAATGCTTCTGTTAGACCAACTGTTCACCTAGTCCAAAACCCTATCACACGCTGTAATCAGTACTATATACGTCAGAGGAAGACGAAATCATTGATCTGTCTGTCAATAGGGAAGACATCTTCCTAATCCCCTCAGTAAATAATATGTCTATTCTGAAACCTTATAATCTCTTTATTTTACGTAGTGTAACTGTGGACATTCTCATTATGGATACTTAATCCTCTCAAAGATGATAAACTTCTGGCCTCAGTAATATTACTGTGGCATTAAGTTTCTCATCCTCGCTGTGTGTTCTGCAAAGAAGTATTTCTATTAAGGATTTTTATGCGTATCTCATATTCACTGTATGACCTGCACTATATTATTGTGAGAAGAGGGGTCTCCTGTTCATCCTTTCTCTCCACTGTTCTTCACGTTGTTTATAGGTTCATCTACAGGTAGATAGTCAGGAAAGTTGATCTGAAGTAAATGGATGTTTTAATTAAATTTTAACGGATTAGTTTATCTACAATGTTAAAATGGATAAATTATACTACATTAAATCCCTGTATGGACATACACATTCAGAATGAAAATTGGCCTTAATACAATTTAGCTCACTTTGCTTCCAAAGTAAATGGAGATAAACCAAATGAAAGCCACTCATATTTTAATAACAGTATTTACACAGTGATTCAATGTAATTCAACTCATTGTTTTAAATTCCCATTTTTTGTCACTTCGTTTTTTTTCCCCAAGTGTTCCTGTGTAAACAAGTCTTCAAATCATCATCTTTTCAAATCTCCTGTCTCACAGTTTCCATCCTTGACGTCTATACATTTTTGCCGTTATGTGGATCCTTTTTACTTTACCATATCTTTCGGGGATAGTGTAATTGCCATGATTAAGAGTGTTTCTCCAGTAAAGACTATCACTGCAGTAAGTTCTGTACACTTGTATATCTTGCTATTTATCATAAAAAATAGGCAAGACATCAGTTAACTCTCTGTGTGGATTAAGCACCTGAATTTTGAACTCGTCACAACAGCCACTTCAAGTCTTTTACTTTAAAAGCTCCAGTTAATATAGAATCTAGTGTAAGTAGCAAGAATTACCTTTCCTAAGAAATCTACGAGTCTTGTCTGAGTCAGCTTCTGTCCAAATCAATCTTTAAGAGTGTAAAAACTGTTAGCCTCACCAAAAGCATCGCCATAGTCACACAAAATGAATGGATAGTTTTTAAGTCCAGCTTGCATGAACTGTGTCCACACGTCCACCAAACGACTAATGTCAGGATAGAACAGAGTTCACACCTCCAGTAGGTTTAGGGTGAAGCCAACCTGGACTGTGACTGCACCATCAGAGACTATACTGCACACAAATAAGAGTAATCCATTTTTCTGGCGTACTATGTCTGCCAAAACCAGCAATTTCGGGAGTGAATACTTGCTTCCTAACAACTGGAGGTCTGCCTCTTTAAAGCTTTAATTGATTGGAATAGCCCTGGATAAATTGGCTAACAGAGACGCAGCGGTGTTAGGGGTGACGCAGGGCAGATTACTCTTTGGGCAGATGACGCCAGGGAGGGTTGGAAAGGAAAGCAAGTGTAGCCAATGGGGCAGAACAGGCAAGCTGTCACACTTTGTGTTTCTGCTCCTTAAATCTGAGTGCACCTAATTAGTTATCTCATCTGCTAACACTTCCAACGACAACAATGACAAGAAGATTCTAAGAATATGTACCTCACGGGAATGCCCACAGATAGACTTGCTGTAAACCTTGTGTAGTCCCTGGGGCTCTGGTCTGCACTGAAACCTTGCTGGGGTACATGTGTGCGTTTGTGTTTATTTTAAATATACATGCACATACAAATAAAGACTATCACTTGCTGCCTCTTTGGTTAAAGGCCAGGCCTCCTCACATCTGCACTATGAGCATTTGTTAACAAGTACTAGCAAAACCAATAACTCACTAGGATTTGGTGAGTTTCCAAAATTAATGATATTTTGTTTCAATTTTTTCCACTCTGCTTTTAACCTCACAATTTAGGTCTTCCCCAGTAGAGCCCTGTCCAAGTGACAACCATCCTCAGACCATCAGATAGCTCAAGTATGTACTCTGCCACATCCATAAAATCTAGGCATTGAGCTCTGTTAAGCTTGGAAAGAGATTTAAATTGGATTTCATTTTAGAATAGTATTATGTGCTGCTTCATCTACTGGCAAACAGGCATTTCAACTTTTTTGCACCTAAGAACAGACCCTCATACCACATTTTTGAAAGTCAGCTGCTTGGTAGGGAACAACCCATGTTTTCTAGGATCTTTAGAGAGAACTGGCCTAGGAAACAAATCAGAATTGAGCTGGGACTAACCAGGGTAAAGGTTGCTTATATCTGCAGATTACCCCTCTCTGCTTTTCTAATTCACTCACCATGCCTTATCTTTCCATTAATCTTTAATAAACCTTTTAGTTAATTCCCCAAACATACGCAATCTACATGACAGCAGGATACAGCGCAAAAGCAGCCCACGGATACAAGGAAACAGGCAGTAGAGGAATCAAAAGGAGAGGAAACTTTTAGGATTAAAAAAACCCACCCAAACTGCAGGTTAGTAGAAAATGACGAGCAATCGTGAGAAAGCAGTGGTAAGGGGCAAGCCAGAGAGGAGGCAGGGACTGTAGAGGCGTTAGTGTTTCTCCGGCTGCTGGATTTGTTTTCTCAATTGGGGCCCTCCTCCCCTTTCCACTCTGGTTCTACTTTGACAAAAACAGGCAATCCGATTTCAAACCTGGGGAGTCTCTGAAATGTGGAAAACCCTCTCCAGGCTGACAACAAGGATATAGCTAGATTAAAAGGTAAATGCAATTTAACCCACCCCAGCAGAAATGGTAATCAAATTACATTGCCTCTAAATATGATAAGTTTGGGGATGAGGCCCGCAGGGGAAGAGAAGGTGTCTTGCAAACACAAACACAAAGAAACATGCTAAAGGGAACTGCTAAATCAACGGATAAATTGTGACTTCTACCCTCCCCTCCCTCCCACAGGATGCTTGATAAGCTGCTGATTGCTTCTAAAACATCTACTACCAATGTTAGGAACTGATTAAGCAGCTTACAAAGCACTGGGGGCTAATAGACAGGCCCACCAGGGAGACTGCAGCTCTGGAGTTAAGTAGCTTGCTTTTTCATGGCTTGATTATTAAAGATGAGATAGCAGAACATGCTGAAAGGATGCGGAAACAGTTTTAGAGCTCAGGTGACTGGCCTTTTTATTTTATGGAATCATTTCTACCCTGTCACTTCACCAGCCAACAAAATCCATGTTTCCTGCAGTTCTGTAGTCTCCAGCTCTGAGGGGCATCTGAACCACCTCAGCTTAAATGTGTCAACTGAACATCCAGAACTGACTACGCTACCCACCATCCCGCAGAAAAGGCACCACTAGACATGGGCAACATCGCTGGAAGAAGCTTAAAATAATGTCTCCTACATATCACTGGCAATGGCACTAGAGAGTGAACACAGATGTGCCCAGGTCAGCCAGCACATCTTACCTCATTGCTTCCTCCATTGTGCATCTGAGCACTGCAGCACATTCACCTTAGATTCCCTATCCTCTCCTTTCAGCTCTTTTTGCCAAATTCTGCTTGTTTAATCTGGTACATAATAAAATTCCGCTGTTCAGGCAGATGTACTGCGAGGTGCTTGCTTAGTTCAATCAGTATCAATGCAAAGACACATTTTGCTGGCACATTACCTATTGTGCGGTCACATCTGTCATAGTAACACTGCATGGCTTAACTTTGTGTAGCAGGCTTGCTAAGCTTTTTGTGGTGTGATGGGGTTTTTTTTGTATTTTTTCCCCTCTTGTGGTAATGCCTAGCAGACTTTGTAAATAAGCATGTTGCACTAGGGACTGTACAAAGTCATAAATTCCTGAATAATGATTCTTTCAAGCAAAGAAATAAATACTACTTGTCATCTGTAGGCTGAGTCTTAGATGAGCCTTCATTGATCAGATGAAAAATTTCTCACAGCAAAGTTCTCTTTGCAGACTACAGTTTTCTTTTGCAGCCTCTTTCCATCCCCATTTCAACACTGAGGTTCTAGGCTTTCTCTCCCTCATCCCTAACCAATGCCCCTGTTAACCCATTTTTATATTAAACTATCAACCACAGAGATGGCTTGGAAGTAAAGCTATTTATGCTACGATTAGCTACAAGGGGGAATATACAATTAGCATTGAAGATGAGAAGAAGCTTGATGTATAACAGGTAGAATTAATTGAAGAAATTTACCTGCTGAAGGTCTGCGAGAGAATAAAGATGGATTTGCTGAAGAAGATACTCTCTGGGAAAGATCCTGGAAAAGAGAAAAATGGATGCATGTCATGCCTTTTTGACTGGGAAACTCAAAGATTTCCTCTCCCCAACAACAGACTGCAGAATAATGATGCTAGAGAGCAAGCTTGTCAGAAACTGGAACTATGTCGCCCTGTAAGAATCAGCTGCTTTTACAGCATTCCTCATGGGCACAACAATTCCGCAGTAAGAATGAATGCTTTGCCAGTGTCATACTCCAACTGTCAGGTAAGCATGTACCGTGACATTTACAACCACTGAAAGCTCATCCTGAGCACAAAAGGTGTTTCTTTAAACAATTAACCCAGTAATAAAAACAAATAACTCAAACTGCACATTAAAAGTATTTCTAATGGGTTTTAGTACAAGATTCCTGGTCTGCTAGAAAGCTGTAACAGTTAATTTCTGATGTGATTTATGGTTTTGTAACTGAAATAACTCTATTGGGAAAAATGTCAAGCAGATGCTGTTCTGCCAACATCAAGCTGATTGATAGAAACTCCCTTTTGCATACAGAAATATATGTATTGGTATAGACTTTATAATGACTTATTTGAGAAAGGCATATTTTCCTTACATAAACCAAGGTTTCAGGCAAGACCATTGATTATCCACTCACAGACCTGTTCAGTAAAGCTAAATTACCGAAACCTGAACTGAGAAGAGATGTCCTAATTAGAGAGACTTGCAGTAAAATGAAAAACTGGGTTAAAGTAACATTACAGAGAAAAATGGACCTTGTAAAGGTAAGTGGATATTAGCAAGAAAAGTTTATGAAAACCTATGTATCTGCCATAAAGATGTCAGGAAGAGAAAAAGTGCATCTAATTAAAATGTCTATCTTTGTGTGCACACACAGAGAAACAACCAGCCAACCAGCTTTATTTTCCACCCACACAGAACAAATATAACACCATGCTACGGTATCATGGGGAATGGAGAATCACACCACTCTTGCAAAAAAGGCAACCAAATATCTCAAGAGATGCAACTATTTTACACTACATGTTCCTTAGAGAAGAAATTGTGAACTCAACTCAGTTCCTATGTTACAATCGTGTAGTTTTAAGGCAATACAGAAACAAAATTCTCAATATTATTAAATGCATGAACAAAGCTCTGGCAAAGATTGGTTTGTAATGGTAGAACTGAAATGGCAGAGAACAGAAAGACCACTGCGCACGTTCAAAAAAAACAAACATACCAAAAGGCCGATACGAACTTACATGATCATGATAATGAGACTAATGAGAAAGTAGACAGGAACTCAGAGAAGAGATTTCAGAAGCTGCAACAACGTAAGTGGCTAAAATGCAGATCAGCAGGGATAACCACTACCATTTGCAATCTTTGACAGAACACTGACTCTAAGAAATAATGGAAGCACCTCAATTTATTGTATTCCATTTGTTATCTTAAACAGCTATCTTAACCGATGCTTTCAAAGCTGTGTTGGAAGGACCAGGACTTTTCACTGCTGTTAAGTTGCATGAAGTCTTATACTCCTTTTGTGCTTTTGAAAAAAAGGTAAGCTTTGAGTTCTGCAAGCAAGGCAGGGACAACTGGGCACTGCCTATCTTACAGAACTCTTCTGGAGCAGGACTGTGCCCTCGCTCCTTCTGACTCACCAAGCATGTCACCTCTACCTACCTAATTCTCAGCTGCAGTCTCACTGGGATACTGCACTTTCCCCTTTCAGTTCTGTAGCCTATACCATCGCTCCTATTAGAAGTGAACGTGTTTCAGTGGCTCTGCTGCACCACACCTTCATAACATATTTGGCACAATGTCAAAGACCACTAGAAAACAGTCAAAATCCAGATATCAGACAATATATGACATTGTGATTCCGCATTTGCACATAGAAGATTTATTAAAATTGATTGCTAAGGAGTCAACTCTGAAAAGCATTTTGAAGCCGTTACTATTTTTCAACTCTGACAGAATTTCTTTCATTAAAATTTTCCCATCATTCTCCCCTGATCACACAGGCAGACACTAAACAGCACAGCAGCTTTGCCAGGAACTGTATTATTTGCTGATGCCCTTACAGCACTGCTGAGGAAAATAATTAGCTAATGAAAGATTTCCTTTTTCAGGAAATAGCCTGAATAGCCCATAAGGCAGAAACTGTTAATGACTAATATCGATGACTAACATCACGTTCCCCTGCCTTCAAGGACTGAATTTTATTTCCTGCAAGTTCTAACTCCTAATAAAAAGTGTGCAGATGAAAAGATCGAGGGACTCCCGTTGTCAGGGGGGTCTCAGCCAGCGCAGGCACTGGTGACAGTCACCCTCTCCCTGTATCTGTCTCCCTCCCTGAGATATGTTAGTTTGCAGCAGCAGCCCTGCAGAGCCAGCATCCAACACTCCTCCCTTCCAAACCTATTTCCAGGAAAAGAAGTAGGCTTTGCCCTCCCAGTCTTATGCAAGACACATACACACGCACACACCCGGCACTCAAGTGAGAGGAGTGCTTATTTCCATTGCTATGGAAACTGAGGCATTAAAAAACCCTCAGTAAGTAAAGGCTGGTCCAGCTTCAGATTTGCAGTCCTTCTATTGACTCGAAAAATCGTGATTTGCTTGTGGTGGGCCACAGAAAAACACCTGAGCAGCCAGAGCTCGCATGTACAACAGCATTTACAAAATCTCTTATGAAGCAACTGGACCAGTTCCTGTGGTGGCTCCCAACGCATGTGAAGGTGCAAAACACTCCCTCAACACCTGCCCACACCACCAAAGGTGGAGAGCACACAGCTCCATGAGCATGAAACCACTGAAATCACCTAAAAGCAGGCAAGTCAGTCCCTGATCGTTTAAAATATAAATGACGTGCCCTCACCACACCTGTGGTGAGCTGAGCGGCTGTTTCAAAACACATCCTGCTGTGCTCCACATCTGCAATTAAAATCTCCTCCAGAAAACTTCTGTTAGTCCCATTTGGAAAGAAAAAACGAAACTCAACAGCTACCTGAACATAACTTGTGTACGCAAAAATGCGTCTGTTTATTGCCAGTTTGTCAGCCTCTAGTGGGTGGGGAACAAGAGTGTAAGGAGCATCAGAGTATCAAACTGAAGCATGTTTTCAAAAAACCTCATCAAAAAATGCAAGAAAATCAGTCGGGGTAAGAAATCCACACCGATCAAGTAGTCCAGTAGGTAAGAAAATGAATGACGGCTGGTTTCCAACAACTTGCTTCTCTGAGGTCATGGCTTATATGAAGTCGTTTTCAGTAGGGGACACACAGGACTAATTCAGAGCCTCCAGCATCTCGACCCAGACACTTCCTCCTATGTAACTACCCAATGCCCTCGCCATCTCCATCCCTCTGCAACTGGGACTGGACAAAGGAAGCCAAAGTCAGTAGAGTGCAGCAGGCGAGATGGGGCTCACACAAACACCATGCCATTGCATTAGCGCCCAGACAAAGCACTACATGGCATCCAAATCAACCTAAAATCACATTCACGTCTAAAAATCTGACACAGAGCAGGCTAAGATGACTACACTTAGAAACATTTCAAGAGAAAATACATATGAACTTTCTGCATGAGATGGAGCTTTGAGCACGCCTGGGTTAATATAAGGCCTTGATCCAAAAAGACCAAAACATGTGCTTGCATTTTATTTTTCCCTGGATATAAAGGTCCTTTACTAACACCACACAGGAAATCTCTGGTAAATTACTTGAAAGCAAAATAAAAGATGTCAGTTTTGTAAATCTTTGATTGATGCGCTATAACGAACTGGATTTTTTTTTAAAGCTGGTCAATTAAAAGCATTAAATAAACAGCATCCTTTCAGTCCAGTCTTAACACAGAAAAAAAAATGGAGTGAGCCAGACAGAGGTCAAACGCAAGATGTTAAGACTCATCACAATAAAAACTCAAATGTCTGCTGCTTCAGAATGTGACCTGTGACCCCTGAGAGGCAAATGGTATCGAGTGCACGTCCCACTAAAAGCACCTCCTTAGGTCTTCACAGGTTGGAAACTCCCGGACCAGTTTCACCATCGATGCAAACCAGAACAGTTGTGAGTCACAGGATTGCTGTGCTGTAAACCCTGGCTACCAGTCAGGGTTAAGCCTGTGGTGAACAAACCAAGTTCAATGCTAACCAGCTCTCTAGCTTTGCCACTTCCTGTGAACAATGAAATCCAAAGTCCTTCGGTTAAAGGTCTCTAAATTGCTTTATTGTTATGTGCTAGAAACAAAAGCAATCAATGCAGCAGGAAAGAAACCCACCATCGGAGACTTTCAGCCCAACTAAGAGAGAGAACTGAGCATTCTCAGTTAGCGATTATTATTCTTTTTTTGTTCAACACTTTGTAATGTGCAGCATAACCTTCAGGCAAGATAGAACCAGAAATTTCATCCGTTCCCTTTAGGACGATCTTATCAGGTAAGTATTTGCACAAACAAAGGTTATCTTTTAGTGTCCTCCTGCAAACAGAACCACTGATAAGACTTTGCTTTTTGCATTTGGACAAAGTGTGTAGTCACGGTGCTTTGTTAGCACTAAGTAATTGCTCTGCATTTAAAGCCTGTTTATCATCAGCTTAGGTAATTTTTCTCCAATGGGTTAAATACCCTGACAGCTCTGCTAAAGCTACAACCAATTAATCTGCCCAAGCCTGACACTACAACCAAAGTACAAACGTGATAAGCAGAGCGAACTCTTCTTTTTACAGCGCAATCAAAAGAAATCAAGTTAGCTGGCAGGTGGGCACAACCAAGTCGCTTTTGTACCAAAAAGCCCGTTGAGGCCTAGGAGGGGAGGGGGGAAAGGGAGGGAAAGCTGGCACTCGATTTCACGCGCCAAGGAGTGTCTTGTTTGACCAGGTTGAGGAGGGTATGAGTGAGCTGTGACTCACGGCAGACGCAGATGCACCAGCCCAGCAGGCAGCCCGGCTCAGACCTCCTCTCCACCCCTCTGCAGGCAGCTGCTGCGCCCACAGCTGGCGCAGCACCCAGGGACCAAGTCCACTTCCTCAGCCAGCACAGTTCATGCCCGGGCACTGCAGCCTGCACCACCGCCAATTTACTTTTAAGCTATTGCACCACGCTGCAAACTAAAGCAGCTGACAGGCAAGCATACACTGATATTTTTTTTTTCCCATCTTTTTTTTGTCCCCTAGACCAGGGGCAAGAGGACCTCTGATGTCCCTGCGGCCATCTGCGTAGCACACATGGGTACTCCAATCTCATTGACAAGAACTCAAGTTTTTCAGAGTTACTATTTGATTTCAAAAGTACAGAGGGATATCAGGGAATTGCCAGTTAACCCAAATATGTGTGGCAGGTTAAACAGCATTTCTTGCTAGGTTTTCTCTTGCAATTCATTTGACATGGAATCTGTGAATTTAAGGTAGAGAACACCATCAGAGGGGAGGGGGGAAGGTAGGATTTTTTTCCCCAGTGTTGCTAATTCTTATAGTTTTGTTCAGGCTTTTGATTTTGTATTTCCTCATAAACCTCAGGTCCCAGAAGTATGTTGGGAGAGGAGAACCCCAACTTTCCAGCCAAAAAAAGTTACTCAGGGAAGTGAGGCCCTGGGAAACCGACTGATTTGAAAGTCAAAAGGTAATAATAAATGAATGAATTTAAAACAAAACAATACACTACTTATTTATTTAATTCTTGTGGTATTACATCAGACTAATGATTTTTTTTTTTCTAATTCTACGGGTTTGGCTAAAAAAGCATTTGTGAACCATTTCACATTCATAAGGTATGAACACTCTTCTAGTTGTGTTCTGAGAGCAGCCATTCCTAGGTATCTTCAGCCCACACTAAGTGCTAGATTTATTAGCATGTCCAGCTAAGGGATTGTTTCATGTTGTTATGAAATTCCCCATGAGCACCCCTATGTTAAAACAGTTACTCTTCTCATCCATCAGTAATCCTGAACCAGTATATAAACTTTCAACTAAAATGCAGCACACTAACTCTCACTCCTCTGTGGTTACTTGAGCAAGGTTACGGTAACATTGAGAAAGACAAGCATTACTCCAGATCAAACTCAGGAATCAAGTACCGCTGTTACTAGAAGCAAGATGCAGAGAATTAGAAGCACACAGTTTCATTTTGGAATCAAAACACCTTAGGTCCCCCAATTAACTTGAAATGAAGAATAAGAAAATGCTGGTTTTGTCAGGCACTTCTGAACCCTTGCAGTTTGATGATGGAAGTTCTGATATAAAAACAGAGACAAAAATGGCACAAGTCATATTTAACATAGTGTCCATATCTAATTGGAATTTCTTTTTTAAATCATTATGGTTTTTTTAAAGCAATGTAGTTTCAAAAGGTGAAGGGGAACTACCATTTTGAAAGATGTCTAATATTACTGATCTGTTTGACAAGGAGACGCAGGCGTGCCCATAGAGCAGAAAATGCTAACATGAACTGAAAGACCCACCTGCCCTCTGGAAAACTTATATACCCCAGCACGCTCCTCAGCTGGATGCTTACCATGGTAGAGCACTGGCTTGTGGTTTTAACCCTCCCTTGGCTCGAACAGACAGCAGTACTGCCTCCACCCTGGCTGCCCTGGCACACATCTTGTTGCTCCAGCCCTGTTTGTTACCCCTAGTTGAAACAAAAGGCCCAAGTCCGCCTTAACTCCACCCCTTACGGTTTTAGCCAAATGCTTTTTAAGATCTTAACTTGCAAGGACCCTGCATGCACAATTACTTCTTCAAAAAGACATGAGAGTTGAAGCAAAGAGGTGGTCTGTTTGTAAGAGCTCCATCAACAGGCATGCTTTATTTCAGCTACTGCAATGACGACACGCATGCAGGCTCTATATAAAACAACAAATGGCTCATGCATACTTCTCTGCATTTATTTGTTCACCTTTCCTCACTTTGGGGTGTTGTTTGATCTTAACACTGGATCCTTTCAGGATATCCAGATATCTTCTTTGAATGAGTTGCTCTCTCGCCCTCTTTCCTGTCACCTGTGCAACAAATTTTCTTCTTCTGTTGATCTTGCCATTAACTCAGAGCCCTGAGTGCTACCAAAACCACATCCTTCTGTTCCTTTCCTGCTCAAACTTTCTTTTTGCAGTCTATTGCTTTCACAAGTTGTCTCTTTGTTCTCCTGCTTTGGGACTCTACACTCCTCAAATGGCCTACCCATTGCAAAGAAAATGTAGAAAACAGTCTCCTTTGACAGTCTGGACATGACTTAATGACCTTCTGTTGTCCTTGGTCTGAAAGATGCCATAGCCCCAGCTTCACATACGTGAGGTATTTGGTGGTATAGTGATTGCATAACATCAATCAGGATTCCTGTGATGTGTTTAGACAGGTTCCCCAATTGCCACACAAATATTTTGAAAGTAATCTACTCCTGTGTCAGAAGTGATATGTCTAAGGCCTCACTGTAGGAAGTGACAGGACTCTATTGTTCAGCATAACTGAATTTGGGCTTGTTTCGCATCGTGCTGACAGACCGGCAGGCTCAGCCAGGACCACACGTCTGCAGCACTGGAGGTGTACCTTTAACCTCCTGCTGCAACAGCAAGCTCTAATTTGGTCTTCCTGTAAGATGCTAAGTAATGTATCCAGCACCGGAGTTTTGCTAGGGTAACCCTGATACATTGCTGTTCTGGAGCTGATAGGCAAATGGTATCAGAGATGAGTAACAAGAGAGAAATTTTTCCATACAGTTTCTCACCACTCCTGAGAAGATTTACTTACAGAGTGAGGGCACTGCAACAAGCACTAATGTATAGGGGAATGTGCTGGAGAACATTCACCTTGTGTCACTGCCACCTGTCTAAACTATCTGGTCTAGCAACGCCTGAACTGCAAGTTTAGGTGTATAGCTGAGAGAGCAGAAAGCCCAGAGAGAGCTCCAAGGTTGACCTGGGTTAGCCTACCCTACAGTAGACGTGGAGGTGCCTGAAGACTTCTCAAAAAATCATTCTGACAGTTCCTTGACCTGAAGAGCATTCAACCATGACAAGAACAGACGAAAAGAGGCTATGGCAATTGGACACACTGTTAGTGTGTCTTATGTCTAGAGATAAAAGGAAGAAATCAAAACCAGAATAAAACTTGCATCATTCAGCATGGCTTCACAGAATAACCTCATTATTTAATGGACTCAGAGATTCTCATTCTTTCCCAGCTATCGGTTTTACTGACTCCATCCTGTTTGCCTGTGCTATTCATTCATTATCCCACAATCTGCAGGTGGTGGTGGGATCTGTACAGCTCCACTTGTACTAATGCTGTGTTGGCTCTAGGTTTCGGTCTTGTATGTTTCTGCCTGAACAGCATCCACACAAGCAAGGCAAACAAAACAAGCAAGAACTTGTTTTGTAAAGACATTTGAGGCAACTTATGTCTGTTGCAATACTGAGGTGACAGCCACAGCAAACTAGGCATAACAACGTCCCTTGTAAAACAGGGAGCTCAGCAACAGGCTTGGAGTCTCAGCCGGCTAATCTTAGAGGAACGCTGCTGATATGCGCCGGTGGAGGGCCTTATTTCTCCTCCCAGCCAAGTCCAAGTTCCTTATTTTTTTCCCCTTGCAAATACAAAGAGCTTAGAATCCAGTGGAGCAATAGGTGAGGATAAATCATTATAACTGATGAAGACCACTTTTACTGTGAGCCTTCTAGCTACTTTTAGGATTTCTTCTGGTTCTTTTCATTTCTTCCTTCCTTTTTTTCTTCCTTTCTTTCTACTTAGTTACTTGCTCCTTCAAAGTTTACAATGTGGTTCAGCCCTGAGTTCTCTGCTAGATGCCAAGTTTCAAAGTTCCCAAAGTACCTATCTATGCACACCAAGCATTATAAATAACATTTCTACATTTAAGCCAACTGGATCCTGAGCTAAACTGGTTTATAGCCATCTGGAATTCTTCAGAAAAAGTGACTTGTAAGCACTGTAAACAGTTTTGTCTTCTCAGAGGACACCAAGAGTTTCCAACTTCATTGCCATCTTCATTTTGTGATCTGGGTTCAAGAGCAAGGTATAGATTTAACGAAGATGATAATGCAAATAGTATTAATAAAAGAAAGCCCAGAGTGATCTGCTTTTTCCCTAATAAGGCAGGTTCTATCAGTGTCCCAAAGGCAGCAAGGTGCCAATACAATTAATCAGTCTGTTTTTAGTTCTCCCGAGACAGCAATATTAACAGTTTGTTTCAGTCTGTTTATATGGGTCTGACAGGTCTTCAAGATGCTGTGTTCACTTTCGTGTGATTAATAGTCATTCACATACTAAGGTGAAGACCATGCAGAAAAAGAATGTTTTTAGCACAGGACAGATAACTGGATTCTCTCCCCCAGTCTTTCATTTCTAACTAGGAAACAGTACTAAATTTAGGAATGCTGTCTCACCATATTGTTTAAACTCCTCCTTTTCTTGCAACTTGCCCATGTGATGAGCCAAATGGAAATTTAAATCACTTATTTTCTGTGTTTACTTTTCAACTGTGCTCTATAAAGCCATCACATTGATAGTGGATGTCTGCACGCTGGAATACTAGTGCAGAAAGAAAAGCCACCGGGATCGTTTTGAGCAAGGAACAACTTCTTCTGTGAAAAGAACCCTTCTTCCTTTCCACCTCTGCGAACCTCTTAGGGGAGATCTGAGAGACCAACTGAGCACCAAACCCACCCCGACACAGGATCCACAAACAAGGAGGAGCTGGACTCTAAGGCGTGTTTTGTACATTCCTTCAGTGGCTTTTACAGCACTTGTCAAGTCCTAACAAACTGGAGATGTTTCCCTACTACAAAAGCAAACCCTTCTTGGGCTGGGGTCCTCCTTTCCACCACAGAGAACTTTAACTGAAGACAATGTCAAGGAACTCTTAGATACCAAAAGGAAGCATTTGGAGTGTTTCCCAGTTTCCCCTCCTGCCATTCTGGGTGTTTCATTTTGATACAGAGAGTCTTTTCTGTCTCCTCCCAGCCCCAAGAAAAGACCATGCATACTTTTCTGTGCTAACTTTTGTCCATTCCCTCTTCTCTCCATTTCCTCAGCACTTGTCATCTCTTCTTTTTGGAGGCAGGTTTTGGGGCTCCCCCTTTGTCCTGCTTTCTTCATTGATGCTCTGTTTCCTGAGATCCCTTCCCTCTTGGAATTGCCTGTTTCTCCTGGCTTTCCCTCATCCCTTTGTCTCTAGTCCATTGATTTCTCTTCTTAGGCCTCCTTTGATCTCTCTTCTTTCACTCTCACCCAAGTCCATTCAGTCTCATGCCTCCTCCTGTCTATTTTAATCAAGGCATTCTTTTCTTCAACATTAGTCAGAAAGCATAATTTCTTTTCTGTCACTATTTCTGAACAGCAGCCTTCACAAATCCTATTCTCCTTTTAGTTTTATTGCAATTGAAGAGGATGGCATAGCAAAGTTATTATAGCTGAATAGCAAAACAGCTCTGCAAGATAATACCATCCTCTATAATAAAACAAAACTCCTCTTAGTTTTTAAAATGCTGTAAGCTGCCCCATCAAATAATAGGAATTGAGCAGTCAGACACAAACATATTAACACACAGGGGGTCTGACATTATTAACACACAGTGGGTCTGACATAAGAACTCAGCAGTGCTCTCCAGAGACCTGTTGCTATATCTTTCTCTTAGTTGTTCTAGGTGGTTCATCATAACAATGACATCAGTTATGCCACAAATAGCAGACCGCCTCACTCCTTACCTGGGATAAAGGCACTAATGCAGCCTCCTCTCCCTCCCAGAGAATTCAGGTCCCTCATTCCTAAAACACCGTGCTCAAAATACAGTCACTGATGTCACCTGCTTTCTTGCCCTTTGGCAGCTCATAATTTCAAAGCAGTGGCTTTCCTATTTGCAGTCTTGCCTTACTTACAAACTTGGGGTTATACAAATGCTTACAGACGCATTTACCGTCAGGTCAGCCACATGGGCCTGGAGCTACTCAGCTCACAGTATGGCATGTACAGAGACATGTTCCCATCTCTTTTGGAGATCCACAACAAAAGTAACTTGATTTTTTTAAGGTCACAACTGTGGCTTGATGGTTTTAAGACAACTGTTCATTTTTAGCTTGTTAGAAAAATGCAGCAGCAGCTGAATGGACTAAGATACAGCATTTCTAAAATGAAGTTCACTTTTCAGAAAACTACTGTTTCCACCACAGAAAACGCAACACAAAACACTTTCTGCTGTGCTGTGACCATGTGTTTTGCAACAAACAAAACACTTAGCACATCCAAAACACATGGATGGAAAAGATAGTGGCTGAGCAGGAGCACAACTGCTCTGGTGTCACATAAATCATACGCTGGGTCACGTGCCAGGGGACCACATCTGGCCTCTGCCTCTGTGCGAGATGATATCACAGAGGAGGGCAGAAGTGCTGGACAGGAGGTTGAGCGTGGCCTCTCTCACGCTTTGCCATACTGTGAGGTGTTTCAAAGGTCGCAACAGTGGCTACCACACTGCGATGCTGTGGCAGGGAGCATGAGGAGTCACACCTGACTGAAAATACTCACGCGCAGCCAGGAAGCCTGAGGAGGAGTAAAAGATGCTCATGATAATGTGTGACCCCTGGGATAATAGTTATCAAGAACAACTTCAGATATTCAGACCCTATAAAACCATTTTCTTTGCCAGTAGATAACTCAGCTGCCCAGGGAAGTCAGATACAAGCATGTCCTTCTAAACGGGTGACATATTCAGAACTAGATTGTGAGGGGTGGGGGAGGAGGAAAAGGACAAAAGCAACATGACAAGGAAACTACATCCTTGTGCTGTGTGTTGTAGTTCTTACCTTCTACGCAGATCTTCAGCCACTGCTGCTCTGCAGCTGAACAAATAGGCTCGGAGAGATTTTAGCTGCTGTCTCAGGCGGACGACAGTTGCCAGAGGTTCAACATGCTTGTACAACATGGGATTTTCCTGCTGGATATCAATCAATGGCTCCTCATAAACATATTCCAGGAACTCTTTGGCTTGCTTTGATACCTGAAAAATAAAGCAGTTCAGCTAGGCTTTCCTCCCAACTCTTTTTACGCAGCATTTCCCCTCTGTGATCTGTCTGCTATTCTCTGCATCTGAAAACTTACTCTGTTACCAATTACAGATGAAGACAGAGCTGAGAGAGATCCAACTGTATCTGCTTACAGCCAAGTCAAACTTCATCAAGCCCATCAGAGTTGAGTGTATGAGATAACTGCTTACTTACCCAATGTACAGTGATATCTGCAGCCACACGTGTTTTCACTGTAGGGTAACATAGCTTACTAGATGTTTTTCAAGTCTAAAAACCGATTACCAAGTTTCTTCCCTGTTAATATTTTTCTGTTTGTTCGCTGTTTTCTTTTTGGCAAGAAGCAAGTGCTTTGGTAAGCACCAAAGCACAACATTAGAAAAGGAAACATACACGCTGCAAATCCAATCACGTTGTACTACCCCAGATTCCAGTGTAAAGTACTACTCCCATTTGTTTCATGCTCAGACAGTATGGTTAGAATTATGTAAAAAGAAAATAACCAGAAGCACATCTATCAAGTTGTTGTGCTTTTTAAATTACAGATAAATGAAGTTGAATTTTACTGGTATTACTCACTCCCCATGTTTCATCTGCAAGGATTTTTTTCTTATGCCTTTTTCATGATAGTACTCTGTTCTATCTCCATCTGCAAAAAGCTACTGTAATCTTGACAAATTAATGAGACGTTTGTTCCCACTAGAAAAGATACTCCTGTTTCTCAGGTGAGAAGGCCAAATTCCCTCTCATTCCTTATTTCTGCATTTTATCACAGCTGGAAAAGATGGAATTATCTGAAATGAGCTGCAAATCACTTGAAACTGTGCTACAGAAATACTATCCGCTCTACAATTCAATTAGTCCTCCTAGACCTTTAAATCAGTGTTTACATCGAGTCTCAGGAGGGATGATTTAGGCTAACAAACGGAGAAAGGGCACAACACTCTTGAGATTTAGGATGTTATGTCCCTTCTGGTGCCGTAAGGCTGTAAGGTAGGAAGTAGGGAAAAGCAATATACATTCTTATAAATAGCACCACTTCCAAAACCAGCATAAGTTACTAGCTACAGGAGTCAATAGCTACTTACAGGGAAAGCTAGCCCCAAATGTAACCATTTCACAATGAATAATAAAAATATAAGAAATAATACCAAAGCCGGCCTTCCCGCCAATAACTACAAAGATAATACAATGCGTAATTTTAAATACAGCAGACCATAACTCTACAGGTTTCCCAGGCCCTGAAGCTGTATTAAATATCTCACTTATTTGTATTAAACATCCCACCCTTTTTTTTTCTTTCCTTTTTTTTTTTTTTAAATAATGCATGTACAAGGAATTGTGCTGTCTGAATGGAAGCACAGGTAACATGCCGTGTAAGAAGCAAGACAGGCAACTTGCATTTTGCAGAACAAAACTCTACAAACCCCAAATATGTCAAGTTTTCTAACACTATCAGCGTTGATGTTTTATTAAACATGCTAACTGCAGTGCACAAAAAAGACCGCAGTTAAACAACCTGCTTTTACAATCATTAAACTATTTGGCTGTAATATCTCAGCAATCCCCTGACAACTGCTGTATCTACAGGAAATATTATTCGTCTCCCACCAATGGGCAAATTAAGCCACATATTCAGTGATTCCCTAGAAGGCACATGAAGGCTTGGTACAGTGACTAGCACCTCCCAGCAGCAGGACCTGATGCTCAGTGACATCTTTGTAGTCTTACTTCCTTGCTTTAAAGACCCTGCTGAAGCGATGGGCTCCTCATCCACCTGCCCTGATATCTGGGGAGCCAGAGGGCGATTACTCTACTACATCCACACCTGCGCACACTTGTGCTCTGTATGGGGCAACCTGCAATGTTAAGTGTACAGAAACAAAAAAAATGCCAGAACTGAGGCCACCTGAGTGACTCTACAATACACGTGCACTTCGATGACAAAGTATTACTGTGCGGCTCTGGTGCTGCATGGTCTGAATGCAGCCTTTGAGGGGAGAGGAGCAATGCAAACCTTTCTCTCTCCTTGCCAATTCAATGTACCGGCAGAGTGTTGATTGCAGGAAAAGTAGCTTTGCCCAGCATCTCTGGCTGATGTGCAGGTGTTGGTTCACTCTGCACGCCTGACACAGGCACACAGGTCATGTAAAACATTAACTCACGTTGCCAACCATAGCAAAGTTACAAGAAGCTGAAATGCAGTCTTATAGTGAGAAGGGGCAGGCAGTCACAGTAATTCAGCTTGCTACCAGCCAATATTCTAGTACGTGTAATAACATACTCACAGTCCCCCAATTTTACTGGGCAGACTAGACAATCCCGTTAAATAAGCCAGACGGAGCAAGAAGATGCAAAGTGCAACAGGGTTTTAGCTTTACATGTCAAACAAGGATGGATGCTAACATTTACAGACCTTCCTTTTCTAGAGGCTGCAAACTTACAGTTCAGAATTCAATTTACCAGAAGTCAGCATCCCTTGAAGCCTTCTGGCACTGGGAGCTCATTTCCTGCTGTGTTTGTCTGGCACTTTGCGCAGGCTGGAAGCCACCTGAACCAAACTGCAATACTTACTGGTTTTTGCGTGCAAATGGGGAAAACAGTTGGCCTAAGTAGAAGGCAGAAAGGACATGCACAAGATCGCCTCTTTTCTTTTCCCTTCACGCAAAACACGTGAAAAACACAAATATGAAAACAGTAGGGAGAGAGGGGAAAAAAGTGAGCCCGGGGACCGATGTGCTGCTTTGGTTACGACAGGAGAAACACGCCTCACTGCCAAGTCCTTTCAAAGAGCTTTTATTGCAGTCAAGGGGATTTTTCTTTTCCTATCCATGCACTTTCAGGTGTCTAGCGCATTGTTGTTTTTCAAGATCCTGGGTATGGCAAGACACAAGTCTACAGATTTCTACCACTTCCATTTTTCCATGACCCGTCTTGCCAAAAGCAGACAAGAACCTCTCCATTTGCAAAAGCTACTTAACTGATGCAACAGTTTACAGCTGCTGCTTAGATGTGTTGGGAGTCCATGAAACCTAAAAGAGAACCATGCCCAATTACACTGTACCATCATAAAAGCTCAGGTCCTAGAATACCTACGGATGCTCGCTTTGCCGGACACAGATGGGACAGACCCCCAGAGACCGCCGCAGAGGTGGGGAAAAAGCGGCAGTGGGAAGGAGTGCAGGTTTTCAAACTCTTCATTCACTTTGCTTCCATTTGGTGGACTGACGGGCACATTTCAGACTCCGTGAAACACAGAAGCTTTTGAAGACTGAAGCCCTGTGTCAGTTCTGACCATCAAACGTGGTACGTGCTCATTTTTCTCCAGGACCTCTCTGGGTTATGCGGTCACTCCAGCCAGGAGCGAGCCACCCACCTCAGAAGCTCTGCTTTAAGGCACTGCTGTGCGACCTGCGTGGGGCAGGGCTGTGCATTTAGGAGAAGCTCTGTTGCTTAGCTTCATTTTGGGGTGTTGCTGCACAGCTTTGTGTGGGCACGCTGGCCAACGACGGGAGGTGAAACGCTGACAAATTAAGTGATCTTCCTTTAAAAATGAGCTCAAAGAAAACTATTACTACCAAGATCACCTCAAGGAAGTGGGACATGGTATCTGTCTTTGCCAAATCAGCACATTTAATCAAGACACTACTGAGGAATCATGCAGTTTCATTGTAACTATTAAGTGCAGCAGCCAGTGCTAAGTTGCCCTTCAGATCATACAGAGGAAATAAACGCCAGACTTTATCCCTGAATGGAGAAAGGAGACGTGGATATAAAAGTGTAGGCAATATGTGCTCTACCTCAGGAAAATACTGCTTAGTTCCCATGGAGGCATGGCAGGGGCAGAAATAAAAGCACTTGTATGCAGAACTGAACATAAAGGGGAAAACCCCAACGATTTCGCAAAAGTAACAAGAACTACTTGTTATTTTTATGCTGGACATGGATGGGACAGAGTTGAGGAGATCCAACCAGTGTTCTCAGCTCAGCTGTCACACTGCCACTGTGGCACATGATATCCCCTTCACCTTCCCTCCCTGCCTTAGTTTCCGCTCTAATTGTTGGGGATGCTGTAGTGTTTTCCTACCTAAGGGATGCTGTTCCTTTCTTAAATACGCCTCTCTGAGCCTTTGGCACAGAGTCGAGTAAAGTATCTGCAGAGAATTTGCTTGTGCTCCCAAGCCACCTCATAGCTTTTCTGCCTGTCTACAAAAAGCGCTAATTGGTAACTTCTCACTATTACAGTGTCATCACAGTAGATTAAGTTTTCAATGAACACTTATGCTTGAAAGTCCCATTTCCTTTTGTGCCTCAGTTGCCTATACCAAAACCACAGGAAACAGAGCATAGTTTTTACCCTGCAGGTTTAGAAAACAAAACAGTTTATTTTCTTGGCAGTATTACCGGTGGCTTGAAATGAGGTCTTTGCCTTACCATCCGCTTGCCCCATATCAGGACTACCTATACTACCACAGGCTAGCAAGTGCAGTCCTCGGTAAAAACATCGAAAGAACTCTTAAATATTTATTCCTGGCTTCTAGGAAAGGGAGGGGTGTTTGTCTCCACATATAGGAGCTTTGTAACTCCGAAGAAACCTGCATTTCATGGCGCAAGACTATCATTTTCCTGATGGCAGGCTCTGGCTACCTTTTAATAATATCACCGTCTGACAAATTTTCTTCTTCAAGAGAGCTGCTTTTCCTCTAATAGGGCATTTACTGGTTATTTTTTTCCTTTTCAAATAGCGCATAATAATAATATTCGCTGACACAAAACATCAAACAGCCTCTCCCCCTGAGAGGGGCTGCTAGGTCTGAAGCTCTAGCATGGTCCAGATTCCTTATGAGGTTGTTATTGTTTCAGCACATGCTCCCTGAGCTCTTGAAGAACCAGATAAACAATCACAGAAAAGATGCCACCAAGAAAGAGGAGCATGGCTGCTCCTGTGGAGGAATGCCTTAGGCCTGGCTAAGGAAATTGTGATGAAAACATCTGCCTTCTTGAGAGAGCATGGCTCATTCTGGCAAGAGGGACAAAGACAACAGTATTAGCAGTCAATGCCTGTAACCTTCAACCTGTTGCAATGTCTGTGTTTCTATCTAAAGAGCAACTCAGGTCACTTGCTAGCAAGCCAACCTGCAGGAAACATTACCTTGTATTTGGAAGTGTCCCAGTTATGAACCAGCCGTGCAGGGATGAGGAAGCTGTCATCCACGTGGCAGGTGCTGCAGTAATACCATCCGCTGTAGCTGCAAACCTTGGCTTTCCCATTGGACAAGCCTATGGAGCGCTGACAGCCTGGAGAAGAGAGAGGGGAAAAAGTCTGGGTCTGTACATCATGCCAGAGGTACAAACTCAGGATGCAGTAAGAAAAGTAATTATTCCCCGATCTGAAACCCTTTTTAAATTGTATTTATTTATTTTACCGATAAGCCATTTCTTATTCCCTAAAAATAAAGAGAGAAATATCAGTATTCTTGGATTAGTGCTGAACAAGCATACACTAACTTGGGCATCTATGACGAAGAGTTTAGAGAGCTGTCAAAGGATACTCAGTACTTCTCACGAAACAAAGTCAGAAGACCAACTTTGAGACACGGGGCATTTAAAAGCCATGGCCATCTGAAACCCATGACCTAAAGCTCAGACAGAAAACACCAGACCACAGAAGTACTGCGCACTTGCTCCACAGAGCTCCCATTTTCCCCACAACAGAGCGGGCCAGCACTGGCTGCCTGGAGGAGCGCAAGCCAGCTCCTGCTGACAGCCAGAAGGGATGCTGACTTGGCAGGTAGGATTTGGTCACAGAATTAGCACAGCCAAGGCAAACCACAGTCAGCCCATGAATAATAACTGTGAGCAGCAGTCATACTGAGAAGGAGTAGTCTTTGATTAGCAGTAGTGACATAGCTCAGTTTCCTGCAGGTGCTTTTTTCCCTTATGATTGGATTACCCTGTGTCTTACAAGGTCTGAAGTCTGCCTGATACGTCTTTCACAGCTGGATCCCTTGCCTCTTCCCATGCCCTCTTGCGTGGAGTCCCTGGGGTAAAATAATGTATTGAGAAGCTGCTGCTTTAGTCGGAAAGAACTAATGCAGAACTCTCCTTCACCTGAGCACCTGCTTTCAGAAAACACATAGAAACTCAATGTATTTAATACCTCTGCCTTTCCCTCAACTGTAGCTAAAGCAAGCCAACAGGGTCAAACAATATTAGAGTGGAGGGTTGACAGTGTCATTAAACAACCTGCTCAGGAAGCGAGGCTAAAAATGTTTGGATAACATACAATGAGATGTCTGTGGTTGTTATTATCACCTCTTTGACACAGTACACATGACGGCATTTCTGCTTTTCCTTCAAATGCTAGTGTCCCTGTATGACATTTACAGCTACAGACACAATTAGCACCAGAGCCCCACTCCGGCATGTGCTGTACGCTCAGACAGTCCCTGCTGGAGCTGGTTAGTCATGCTGATTGGCAGAATCCTTGTACATCACTTTTATGGGAAAATATTGGTAAAACAGTATTTTTCAGGCAGAAGTCAAATAACTGACTGCTTTTGTCAGTATAACTGATTTTGTTTAATGTAATTATGTAAACTCTCCCACTGAAGGCATCTTTTTTTCCCTAGTAGAAGTTACTCTGATTTGAGGAGAGACTGCAGCCCAACTACTCTAGGCATAAATCGAAGTCCTTCTCCCCATTAGCTGATGGTGCCATGTCCCCTCTGCTCTAATCAAAATAATAAGAATAACCTGACCAACACAATTAGTTCACTTCCTCCTGTTCCACACACCAGAGCCATTTGGCCATTGATTCTCTGCAACACACACTATCAAGTGAATCCGTGTGGGACATGTCCTGTCTCCATCTCTTTCTCCTCCTTCCCCCTTTTTTTAATTGAAGTGAGGATATGCAGTTTCTTGAAAAAAGCAAATATATAAACAGGTCAGTTAATGAAAGAGATACTTATGTTAATATCTCCTCCTTTACCATTCATAAGATCAGAGCACGAGTATAAACATGTATCTCCAATGGTATAACTCCACATACATAATGCAAAAATATGATCTCATGTTAACAATCACACAGAAACCCCAAACATTATGACTGTAAACTATTATCTTTGTAGAAATAATTTCCATATGGTAAATACTGGCAGGACTTTTTGCAAAGCAGTATTTTTAGGGCAGAAAGAATGCAGGTATGCCTTTTATAAGGGTAAAGTCAATTCAAGTAATTCAGCAGTGTGTTACAAAAAAAGATGACCTATGACTGTGGCTTAGAATCAGAACTTAGAAGCCAAAAACTTCATATTTCTCTCAGTGCAAAGCACACATTTTCCCATCTTTCCTTTCCTGTTCTTTTCTTTTTTTAAAAAAGCAGTTTCCTGACTAGTCAGTTAAAAGAGTTTCCATGCAGTCCTGCTCCACTATGCTGTTACAGATGAAGTCAGCAGGCATGCCTGGTAGCAAGCTCAGTATCAGTGCTCTGTAATACACACCAAACTATTCTTTCCATTTTTTAAAATGCATTCATACATAAAGGTGAAGGTTTTGAACAGCTGACAAGGCATGAAATACCAGTCCTATTCATGTGACATGACATTCGTCTGACTAGTAGCCCTGGAAGATGCTTGCAGAGGTACTCACACTGTTGCTATGGAGCCCATGTTTTTAAAAGCACAACATAGGTAAATCTTGTCCCTCTGTAAAGAAAACAGAAAGTATGCCCACTGCTCTCCTCATGGAGCAAGCTGAAGGAATCTAGGAAAGAGAGCATTCCTCTTTCCCAAGCTAAATGGGAACAAGCCCTCAGAGAGGATGTTTGTGTTAGTAATACCTCAGTACAGCACGTTCTTCTGTTCCAGCCTTGCTAGAAGAAGTGAAGGGTCTGAATCTTTCTCCTCAGTAGTTGCCTCCGAATTTCCCATCACTGAAAAGCACTGAAGCATCTGTCTTTACACCCCAACTGGCTCCAACTTTAGCATTCATTACACAGCCACCACCTCACACTCAATGAAACAGAGACTGCTAAATGACACGTAGCATCTTCTAGCTCAATGTGTTTGGACGACCTGATGAAGTACTAGCGGTAAAGCTGTGTCCGAATGAGACTGAAGTCTCCAAACTCAATGCCACTGAAACCTGTATAAATATTTCCCACTAGCCAACACTTACTCATGTGGGGGACGAGGATGGGGATGGGACTGGACACACTGATTTCACTGAACGGCCACTGTGTGCTCCCTGCTACTCCACAGGCTGCTAGTTTGTCTTAGTGCCCTAACTCCTATCTGTTAGACTGAAGGCAAGAATAAGCTGAACTCCAATTTGAATTGCCATCGTCCTAAGCTAAAATGTTTGCAGCTGAGAAGTCAACATTTTAGGGCCTAATTTCTTGCAACCTCCTAGAGCCAGAAACTCACTCCAGTCCACTGAGAGAGTTTCCTCAGGAGAGGAATGACAAAACACAGAAGTGCCGGGAGGGCTTCACTTCTCCTCCCTGTGTCCAGCCCGTAAGCACTGAAGGTCTCCAGGGTGAAGAGGGTCTCAGCAAGCAACCTTGGATGCCCTTCCCTTCAGAAAGGGTGGTTTTATAAAGTAGAGAAAGTGGAAGAAGTTCCTATCCAAGCAGCATGCATTGCTCTCTCCCTTATTCCGGCCCTTCTCTGAGGCCACGTTTGTTTCCTTGTTCCTCAGAAACACATTTTTTACACAGTGTATTTCCCACTCCTCTTCATATCAAGTAAATTGCATTCTGCAAAGCTACATAACAGTTGTAAGGTTGGGGTATTTTAGATGAGAATCTGGCACTGGCACCTACCTTACATTTTCCCTTACCTTACAAGCTTTGCTGTTTGAAAATCACCTTCTTTTCCATTCCTATCTGTATCTGAATCATAATGATGGCTATTTCTACAATCCTTTCAAATCAAGTTATCAAAGCCCTGATTTTCTTTGATGTTATGCAGTTCAAAGTGATGTAGTGTGACAAACATACTTCTGTGGCATAGACCACTTATGCTACTTTGGTTTTTTAAGATGGAAAAAATAGAGCGAGAATGAGAAAGAAAGAAGAGGAGGAAGAAATAGCTTGTGGCTTAATGCCTTTGGCCCACACCTGGACATTCATGTACATAAACTTGCCATCACGTTTACCAGAAGCAAAGCTAGTACTGATTCCTGGCTTTAAACTCTTGAACATCCCTCCCAGCAAGATAGTCAGATGTAGCTGACCACCTCAGAGATCGGTAACACAACTCAACAAATAGTTTGGGGTGGGGGAAGGAATCATTTCATGTTTGCAGAGAAAACATTTACTTGCCCATAGCTAGAGAAAGCACCTTCCACAGGATGGGGGGAAAAAGCAGCACAACTTTCACCAAGCCCCTCTCACCTATTCCTAATGCTCATACAGAATATTATCCACACAGCATCTGTACAAAGGTCTGGCAAACCCTGAGCCTAGAGCAAGGAGAATAGTGCGGTATTTACTGTTACCCCGAATCATCCCTACCTAAAGGATGTTACAGAGCAAGCTACAGAGGGAAGAAGTGTAGCTGTAGCTATACTGTTAGCAAAGTGAGGGAAGGAGTAATCCCAAACCTTTCATCACAGAAAATATAACGAAACAGCCTTGGAATCAAGCAAAGAAAATAGGGGTTAGAAAAAATAGCAGCAAGAAAGCGCTGCTGGGCACAGATGAACCTTTCTCAACAACATGTTGGTGAGCAGAACAGGAGTATCAATACCAAGAAGGCTCATGTCCAAGTGCTAAGACTTTGGGAAGAAAAAACTACAGGAAGATGAGGTTAAAAAGTTATAACAAGTCTCTCAACTTAAGGCTGTGGTAAGGATAGTATGGAGGAGGAATCCAAGACACTCGAATACAATCCCTCTTCTGCAAAGTGTGGAAAACACAGTTTCTGCCGCTTTCAGAATGTTGCATGCTCTTACGGTCAAGGAAGATACACACAACTATTATTTTTATCCAGATACCTTTTTCTCTAATCTTGTAGCAAGAAAAGACTGGAGTAGCTCAACAGTGAGACAGAGAAAGTGGAACTAGAATTAAGTACACAACTGTTTTCATTATTCAATAAAGTTCCTTGCTCAGTATCAGGAAAAAGCAACTCCCTTGTGATTATGTACCATAATTAAATCTGTGACAGATTAGCTTAGAAGCTAATTCATTTAGAAACAACATACAATATCAAGAAAAGAAAATGACCCACAGACTTCAAAAAGCTTTCAGCTTGATAAAGCCATAAAGCAGACTAAGCAGAAGGAGCACAGCAACAAATTTTCAGTGTTAGATCAGACATACAACATTGCTGTAGCTGCTCAGCACAAACAGAAAGAGAAGGTGAGAATTACTTCAGTTACTCGCCTTGTGTTTCTATGCATCTATTCCAATTCACTCCACCATGGGAAAACTCAAACTCACAAGGAAGACACGCTAACAGCCCAGCTCAGTTCTCCCTCACGTCTACCCAGGTTCGAATTTGCCTTACACTTTGTCCTTTTCCCAGCGTTACTGTTTTTCCAAAGCAATTCTCTTTCTAAAGAAATAATAAAAAACTCATAAACCTCCAAGCAAAGTCTGACAGGTTACTTACCTTGCCTACTTTTTTGTGAGTTTCTTATGGACTTCAAAAAAAACCCACAGCAAAACCTTAACAGATTAATGGCAAAAAATTTTCCCTGTTGAAGCCATGTGGGCTTACCCCTATCCAGCTATAATTATCTAAGCAACATATAAATCTCACATTATTTATGTCAGCAACGTACAAATCCTACTTTAATTATAATCTAGATCAGCTTCTCCAGAAATAAGGAAGGGTTCACTAGTCCCTGACTCCCAGACTCATTTTTCTTTTTAAATAGACTCCAAAGGATGGAGCAACCATTCTGAATCAATGGAAACCTTGACTAATAGCTGGAGCTCAGGACTAAGCCCTAAATTAACACTCTCCCCATCTTCGTTAGTTCCATTTGAAGGTACAATGCATAGCCCTGTCTTTCCTGTCTTGCACAATCCCGCTCAGCTGATTTAGCCTGCCCAGTCTAGGCTTGCTGGCTACAGGCTCTACCTGGGCTGGGGAGACAGGCCACTCCAGAGGGTGACCCACCCCATGGTACCAGTGACATCTCACAGGCACACTGCCGCAGAGCATCTCTCCAAGGCAGATGAGATGAATCACCCCCTAGGCACACGGGCTTTCTCCCAATCAGGGAAGACTGGATTAGCGTAGACACCCAATATTTAGACTGTGAGGGGTAGGCAAACTAAACAACACCCTTTAGTGTCAGTCGTGCTGATCACACAGAGCTGTGACCTTCTGCAAGAAGATGAACAATCAAGAAAAAAAAAATCACTGGTGGAAACAAGCCAGGCGATAGCACATATACGTGCATACGCAACATTCTGCATATTTGCATTATATTTATCTTTTGTGGAAGAGAGCGTACAAACCTGATGCAGGTTACACAGCTAAATTCTGCCTTCCCAATAAACTAATAGTAATTAAGCCTGCAAATGTAACACTGGAAAAACATAAATGTCAAAGCGTAAGCTTGCATTTTGCATATATGTCAAGAACAACATTTCGTCAAAAATCAGGACCAAAAAATACTAACCGTGTGTCAAATGGCTGCAACAAATCTACACTTTTGGATGTGTGTAGGTGTGGATCGACACTTTTGGATGTGGATCTACACTTGCTTTTTATTTGCTTGGATTTCCCCGCTTGAATTTCACCTGAATATAGGTTCTTTTACCTTTAGCGTCAAATGCTGGGAGGGGCCGAGACACCATTCTTCCCAGAGAACTTGCTCCATGGGAATTACAAACAGCTACGGAGACACGCTTCACACACTGTTATAGGTTGTGAATCCTTAAATGCACGGCCAGTTTGCATTCACCTAGTGCATCCTTGCAACTGCTTTCTCCCCATTCCCAGGACAACCGTGCTGAGGAAGAATACCATATATTTCAAGTTGATTTGCTATTATAGGATTATTCCATGCAGTATCTGGCGCTTTGCTGAGACTCTGAAGTGCTGTCTGACAGAAGGGAATGGGAGCTCCTGTGGAACGACTTATTGGCAGGATTCAGTAATTCACCAGCTCTTTAGTCAGGGATGGGAACTGAACGCATGTTCTGGGCCAGCTCTTGAAGCCTGCCAGCTAGGAGTAAGTTGATAATTTGAGCATAGTTAATAATGATATTCCCATTCCTACAGTTGATTACACTCATGCTTAGTTTTATATACTGAGAAGGTGACAAGAGAACAGCGCAAAGAGCAGGCCAGCTGTTTGTGTGATCAGAGCAAATGCTGGTGCCAGTGTCCTCATCTGTGGCCAGGTCATTTAGCAAAAAGGGTCTCTACTTAACTCAGTTTTCATTTCTGCTCCGCAGTTAGTTTGAACATCACTTACCCCTGGCCAGCTCACTCATTTACTGACACTGAAGGCTACCTGGTTTGCTAAGTTTCATTTATTTGATACAGCAGCTATTAACATACCTAGAAATAATCATCTCTGTTTCTGTTTGAACACACAGCTGGTTTTGTACCTCCTGTTAACATGAGGAACTACTATGCAGTAAGTGTGGTTATATATTTTTGCCAATGCTATTTGGCTGAATTTTTTCCTTGTCGCACATCACTACCACAGCACTATTTTGGGCATATGCACTGTTCAGATTTACGGAGCACGGGTATGTACCAGAGTCTATTGAGGTTGCAGAAGGCCAGACTCAGAACATGAAACTTCTCACCAGTTGGCCTGTGGTTTGTTCTGTAACTTGTTGTACATTCCCCCTGATCTGATTCACATGTAATAGTTTTGCTGATAATACACTGCTTTGGCATGTGACAGAACCTGGGGGGAGCCCTGCTAACACACACACACATGAACACGCTAGTTTTACGGTGGTGGACCTAAAGCAGCCATTTGCCTTCTGTATTTGTCCCTCAAGGTGCACAGCTGCGAGGATGCTCTGATGATGAGCAAATGCACAGTGCGCATTGCAGCTTTTTTTCCAGAGCAGCATTAAGAGGGGTTCCCTATGATGCCAGCTTCTGCAAAACCTCTAAGATTCCCACATCTTTGCCACCTCTTCTCCTCTGTCAAATTTTGTTAAAACAGTCAGGCAGATTCAAATCTTACGGGGCAGGGGTCAGCATTATAGCACAAGCTTTGTCTTCTTAGGAAACTAAATTAACCATCATGTCACAAACCAGCTCAGGGACCTCATATAAACTGCAACTGCAGAAAAAGTGTTGTGCCGGTATACCCTGCCTATGCCTTTCTGTGAAGGGAAGGCCTTTATTAGCAAAAGCTGGCTTGACTGATTTAAAAGATGCTAGCCCAACAGATAAAGCTGTCTCTTGTAATACAATTCATGAGGAACCTCTGGTTTCTCTACAGAATAAGAGAGTGTGAGAGTGAGAGAGAGAGTGTGTGTGTGTGTGTTTGTAACTTTATGCCAAAAGATTCATCAAGACTGGCTTCACACAATAAATGGAACCAAAAAATCCCCAAGCAACCAAGAGTTCTTTGGGGGCAGTGGAACTAACACCTAGGTATTATGGTGGAACGTAATACCTAGGTATTATGGTACATAGTGGAACTAATACCTAGCACCCACAAGCCAGGAAGAAGCAAGGCACAGCCAAGGACAAACACAGAGCCTACACTGAAAGTAGGGAACATGCTCATACACAGCAGAACCGAGCTCACAACAGTAAAATAAATAAGCACAAATATTTTGTGTGTAATGGGGGAAGGAAAAAAAAAAAAGAAAACCCCCAACATGGTGAAAACCTGCAGAGTTGTTCACAGAGCCAGATTAGAGCGATGGGGTCACCTATCCCCATACGGGCAGCACAGGTGGAATAAGCCTGCCAGGAGGAATACGTAGATTCATCAGCTAAGACATTCGTATCAGCTGTTCTGCCTGCAGGGCTGAGGCAAAGAAATCAGTAAAACACCATCTGAAGACTGCAAAGTGCACATCAGAGCACAGGACAGGCACCAAACTGGCCAAGTACTCATCTAAACTGCTCTTCTGGTCAGCAGCAGGCCAAGCCCAAACCAAATCCTATGAAGGTGAAAATCCCACTCTGCAAAGGTGCCAGCCAAATCTAGGAAGATGAAGGACCTAACCTTCTACCAGCTTAGACAAAGCTGCCATTCCTCCTAGTCAAGCCATTTTAGAATTGGATTGAAGAGCTCACTCACCCTACCGCTGAAGACTAAAGGACTTCTGAGATCATAACTGATCACTGATAACAGGTTTAATCAACACAAGCAAGTAAATGAGATACCATACAGTATCTTCTGATCCTTCCCCGAACAAAAGCTATCACATGGCAAGGCACTGTGGACCAACAACCTTGTGTTTTGAAACATGCAGGTCCACTGCAAATTAAGTACTCCCTCCTACACAAATTCAAGTCACCCTTGTCTGGAAACCTTCCCCTCCTCCTCCCAACAAGTCAGTGGCCTTGTTTAGACATGGTGTATTTTCCAAATACTATTTTAGACACAGATGATGTTTTTTCTGCTCAGCTGGTTTTGGATAGCAAAGAGTAAGAGTTTAGAAATACCACTGGTAGCAGTGGAAGTTTTACTTTTGAATGAATAGAAGCAGAGCCTGAAAGTCACATACAAGACTGGAAGACTCTGGTCTAAAGTGAAGATACTTAAACAATAAAACCTTTACAGTGCAAAACACATTCTCAAGGGATTTTACAGATTCTCATATACAGGGAAGGCAAAAAGCTGCTGAAGTCTTGGAACAAAGAGATCAACTGAAATGAAACCAAGCACAAAATAGACACAGCACTTAGAAAGCACAATCCTAAAAGCCCTGGACAGGTGAGAACAATTGTTATTTCAGACTAAAAATGTGACAAGAGCTCTGACAAGCTTCCAAAGGACCTTCTGGTATTTTATTATTGTGCTATGTTTGCCAAGATTTGTCCCCTAGTATTTTTATTTCAGTGACATGCTACAAATAGGCGCTGGGTGTGACGACTGTTCACAAAGTATTTGCTAAATTCAAGGAAGAGGCACCCACACTTTTCAACTATCTGGATTTGAGAAGTTTCAACTATATGGCTTTTTGAGAAGTTGAACAAAGTCAACATCGAACCTGGCTAATGCTTTTTTCCTTTTTTTTTTTTTTTTTTTTTAAAATCACACTTACTGGCTTGCAAGCTACTAGGAAAATACTTTCTTTTCATTGGAGGTGGGGGGGAGGGGAAGGAACTTTACTTTTACCTCAGTAGGGGCTAGTTTCAGACCAGTGTGGTGAGCTAGAGCATAGGCTGCATGAGCTGGTCATGTTGCAGCGGACTGTCCCCCATGTTGATCACGGCACTAGAAGCAGGATGACTCCTTGAAAGCCAACCAGCTTTCCACCTGCTGCTCAATTTGACAGGGCTGCAAGCTCAGGAAATAGCCCATTTACTAATCTTGGCTTCTCTGCACCCAGTGTTCAGCTCAGCCAGCCAAGCCAGCGGAGCCCTAATAGCAGTATTTATCCCTTTGGCAGGACATGGAGAAAGCAGGGAGGGAAAGACAGAAGGCACCCCAGAAGAGGAGCACGGAAAAGCCACACAGTCAAATAAAAGGGTGTAGAGCACATTTTGCAGACGGCAGAAATTCCCACATCCATTAGGACTTGCTGTCTAAGCAACGAGAGTTCCTGGCAGACACAACTGACTTCTCTGGAAAAACGCTTGCTTTAATAAAGGACAGGGAGGGAAAAAATAAAAGGTGAAAAGGAAGAGAGACATCAAAAGAACAGAAGCAACGCAAAAACTGGAGGCAAGGGCAGAAGCTGTTTGTCTTCCCCATCTATGGAAACGTGAAGGCACACGCCAAGGGAACTGCAATAGTAAAGGGCAGCCAAGGACATTTGCTCCTTACAGACCTCCAGTAGAGTTCCTCCAGGAGAAACACCTGCCCTTCCCCAGGAGCCCACAGATGGCCCAAGAGGGAGACAGGACAGCCACTGGAGTACTTACATCCATCTACCGCTGTCTGCAAGATGCTGCACTTGCCAAACACATGTTTTGATGAAAGCCACCTCATCCCAACTTTGTAACATGAACAGTTTGGGGATTTCTCTTGAATCCAGGTGAAATAAAGACATAAAAGATAATAACATCTCTCCCCCCCCCCCAAGATATCATCCTAACATGATGCATGTCTCTCATTTCCCACTTATTAAAGAACAAATCATAAAACCTGGTATTTACCTGCTTGGACTTGCAACCAACTTTCACTTCATACCCATTTAAAGACAAGGGATAAGTCCCTCCAAAATCTCACCTGAGCAGATCGATGCTCACAAATGCCACTCTTGCTCAGAGCCCCAAACACTTCCCACGGGAACCTTGCTGTACCCCAGCAACAGGGCAAGACCAAGCCTGTATTATATGAATGTGCAAAGGACAGAGAAGGCTGCCATTCCAGTGCCAGCAGTTTCTAGTTAACCCCACGTTCCAAAATGTATTGCTGTTCCAAGCCAAAAATATAATATTGGCAGCAAAGGTAAAAGTGTTTATAAAAAACATGCCTCTCCACTGTTAATCAGTGGCCTATTCATTAATTTTTGGAAATTATGAGAAACAATGCCCTGCCCTCCGCAGTAAGACAAAGGGTTAGAAATGTGGGGAGAAGCTTTTGTATCTGCTCACCAAGCAAAAGAAAACTTTTTTTCAGACTGCCCTTCTGACTCCAGTGTATCAACAGTTTGTCCCCCCTGCCCCATGACTACATCTGACACTACCGCCCTGGCTTCTATCAGGCGTTGAAAAGTGCTAGTCAGACTCCAAGATAAACCTGTCAATAGCGAGGCACCGACATTCATATTCTTCCCTACCTGCTTGTGAGTGTCAGCTGTTTGTCTGGAAGCAGTCCCTTGAAAAGCTTTTGCTGAGGGAGAAGAGGAAAGGGGGATGCAGAGGGCATTTCAAACAGAAAAAAAACCGAGGAGGGAAACCCCACAAAGACCGCAAAGAGAAAATAAAAAAAAAAAAAAACAAAACGTGTCCCCACATAAGGTCCTCCCAACAACCTTCTTTATCAGAGATTCATTGTCAATCAATTAGCCAAGACAGCAGGGGTCTGTAGGAAGGGGGGTAGCTTGAGAGACAATGGTCTGTCCTGTTGTATTACTATTTAATCACTTTTCCTAAATAAATAAAGCAGCCCTGAGGTGCTGTCATGTCAAGGGAATTTATAACAAAAAACCCCTTCATTTTTCATTGGTCATTACTTTTCCTTCCCTCCCACCCCTGCAGGACTAGAGAGGGTTATTACTGTAGCCTTAAGTTCCATCTTTGTGTTGCTTGCCTTTGATTCCCACTCGGACCTTGCCACTTTCTGGCACTAATTTGTCAGGCCGAACAAAGGAGGGATTTGTACCTCCTGTAAGGTCTCAATTAGGAAAGGCTTCTGCTGTATTATGTGCCATTGGGACAGGACACAAAGACGGTAATTACAGGAATTTGCACTAAATGGCTGAAGAATTCACAGCAAAACTTTTCTTCCTCCCCCCTCCTCATCCTTTTCCAAGCTTACCCCTCCCAGCAGCCCTGGGGAAAACCCGCTCTCAATGCCTGCAAGCTGTAATTACCAACAGCAGGCCCCCTGGGTTAAACAGCAGCCCACGCCGGGAACGGCGCAAACTGACCGCGGGGAGCAAGGTACATGGAGTGAGCCTCAGCTGGCTGCTGTGCCTCCAAAGCCTCCTCAGCACAAACTTTTCTGAGCCACACAAGTGTCCCCAGTTTCTCCCAGTTATAATTACAGTTATTCACGTCTATGCACCATGGTAACAGCTACAAGTTCCAGCTGACTCTCAAGGATGGCAAAGGGTCTGCTCCTACCATAAGCGCCCGTGCATCCCCATCCTCAGGGACGGGGAATCCCAGTGGCCGGCTTCTCACAGACTCTCCGCAACTCACATTTCTCTGCACAAGAGTGTTTGCTCAGTTTTGCAGACTAAAAAGAGATCACAGGAGCACTGGGAACGCCTGTATATTAGGAAAAGACTCCATGTAACGCTGACACGGTCAGAGCACCTTATTTCTGTTGGGAACACATAAGTGAGTACAGACAAATCATCCCACGTTTGGAAGAGGAAATCCACCCTTTCACACAGAAAAGTCTGCTCCCATACTATATAATGCAAGACTAAAACCTGTGTCACAGTAGAGACATTCATTTTGTTGCCATCCTAGGGCCTGATCCTATTTTTGAGGAGGTAATTGGAAACGCTCACTTGAAACTCTCTGGGACCTCAGTCAAAGAATGAGGCAAGATTACAAAATTTTCCTCTACTGAGCTTTGAATTAAAAGAAACGAGAAGAAAGGAATAAAGTTTTAACCTCATCTGGGACGCTATCTTAGAATGAGGCTGTCAGTTCTGCTGTCTTCTTGAGTTTCACGAGTCTGTCTGCTGGGTAACACTCTGGGCTGGATCCATCTTGGGGTACTTATTTGAGCCGTTCCCAGAGTCTCCCTGCAGCTTTCACTCTCACAACTACCCTTAGAGGTAAGACATGACCGTTGCCCAATAGTGTTCAGCTAATCAGTTATCACAGGACCCAGGCACCTGCAGTTTCAGCCGTAGCTTGGCACATAATTACTCCCAGAAAAAATGGACGTGAAGTCACACAAAGTTTGTGGCCAAGAACAGAACTGAATTCACACAGAAGCCCCAGTGTGACCAAATCATTAACTGCAGTGAGGCCAACCTTCAAGATGCTCCAGCTGCCAGGTGGGCGCAACGCATGGTGGAGAGGTGAGCAGGAACACCACCTGCAGGTGACCACCAGAGCAGGACGAACCCAGCTGCACCCACAGCCAGTTCAGACAGCAACCCAGTACTTCTGGGGCTCAGGTCTCCCTTGGAAGGGATTCAGGCCAGCCAGCAGGTCCTGGGCCCGCACAGAGCCCCCCCAGAGCCATGTGTGGTTCCAGAGCAAGAGGAGACACCCACATCAGACAGCTCCTCTACCCCAGAGCAGAGTGGGGAGGAGGCAGGACCCTCATAGCTCCCATAACAAGAAAACCCTCCAGAAACGCCGCTTCTGATACAGCTGACTATTTCTAAGTGGATACAACTAAAGCCAGCCAGAGTACAATTTAGGCACAAAGCTCCCAAATTTGCTCCACAAAGACGGCCCCCGCTGAAGTAAAAGGACAAAGAACTGCATTCATACGGGTCCTCTCTATTTTCACTTCATTCCCAAACTGGATAAAATCATGCTTTTGCCTCAGAATAGAGTCAGCATTCAAATGAAGCAAGATTTACAATTAGATGCAGAGGCTTAAGGTCATGTTTTCACCCCCGCCTTAAGAACCAAGCAGATAAGCTCATGCCTGAACTTCAGTCATGGAACACATGTCGCTAAACAACAGTGTTTCAGGGAAGCATATATGTTTTTGAGGAGTCTCCCCAGATGACCCAGAGGTGAAACTGAGCTCCAAAAAGAACTTGGAGGAGACACGGTAATAAAAGGAAACAAAATCGATAGAAGTCGGAAAGTTGCATCATATTCAGAACTCAAATCCCTTTGATTCTGGACCACCTTTCCAGTGTCCTGAAGAAAGAAAACAGCTCAGCCACCTTGTTAAGGCAGCCCTGGCCCATATAGTGCTATATGTTACATGCGCAGAATCTAATGTTTCAGCATTGCTTATGAAATGCAGGTGAATCCCTAAATATCACAAAGGCTTTTCTCCACATTTTACAGAGAGCAAAAATAGGCTAACACACGGAAGTGTCTACGGCCATAGTGTGAAGCAGGGAACGGCTGTGTGCTGCCAAAACACATACATGCTCTTCCAAGTGATTTTTTTTTTCCTGTGGAAGGGGAGTGGGTAAAGATGCTGCAGCCTGGTTGCTTACCTGCACACTTGAAACTCTGAACCGTGAGCCCTCTCTCTAGAGACAGCGTGGTCAGGATGCTCAGGAAGCTGGTGGTCACAGACTGGCGCTTGCTCTTTCTAAGATCATTTCCAAAGAGCCGATCTCCAGGCTTGTTCCTAAGTGTGACCTGTGGGTTCTGAGTTAAACTTCTAGTAGCATTGGCTGCTGCTCTCAGTGCCTCCATCCACTCCTGGGCCCTCTGACGGGTTTCTGCACGCAGGCGGAGGACATCTTGAGGAAAAATGACCTGAAAGCAAGAGTCACAGCCATCCTGAGTATCTGTCTGCACCGACAAGCACACATCGACATTGTAGCTCAGCAGAGGATCTTCATCAAGCCTACCCGGTTGGAATGCCATGAGATAAGACCTGTTCAAGACAAAAGTAAATGCCTTCCAGTTATTCTGGACAGTTAACCTATAAAGAGTCCCTGATTTGAGAATATTTTGGTACTCTTTAGTGTTTTCAGTCAAATTCATGGATAGCAAGAGCTCCACGGGCTTTTCTAACAATCCATTGGTTTGAGAAAGGTCACTGTTATTTTCAGGCTTTGGCACATTCTCCAGTTTCTCCTGCTGTCTTGTGAAAGCAGGCACAGAAGCACGCACTGCCTCCCAGAGTTTGTGTCCCCAGTCCAAAGCCTCCCATGAGGACTCCGCCTTCAGCTGTAGCTGCGAGTTGTCTGACAAGACAGCGTCCACCACCTTGGTTTCAATGCAACCACTAACAGTGACCCTTTGAAAATGCATGAGGGGATACACGGTGGGAAGAGTCTGGTTGCCACTGCTGTCCAAGCAATACAGGTACAGTTTGTATGGGGAGAGCTCAGCGTAACAGGTTTGCCAGTAGCTGTCATTGTCTCTTCTAATTTCTACGTATCCCTTCTTCAGAATATTTGGGAACATTGGCTTGTGTTCTGGAGGAAACAAAATGAGAAAGTTACCATTAATTATTTTTAAATAATCATCTCAAATTGCTATGTCATTCTGGCTTATATATCTCTCCTGCCCACACATGATGTATCTGGAGGATGGGATCACAGAAATAGCCTTCACACCAAAGGGTACAATTACCGCACTTTTTCACCCAGAGGTACCAAAACACTTTACAAAAAGGGGACGGGGAAACAGCAGGACAGAGAAACAAAGCAATTTTCCTGAGGTTATTCAGGAGAATAGTGACACAGCAACAGAATACCACAAGTCTCCTAGAGCCTAGTCGAGAAGGGTACAATATTATCAAGTAATCTACTGCCAGTTAAAATAGATTTTGACAGAGAGAAACAAATACAAATCAGAACTCCACCTTTCCCTCCTGCCCTCCTCTTCCCCAGGCTCAACTTCATGCTTTCACAGACAACCCCTCTACCTCGCCCCAGTCCCGAGCAGCACAGGGGGATGAGGAACAGGGGGTCATGGTCTGTTCCTCTCTGATGCTCCTTCCTCCTCACACTTTTCTCCTGCTCCAGTGTCGGTCCTCTCCAGGGGCTGTAGTCCTTCAGGATAAACCTGCTCGTGCGTGAGCTCTCCATGGCCACAGTTCCTTCAGGAAATCTCCACTTTCTCCAGCATGAGGTTCCACATGGGAGATACCTGCTCAATCATGATCTCCCCAGGGTCTCCAGTGCCTTCTCCTCCTCTGACCCTGGGCTGCTCCTCACACCATCATAGCGTGCTTTGCCCCTTCTGAAACGCACTCTGCCGGAGAGGTCCCACCTGTGGCTGAGGGGCACAGCATGGGATCTGGCCCGAACAGCCCCGTTGCCAGCAGCCGGGCACCGCATCTGGCACCTGGACTTACCCAGGACATGGGGAATGGAGAATTGTGCCCAGCAACAGCAGTTTCTTACCACATTTCAGTACGACCTGGGACCAAAATACCTTGCATAGCTCCATTTACTAGAGAGGAGCTTTGCTGATTTATAAGAATGGGACTCAGGACCAGCAGACATGACCAAAAATGAAAAGAAAGAGGCTGCCCAGACTTGAACACGTCTATCTAAGCACCTTAGCACTTCAAGTGCTGCAAAGCAGACCCCTTCATAAACCTTGGCCCAAAGCAAAGCCGAGGGGCATTTCTTCATCCCTACAAAACCAGCCATACATGAGTCACTCCAGGCACAAAAGTAATACAAATTTAAAAGGAATTATCTAAAGCACTTCTGAGTTTTAAATAAGGTTTCTGTTCAAAATTTGTTCCAGTCTGATTTGCACCACTTCAGCCAGATACATGCAAATGTTGTATCTTCACCTTGGGCTGGACATGTGGCTCCTTGGGATTTTTGTTGGTACCTGTATAAATTCAGTGGCATTCACTGTTATGCTCTAACACTGACTTTTATAGTTGGCACCCCAAAACAACCCAGCCCTGAGGAACAAACTCTTGCTCCCCTTTGACTTCTACTTCACCTTTCCAGTAAGGGTACCTGCGATAGGTCTTGATTTACAAATGGTGGCAAAATTAACAGACACAAGTGAAAAGGTTTCTGCCTGCAGTTGTCCATCTCCCTTGGAGACTGCTATTCCCAACTCAGGAAGAAGGCAGCCACCTGGGAACAGCTCCTCATCCACTGCCTGGCACAATTAGGTCAAAACAAAATCAGCATTAATTGATCTTTAACATGTATTGTTACAAACAGCAGAAATACGGGAGTTGTGGGGAGTTGTTTCACTCGTGGTTTCTGCCCTCAGGCTGACAACCTTTGAAAGAAGGATAGGGTAAACAGCTGAAGGCACAAAATACTTTCAGCATCTCAGCTTAATCAGTTACCACTCACATTAACAGGCCACGGTCTAACAAGTTTTAGACATGATCAGCTCTGAGTGCACCTAAGATGTCTTCAAAGCAGAGCTAAGAGAACAGAAGCATCTGGGCTTGATGAAGCTCGGAAACAAAGAGCCAAAGATGAGCCTGTATGGAAGTTACTGCATGCCCATCTGCACCAGGCTTCCCAGCTAATATGGCCAGGATTGCTGACCAAGCTGCTCTCTCCACTGCTGGCTAATGGGTGAGTCTGTCTGTCCTCCCAGGGGCCCAAGGAGGGTCAGGGACTATGAGGGATTTAGTTACTGTCAAAGGGGCTTCTGATACCAACTGGTGAGAAAGGAGAACTTGGGCTGTAACCTACAGTCTGAGGAGATGCTCCCGTCCTTGGCTGAAAACATTGCTGTAGTTGGTTGTGAGAGTTTCGTGTGTGGGCAGGTGAAGAATTCAGCAACAGTGTAAAAGCTTTGGCTAGCTCTTCAGTGAAGACCAACTTTAAGGATTTATAAGGATTAAGTAGACAAGTTTCAATTAAACTTTCACATTGAACATACATGAGAATTAACTGTTTGATATACTTAATGCGAGTATGCAAACCTCATGGGGGTTAAAAAAATGGGGGAAGGATGCTACCTCCCATCTGCACTAACAAAAAGGACGCACTTCAGTTTGGCCTTGCCAGCTCAGCCTCAGCTTCCCCACATAGATCACTTACTCAGAATGGAGCTTGCATTTAACACCATCTTCAAAGTAATCTATACTTTATCTACGAAGATTTCCTGCATATATGACTAAAACCAAAACAACAATTAAAAATTGCTCCTTTGGCACTAGGTCTGAAAAGGTGGAAAAGAAATCAATATAACTATACTTTGCCAACAAATAAGCTACTCGAGAGTAGTTCAGCTAAATATGAAAACTGAAAGCCTAATCTAAAACTCAAAATGGTAGAGAAAAAGCACACTTTCATATCCCAAATGGATAGATACACGCATGCACACATACACACACACACTAAAAGAGAACCAATTTTGTCCACCGTACATCTCTGGCCCTGACATTCATTAGTATTTCTGCGCTAACTCAAAAGCCATTAATTTCTCTGAAACCCACACTAATCCCTTTGTAGTGCAGATAATGGGCAGCCATTCTAGAGTCATCTTCCCTTTCTATTAATCCAATCAGGGAGGCAGCGCTTCTGCAGCTCCAACGGCAATCTCTCTCGCTTCCATCAAGTACAGATGACAGTTCAAGCTTCTCCATAATAAGACAACTCGTAACCTTCCCCCAGCCACCTCCCCCTTCATCTGCACACAGGTTTGCTTGTCTTTTGTTAAGTTAGAGAAAGGCTATCTCTCCCTGCCTTTCAGAGGCACCCCCCCTCCCTCCGTTCAAGCTCCCGCGAATCGGCTCCACTGACTCTCACTCTAACTGGGACAGAACCAGTAGCCAAGTCGATTAAAATTCAAATGCCTTGTATTGTTTAGGTCCAGGCAATAGATGCTGGCAGAGACAGGTTGAATCCATATGCTACACATACACACACACTTTACAACCCTCTGCTCCTTTATCTCCTCGACGTGCGGTGTGCCAGATAATACCTTCCACTCAGAGAGCAAACGCTACCATCTATCCATCCACCTTCCAAACAGAAACTGCATCTCTTTTTCTCCCTACAGAGACAGGGAGAGTAAATTGAGGAAGAGTAAAAAAAAAGGAAATAATCACAGTAAATGGCCCACGCCTGAGCCATTTGGAGTTATAATTTCAAGGGAAGAGGGAGAAGGAGGTAGAGAGAAACAAAGAGAGACTCAGCAGCTGGGGCAGGGCAATATCTTCCTCAGAGTCTCTCCTCTCCTCTGGGAATTGCCCACTTGTCCCAGACAGGAACCCTGCACCAAGCAGACACCTACCCCTCTCCACACTTGGGGGCAACTGGTGCAATCAGCACCATAGGAGAGAGAGCCCAAACGTCACCTCAGCATGTCCAGAAGATATATGCTCCTGAACAACCGACTGTACTTGTGTCCCTGTTGGTATGGCAGAAAAACCTGCTGTTTTCCACCACTGAAACATTTTGGATGACAGTAATACCAAGTAACCTGGAAAAGGGCAGAAGCAGAAACGCCTAGTTTCTTAGGGGTGGCACTCCTCTCTGGGTTCCCTAATGCTTAGTAAGAGATGAGCATTAGGTTACAGAGTTTTTGTCAATAGTCCTCTCTGATTTCCATAGAACTCAGCAGACACCTTTAGGCCCTAAAATGCTCTGAAATTGGGTTGGGCTAGTCACCTGCTTGGTGGGGCTTGCTGGATCAGGGACAAACAGTGCCTCAGCCAGTGTGAGTCAGACCCACAACTTCCACTTCCTTCCTACTTAAACATACAACCTTTTCTTCCCACCTGTTTTCCCATCTGACTCTGCAGGTGTATCTCTTTCAGGCGAGTAGATCTGATTCCACTTGGAGCTGAAATAATAGCATTGATATTTAGCCACAAATTCCCAGCAGATGGCTGTCCTGGAGCCAAATCTGGCCTCTTCTCTCAATGCCAACTCTTTTCAAGAGACCACTACTTTTAACCAGGTAGCAGTTTGCATTAATTTATATAAAGAAACAGCATCTCTCCCCACCAGAAGGGCATTCGCTCTTTTTCACCTTCCTTAGGCTTAGGGAAAGCAAAACCTGCTTTGAAAATGTTGAACTTGCAAACTCTTAATTTTAGACTTATGCATCGCTAGTGAGGCTGGCTTAGCCGTTTACCAAAAATAAGCTCCTCACTGAATGAACTGCCAAAACCAATGGATAAAGAACCTGAACAAATTACTCTTTATGTGTTTCCTTTCAGGTATGGCAATGCACAAGAAACATACGAGAAACTCTGCAGGATCCTGGCTGCCCAGTCACTCCATCCAATTGTTTTTGCTCCTCTGCAGCAAGTCGAACACTTGCATAGTGTTTGCTGAGCAGACCGCGGGCACCCTGTGCGTGCTGACACAGTGCCTGTGCCAAGGGGGCAGTGGAGAAGAAGGCTGGATTCAGTCAAAGGGCAAGACCAACCCAAAACAGGACTCAACTCCGGAAGAGACAGAAGCATAATGAGTTGAAAGAGATGCTAGGAGATGCATAAAACAGCAGCACTTGCAAAATAAGTGAGACTATCAAATGAAGACGGATTTGCTGATTTCTTTAATAAATTCACTCAATTCAGCTTTAAAAAGGAGGAAGAAAGGGTATAAAGTGACTGTCAAAGCTACAAAAACAGGGTCAGTTCACATTAGCAGAGTTAGCTGACGCCACTAAGGGAATAATAGCAACTAACCTGAAAATTCAGTTATGAAAGTCACCACAACATCACTGGAAGCAATCAGCACTGCCCCAGGAGATGAAAACTCTGTTCATTAGCTTTATGGAGTGTTGTAACTCCAGAACAAGAATCTCCATATAGAATAACCCTCCCAACCAGAACAGCTTCACAACCAAACTCATCAGTGCTGCTAACTGTAATCCTCCTGCACTGTGAATTCATCCCCTGTATATGAGCCCCTCCCATCGCCTCCCACCGCACTCCCCTCTCCATCACTCTGCACCCTCCCACAGCCTCCCAGCCAAGGCAGTGGAGTAGGACACGTTTCCCTCCACCCGAGGCAGCTGCCTAACCTAGCCCCTTCCGCTGCTGCTGCTCTCTGCCAGACCCCATGGCCCTTCCAGCTTGGAGGGTGCCCAAGCCTGAGGAGCAATCAGGAGTGAGCCTGCAGGGAACAAGTGCAGCGCTCCCCAAATGAGACAGGGGGGATAGAGGGGAAGTATCATCCAGCAGATGAGTTGAAGTGAGGTGATCCAAATTATACTCCCATTTGATCTTGGGCAAAGCGCCTCACCTCTGTTTGTCCCTGCGCACCCTCCCTATCCTTACTGTGTGGTGTAGTTAAGCCATGATCTCCTGGGAGAAGGGGCTATCTCTTGCCAGAGGCACAGACAGTCCCTGGCGCTTATGGACCCCCACAGTGGAGGGCATCCAAGTCACGTTGGATTTGAAATAACATTTTTGCCTCCTTAAGTCTTGAAAGGCCTCAAATCTCTGCAGTACGGCTACTTTTTTCTTGACTACCTTTTAATGTTGAAAATAAATGGGCCACAGCGGGGGCATCAGTTCTCCAACTGGCTTGATACCTCCAGGATTATTTCCAAGTGGTTTGAGGCTTCCGGCTCTCCAGAGAGGAAGGTGCAGAAGTGTTGTTTCCGCACATCTGCCGCTTGGATGACAGCACCATTATCTTCTGCACAACACCACGGATCTATAATGTCCTGCCATCCCAGCGGCAATTAACAGGCTATTGGTCTGCCCTGGCTGTGCAGCTTCTCCACACCACAGACAAAAGACAGTGCTACAGGGGTGCTTTTTGCAAAATCACAAATGGCAATTGGGCTTCAGAAACCTCCCTGGAAGATGGGTCAGGAGCTAGGCTTTACCTGGCCATCACTGGAGGGGAAGCATGAAGGCTGCAATGTCACACCTCCAGTGTTTCACACCTCTCAGGATCTCTGGCTACCTCCACCTCCGCAGTAGCTCCCTTACCTGCTAGCTTTTCCAGCCAGCTGTCTTTGCAGCTCCTCCCGGAGCAGAACAACGTCAGCAATTGATGGCACTGCCATCTGCTCCTGTGACCCACCACCACAAACCTGCTCAACACACTGATATATACCACTAAATGCTGCATGAGCCGATGTCACAGGCACAGAGCTAATACCAGCCACCACTACTCATGCTGAAGGTGAGGACATCTGGCAAACAAAGAAAACACCCTAACATAAAGTCTGGGTGGGCACCAGAATAAGAGAAAGCAGCACTGTAAAGTGACTCCTCAGAATTCAAGGATCACCTCCAATGCCCAGCCTGTGAATCAGTGGTGCGTTGCTCATGAATACATATTTAGACGTCTCACCTCCACAAAAACACACTAGAAAAGTATGTAATATGTACAAGAACTATATGAAGAGGGGCTCAAAGCTCTCTTGAAATATCCCCTGCACAACTGAGTACAAAATCATACCTTCAAAGCGGCCCAAATGATCACTAGTAGGCTCCCAGCCAGATAAAAAGTTGTGAAGAGGGAGGGGAGGGGGGGGAAAAGGTATTTTTTTAAAACCAGTCTGCTGAAAGGAGGTGGTGAAATCCTGGCCTTGATCAGACAGAGTAGAATTTGGGCCCATTGGCCAGTTTTAAGGCAGTTGCCTTTCTCTGGTATTTTGCCATGCCACAGTGCTGCAAACACCCCGTAGGCTCAGCTTACTGACAGAGCATACTGCCAAAACGAATGGGGCTGGCTGAGTACCTGCGTCGCTGCTTTTTGGAGAGGGGCACAAGGCATCAGCCTTCTGCAGTCAGGACAGTTTATCAGCGGGCAGGTGCTCAGCGCAATGACAGCTCTGGAGTTCCCCAAGCTCACAGGCATGGCAGGCAAACAACACAGCTACCCGGGAAAAGTACTGTAGCACCCACACTCTCGGGAGTGCCTGTGTTTTCATTCAAACATCCACATGACCATTAAAGAAAGATAACTGCTCACACATTGTGTTTTACTGATCTAAGCAAGCTCTTGCTGGATACCACAGAAGCAGCATTCTCCCTTTGTTTGCCAGGCCACATGCCCAGAAATACAAAAGCCTGTGCTGAATTTGCTTACAACTTCCGTCTTTGCTAGCTCCGCTTACGGCTTGACACTGCTCTGACAGTGCTCACTTCTAGTACACTAGCTGTTTTGCCAGCAAGCCTAAGGAGATACTGCCCCAAAAGGCACAGCTTCTTTTCAGATCCTTTTCTTTCCCAGTACATGGAAAGGATCCAGTTTCATTTTATTTGTATTCTAAAAAAGCAAGCAGCAGGAACAGATAAGCTCATAGTAATAAATATACTATGAAGATAAGGGGAAAAAAAATTGTGAAGAGTTAATCTATGCAGCAACTCGGTCAGCCTCAGAGGACTGGGAGACCTCTGCAGGCTCCAGAGGGAAGTCCTTTACTGCAATGAGGACTGAAAAGAGTGGCTGAAGTTGCTCCCAGTATCTCATATGCATTCATTTAACATGTATTCAAGCCCTGGAAAGGGATGTCTCCACAGGCTGTGGCCACCATGACTCCTTCAACCACTGCAGCAGCTTTTATCCAACCTTAAATTACATTTTTCAGTCTCTTGTGGAGAATAATTACCAGTCACAGATACATGTACCTGCAACATCTACTTTCTTGCTTTTGCTTTTCTCTTTTCAGCTCACAGTGGCAGCAAACTCTATGGCAGGCTCTCTTGTGAACACAGAGGGAAGAAATACCACGGCTACCTTCTAAAACCTGCACAGCAGCTGAACAGAACAGGTTAAGGAAACAGGTGAAAAGAGTGCATTTTCAGAGCACAGAAGTTCTCCTTCCTCAAAGAAGGTACCGCTGCCTTCAAACATCCCATGCAGAAAGGCTCTTGGAGGGCACACAGCAGGCACTGACAAATACCTTGCACCTTTGCAAAAAGCAACAGAAAAAGCATGGGCCGAGAACCTTAGACGTACTGTCTGCTGCTGGGATTCAGGTGAGTACTGGGAGAAGTTCTTCAGCCACTCATTCTAATCCATTTCCCTCCCTTGCTTGGTTCACCTTTGAAATCCCAGAACTTGACCATACTGAGTCTCTTCTGTAAAAAGCCATTTTGAAGAGATCTACACTTCTGGCAGCACTGAGCACAGCAGTGGGACTTGTTCATGGTACCACAGAGAAACTGAGGAATGGATGGGCTATAAGATACCTGAGACTGTTGCAGACAGTGTAAAAACAAGGGTTTTCTTCATGGAAATCTGTCAATTTCTGTTTTTCTTACGAGTGCTAATATTGCTATACTTCACAAAACTACTTTGTAGATGGGAGGTCTTCACAGTTATAACTCACAACTACAAACTGTTTCACACGAAATCATAACAATAAGGAGTATATCACACTAACACAGTTTGTTCACTTCTCCTGTATGGAGAAAAACTTCATTGCATTAACTGCATTTAAACAGCACATGTGCCTGTTGAGGGGCTGGGAAGAGCACCGCTGAATTCCGCTGCTAGTACTAAAGCTGCATGCCTTGGGTACACGCTGAATCCTGGGTAGGGTGACTGAATCCTGGACACAACCTAGCTTCAGGAATCCCACAGTGAGATCCAGCTGTACACAGAGTGGGTTTCTTGTCTTTTCCTCTCATGGTTATAACACAGAAGGTTTTCTATCAAGCTCTTCTAGACGCTGTCTTGAAGTCCCGGTATAGACTCGACTCTGGATACAGCAAGGTCCTTTTAGGGTTTCCAGAGGGTTGGCACATCTCCCAGGGTCTGTCGTCTCTAAGCAAAGTGGACTGGAACGGCTGAAGCTTCTGAAAGTGCGGCGACTCTCACCCAGGAGGGGTGAGACTCTGCAATACGCGGTCCCTGACTTCGGAAGCAATAGTGTCCCAGCACTGCACTTCCCAATAAAATTTCTTTGTTTGACAGAAGGTGAAGAAAAACCTACATCATTGTTTCTAGTTTGCTTCCTTTTATGAACAGCTGCATCACACCATCTTCCATTTGTGTGTAAGGGAGGAGCAAATGTATTTTGCTTCACCCTAGACAGAGGTGCAACGCATCAGGGTGCGCCCCAATGTGCTCCCGCAGTTGCCTAAGCCCTGGACTGACAGAAGGGAGGACCTGTTTGGCCTCGGACCATGCTGCTCAGCACCAGCTGGATTGGCAGCTCGCTTCTTGCAGCTTGGGGATCCAGTGGCAGCTTGAAATCACTCTCACTGAATAAGTACATGAACAAGTCTTTAAATGCAGGATGGCTTAGGTATTTCTTATTATAAACAGTCTAAGTAACAGAACCCCTTTCTTTTTCTGAGGGCTCCATGGGGAAATTGTGCCAAAAAGATTAAGCTTAAAACACTATCGGGGACATGTATTGACATTTAATGGCTAGATTTTAAAAGTTTTGCATGCTAAGTTAAACCCATGAGATGCCCAGAATACAGCTAACAGAAACTGAGAGCTCTGTCTCCTGTTCTGCATCCCTTCCACGGGAAGGACACAGACCAGAGACCCCACTATGCAGAAAACAGTATATCTCCCTAAACAGAAATAACAGCACGAATACTTGCCTTTGTAAACCTGGAGCACCCTTCTTTGGGATACAGCAACTATGTCACAATATAATACAATAACCTACAGGTTGTGTATGTATATATACATACATACATAAATACCTACATATTATATATATTTATATACGCACACATCCACAAACACAACCATTTAGGCACCTGCTTTTCATGCTCCGAAACAGCTGACTTACCTGGAAAACCTAAGCCAAAATGCTTGTTTTAACCCTAAACAGGCTATCTATTCATAACTGGAGCCATTCCACCATACACACACACGCATGCTTTCACAACCCTTTGATTTTTAAATTCCTTTGTTAGGTCCTGCCTTTATTTAGATTATAAAACCTTTGTGGTACTAACTGCTTTTCTTCCCCCTAAGCGCCCAGTCCCCTTCTGGCATATACAAAATAAATCATGGAGATGGAGACACTGGTTCAATGTTTCCGAAGCCCTGAGCACAACCTCTTCCAGTGCAGTGCTCGAGAAAGGAAAAGGAAAAAGTATCACTTGCCGAAATATCCCTTCATATGGCTCACTGGAGACGCCTGCCTCAATCTGATAACAAGGCTTCCTGTACCCCATACAAAGCTGGCAGAGATGCCTTAATATTGACAAGCACAAACTGCATGCTTGAGTTTGTTAATTGTTTATGGACTGAATAGCCAGCATTTCTTAAGGAAACAGAGCAGAGATCTCAGGCCTTACAGTAAAGCTTTGTATGCCCTCTTTTTAATGGCCACTCTTTACCTTTTATGAAAACTGCCTTTGTTTGGATTTGCCATTCTCCCAATAGCTTTAGCATTCAAAGTTTTTTTAGTTTGGGAAAATCAGGTAAGGAAATGATCAGAAATACGCAACTAATAAATTATTTTTTCCTGAGTCAAACTGAACAAAATAGAAGCAAAAAGTAAACCAAGCTTACTTTATCAAACAGTGAAAGGAACGGAAGTCAAGATTCATTTAAAAACTGATCCTTAGGCAGGCAAACAGACAGAGCTATATCAAAGATAACAGAGCCGTGCTGATTTCTATCATCTTAAGAGCTACCTCACAGTTGTTTTTTGGGGGGTTTGTTTGGTTTTTTTAAACATGCAGCTCCTCTTTCAAGATAAATATTAAGAACAAATAGGAAAGTCCCCATATCACCAGAAACAATAAAGCATCAGCACAAACCTGTGTTTCCTTGGATGTCCTCTCCCTTGGTTAATGCCAGGTAAGAGAGCAGAGCACAGTTATTGTCCTGACCAGGTGCAGGTGGCTGCTGCAGGGAGGTGCCCGTGAAGACCACTCCCCAGTTTACATGGCTGATATCGGAGCGTGACCTGTTGTGTCCTGGCTTGAACGTAGAGGCTTCCTCATTCTGCACCAGGATGTCATTCACTGAGCGAGGCCTGTCTCTCCTCCGCTGGCAGATATTGAAGATGTTAAAAGCTGCGGTCTCCCCTTCCCCTGCCCAAGCAAGGTTGTCAGCAGCTGTTCCCCTCTGCACCACGCGCTGGTCTTTGGCAGGGAATGCTGTCTGAGCTTTGGTTTCCAAGAGGCCATTTTTGCAGTGATCCCAGATGAGGTTACTTTTGGCTAAGGAGGCGACGTTCCTCAGATTCCTGCTCTCTGTGATCTGATCAAATACTTCGTGCCCAACCAGTTCGGGGACCTCCTGTACACCGTACACCTCAGAGGGCTGCACAATCTTTTCAAGCTTAGTATCAAAACTATTGAAAAAGTCTTCAGTCACTTCCAAGGCAGGGCTGATGTCATCAACTTCAAGAGCCTCCATATCCTGTGCTACCAGGGGGCCCGAGATGTTGCGATGCTTTAAAAAGATACCACATGAACATCCAGGGAAGGAGCTGCTTCACGTCTGTCCTTGGCTCACCATTAACTTAGAGATGGTGGGGCAAATACATTCATCAACCACAATCCTTAGTGGCAGAAAGGAACCAAATCAACCCGCCTTCAGATGGGAGACTTAACAGTCACTGATCAAGCGGGCTACAGTCCCTCTATAAAATAAGCTCATAGTGACGGAGAGTACCTGTAAAGCAAAGCAAAACATCATGTCAGTAAGGGCCTTTTCCCAGACAAGTGTGTTTCATCGCATCACTCCTTTCACAGTCACAGTCCCCTTGATTTTACCTTCTCCTTTATTTGGCACCAACATTATTGTGATGAAGAAGCCCTTTGGGGTTTCTGTTGTTCACTGTCTGTGAACTCTGTGTATTATCACTTCTGGAACTGGAACCTGCAGAGAGCAGGATGGGGCACCAGATAAAGGGGAACCAAAGGGATCCCATTTATTAACCAAGCTTTAGAAAGCTGCACTGAGAGGCGGTACTGACCAACATCACAAATACAGCCACCTAGGGAATGCTGAGTACAGGTTCCCATGGGGCTGGAGGAAAAAGTTGAGAAATGAAGGGTTATTAGAATAGGCCAACCAGCCTCAAATAGTTTGCCTTTTTCTCCCAGATGGCTTGCACTCCCAATTTTAGGAGATCAGCATGAGTTTTACAGCAGCTGCTTTGCCTACTTGTCTGCATAAACAGAACAATGATATTTGCCTAATAAATCAATGCTATTAGGCTGCTGGAGAGTACTGCACATAGAGTTTCTTTCTAGAATATAACCGGGAACCAAAGTGAAACCACGTGGCAACCTAAGCCCCAGAAAGACAAAGCAACCTACCAGCAAAACAAAATATACCACATCCTGCACCATCACAAATCTGCAGATCTTTATTTCCAAGCAACCGACTCACTGGACAAAACATAAGAATAGAAAAGGGCTTTAGGGCTAGAACTATTGAAAAGCTGTATTGACGCACCTGAGCTCACGCCTGTGAGGAGGAAGGAAGGGGAGTTTCTATCACCTCTAGTGCAATCATGGGGTGTCTCATTGCCGATTTCTGTTCCACCAAGCCTGCTGCCTTCTGACCTCCCCCTCTTGAAGTTCCCTCCACAGTGCTGCCATGCTCGAGGGAAGTGCACAGTAGGTATGTTTAAATTGGGGAGATCAGTCAAATGCGTGCAAGTTCTTGGGACCTGGAGACTGGGCATTTGTGCTAGCGGGAGGAAAGCTCTCATGGCTGCTAGGAGAAATCACAGTACCTAGAGCCTCTACATGCAGAGCAGACCAAACTCAGAGATCTACCTCCCAGTTTTGACCACATCAGCTAAAGTCCTAGAGCAGCAAAGCTGCATTAGCTCAGAGCTCTGCCTAGATTAATACACTCTTAACAGAACTAATTAGCCTGGGCAGGGCTGATAATTAGCAGCTCATTAGCTTTTGAATGCTGCTGAGCTACCAGGACCCATGAAGATTTACACCTACCAGGAAAAAACACCTATTAAAAAGCATCAAACACAGATAATACTTCTATTTAAGGTCCTTTTTTTAATCCAGAACAGTCTATTCATCTAACTTCTACCAGTAAAATCGTTTAAATAGTCACCCTTTCCTATAGTAAGACAGGAAGCCCAGCAGCCCCCCAAGAACGGGGCACAGAATCCTGTAGCACAAACCAACTCCCTCCACAATCACCCGCAGGCTTCCTCCCATCCCTGCTTCAGTTGCAGCCAGCCATCACACAGTTGGGTTCAAAAGCAGCAGCTCACCCTCCCTCCTAACAGATCAGCAGTTCAGACCATGATATCTGCAGACACGCTCCAAGTAAATGAGTTTCAAAAGCAATAGACAATCGCACCATGGAGTTCACTCTTGAAGCTCATTCCTGCCAGCAACCCCACAACGGAGTTCTGCTCCTTGGCACCTTAGAGCTTGGGAGCTCCAGGAACAGGCTGAGGGACATGATGTGGTGCGACCTGTCCACTTATTCTACATCCTCCTATGGCATGTCTTTAAAGCAAGAATGATATTTTGAAGTTGCAAAACTGCAACAGGCATTCACTTGAATAAAACCAGCCCTAACGTAATCGTACCCCAACTGTGAAAGCTACAGGCTGGCCCATGCAGAGATGCCATTTCACAGGGGTGAATCCAGAAAGGCTTGCACAGGCCACTAAAGCATTTCACTGCTAGCAGATCTAATGTTGCTCTCTCCTTTGTTTTAAATCATTAGGAAAGGTGAAAAGCAAGGGGAAAAAACTGACACTTACGTTTAACAGGTTCATTATTAAACGCTGGAGGCTTCATGTGGCTGCACGTTTCTCTGGATCCTCTCAGAATGGAGCCAGTGTCATGCAGCCAAGCGTGGTGACGCTGAACTACAAACTGACCTCATATCCAGCAAGATGCTGAATCACAAGGTCATGAGAAGATTACAGGCCCCTGCATCACACGGTTCACAAATTGCAGCACTCATACCTTCCAAACTAGTCTGTTTGCCCTGCTCAATAAAGATGTGAAAGGCGACCTCAATGGTGGCAGGCTCATCCCTTCCCTACACCACCAAGAACCTCCTTAGATCAAAGAAAGAGTTGTACCAGTAATTCCCACTAGTGCTGGGATTCTGCAATCACATATCCTCCATAAACACAATCTGGTATTTTCTGACAGTGGCACTCAACAAAATTTTAGTTCAGACTTCTGCATGGATTTGGTGCCAAATGAAAGCAAAATTTGATATGGCAGTAAACAGCTCCATCAGAATCTCCTCCAGGAGGGAAACCAGTGGAAATCACTTCCTTCACATGAAGGGGATAAAAAGGCAAACAATAGGATAGGCTGAACTCTTTTTAAATGACTGTAAAATGTATTGCCTTATGTACTGTTCCTTGGAAACACCTGAAATTTTCCAAAGACATTCAGACCAAAGCAGTGAAAAGCACAGGAAGTGAGAAGCATCACTGCGAACCATTAAAGACTGCCAAAGTTACAGCCAAGTGTAAGCAGGGATTTGTTATGGGAAACAGAAACTTAACAGCTCATACAGGCCCCTGGGAACTAGTCTTACTGAAAAAAAAAAAAAAAAGAAAAGCTGAAGGAACACGGTGCATTATACTTAGCAAAAACTGCTGGACACAGGGATTACAGCAGCTGAAAAACATGCTTTTCTGTATGTCTGTCTAGCACAGATACAGCTTTCATCCGTGAAGATGCAGCAGTCAGATGTTTAACGTGCATTCACAACATGAGTAAAGTCTTTACTGTCATGAGTTTACAGTGGCCACATTACTCATATGGCTGAGGTAAACAGGAAGGATTGCTGGTCATGCCATGTGAGACACAGAAGTCCACTTTAGTCAAGACTACTTCCCTTAGACAAGCCATAAGGACTTAACCTAGGTGACAGCACAGTCTGGCAGCAGAGAAAAATCATGGCCGGTAAATGCCAAGGAACACACGCTGGAAGAGATTATTTAACTTCCTGATCTGCTTTTCTGGATCCCCACAGGCCAGGGAAAATACCCAGGCATCGCATGGCAAAAATTAAAAAGCATGGAAGAGGCAAGAGTAGAAAGCAATCTTGCAGGGGATACAGGCCACTGCAACAGGCACTCGCTGTGTACCCCCAGCTTACACATTATGTTCAGGACTGTTCATTCTAGCTCAGGCAGGAGAGAAAGCTGGAGCCAGCATGTGTTTAGGAACCAGTAACTGAAGAAATCCATTCAGCTTTCCAAAGGAAACAGGGTTTGTGCCACCATCCTGCCTAGCTGCCAGTTATTTTCCTTCTCTCCCTTTCTTTTGAACTGCACAGGTAACTTCTACTAGGTGTGACAGAGCAGTAGTGTCCTTAAAGATGCAGTTCTTGAACTGTTGTTCAACACTGGACAGGAAACAGGCCCAAACTCACCCTCCTGCTAAGGGAGCACAGGCAAAACTCCGTCCCTTATGCTTTCGAGAAAGCCAGTGTCACCACTTGGGTCTCTCCAAATTAGCCACAGCACAAGTGGTTAGTGTCACATGGATCTGAAAACACCAGGAAGCAGAGGGGGAAAGCAGGAAAGAGGAATAGGAGCCATCATACAACTCAATAAGCAGTCTTGTTGATTTTGGTGCTCACAGGACGTCTTCTTCACTGAACAGGTAGCAGAGACGTATAAAACAAGTGATACACAATGGATAAATAGGAACTTCCCCTTTCCTTTTGTATTTGGAGAGAGAATCATAAAGGAACAATGGATGTTCACAAGCAATGTGTTCAGGAGGAAATGCATAAATGAGAGGAGCTCTAAGCCAGCAAAAGACAGCAAAAAGCAGGTAATAATGCTAAAAGTCCCCCAAGTCTCAATGATTGCTAATGACTCTTAGGCTCAAATTCCTGGCAAAGACTTGGGTGTTTCTGAGAATTTTATCTCAGGATTACAAGCGGATTTTTACAAGTTACCTGTATGCAAACAGAGAGCAAGGGTGCCTCAGTCACTGGAGAGCTTGCCCTATCCCCTTCTCAGCACCTTGGAACCTGCTGTGGGAACCGGCTCTGCTTATCTCACACTGCATTGCAACTGTGGGCTGAAACTCCAATGCCAACACGGAAAACAGAAAGAGACGTTCTTTCAACTGGGTAACAATTTGGTAGCAGATTCTAATTCAAGCGGCCTCAGGTTCCTTTACTTCTGGTATGTTGCAGGCCTGGACCACTACAGTCCAGTTTATGAGCTGTGACAAGCCTGGTCTGAATAACAGCTCATCTGAAGAAAAGATGGATGTACAGCCTCTTTTAATACAATCCACCGGGGCTGAAGCAACTTTTCTGCCTCTAAGTCTGAGCAACCTCAGCCTGTGACCTGATTGTTTTCAGTGGCACCTTAAACAATCACAGCCTACGTGTTTTGCTGCTGCAAGGATTTCTGACTAGCTGACTAGTCTGACTTTCTGACTAGTCCCATCAGCCAAGTATCGTCCAGAATCTAAATGGGACGCACTTAGGTCAATGACAGTCCCTGAAAATTAGGCATTGCTGTGCAGAATCCCTGAAAAAAGCTATAAAGACTTACATGCTACCTCTTAGTTAAGAGGTTGAGCTGTATTTGTCAGGTGGGCACACTCGAATGGGTACACAAGAGAACGAGGATGCACAGATGGCTGACTGTCACACACAAAGTCTTTACCACTGCCTATGCACTTCTATACATCACTGGCACAGAATGCTTGCAGAAAAAGTTGAAGAACTGACAGTGGCAGCACAATACAAGGTATTGTGGAGTGCTTTCCAGCACGCCCCTGCTGTAACTAGACAGCAGATGATGCTTTATTTATTTACAGTATAGCAAGGCCCACTCAGTAAACATTCACCAACTTGTTCTGACCAGAATTTCTTTCAAAGCATGATGGCATCTAGGTCTCTCTCCCAGACAGAAGCCCTCTCTCCTTTAGCTGTACAGGAAGCATAGCATTATAGCTGCTGTGCTTGAAGCCTCGGCGTACAACAACCCCAGTCAGACCCACTGTACTATGTGCTACCCCTATGTAACCAAAGAGCAGTCCTGGTTCAAAACACTTACACTCCTAGCAGTTGCGAATCCCGTGCACACAGTGGCCAGTTCTCCGAGCAGCAATTGAAAGCTGCACTCCTGTTTGCCTCTCATACGCAATTTGGAGAGGCAACTGATAACTAGGAATTTCATAAGGGATGATTGCAGGGAATGACTGTTAGCTGGGACACCGTCCCTGTGCAAACTGTCACATTTTCTTATATCCTGGCTGTATTTTGGGCCCTCGGCACAAGGTAAGCCTTCTCCCTGAGTGATTCCAAAACCCCAGGTGACCTACTGCTGTGGATGCCAAGTGAGCAACACAACACAGAAGCTTGTTAAAGTCATCATTTACGTGGAGTTAAAGTCTGGATGAAATTTACAGTGCCTCACAAAAAAGATACAACTACAAGAAACTTTTCATATGGAACAGGGGATCACAGTTTCAAAGAGGTTGCCATATGATAGTCAATGGTTGGTTCAATGTGGCCTGGATAATTGTCTTTAGATCCCATTTTTAAAGCCCCTCTTCAAAAGCCTCTTTCCCCAACACATAACTGAGAAATTAGTTGCTTAAAATTTTCAGTCAATCCCAATTTTGAAGTGTTTCACATAAACACCTTCTGACTGATATTCCTGCAAAAAAACACTGACAATAACCAGGAAAAACTCACAAAAACTGGAGAAAGAGGCTTTCTGGTCAGGAATGCTTGGCTGTAGGGCAAGGCACCAGAGTGCATAACTGTGAACGTAAGGCTAACCGTTTCCAGGTTGCAAACCCACCTGTCTGCTATAGTTTCATTGCCCTTAAGGATGAAATCGACTGCCAACATTTATCAGTGAAGAAGAGCTCCCACATCCTGCCTGCTAGACCCAGGGACAGGCAAAGAGCAAGAACAGCTGGAATTAACTTGGTGCCTAATCTCAGTCAAGCTAAAAGACAGAAGTGATCTCTTCCACGCTACAGAAAATGTAACAAAACAAAAAACAACTGAGAAAAGATGAAATGAAGAAAGTGGTGAAACCAGGGAGGAAGCAGAAGGCCACCATCTGTGAGGGGAAGCAGACCCCTAGCAAGGAGACGTGAGTCTTGCCCTGTGAAAGCACAGATATCCCCCAGCTGCTGATCTGACCCAGTGCCTTTAAGAAGGAAGCTCCCCAGGCAGCCTCCCTGCGTGGGGAACTAACACATCACGGCTACAGAACAGCTCATCCAGGGATGAGCACACAGTAATGAATAATAAACAGTGCTTATAGTATACATTATCTTTAATTTTAATTGCACTTTGGAAACAGTAATTAAAACATAAGAAAATCCAAGCTGAAAAGCACACAGCAGCCTGCTGCACCATAACAAATTGGGTCCAGAGGCTGAGGAGGACTCAGCAGTGGAGGAAGACGGACCACAGCAAGCTCTTCTTTTCCGGAGACTGACTGCTGTACAGCTGTCCCGAGATCTTTATCACTGACTCCTTTGCCTTCCAGCCATCTGACACACATCCCTCCTAGCTGGGGAGCACCACCAAGTAATGAGGGACTGTATCACTTCCCGTGGATGAGTAACCACTTGAAATCTCAGTAGCTGGACTAGGACTCCAGAAAGGGTGAAGGACCCTTGTCAAGGGAAGGAACAGAAAGCAAAGCAGGCTGACCGGAGGGGAGTTAGGGGATGGTGACCCACAGCCCAGGCTGCAGCCCAGCCAAATCTCATGAGCATGTGAGCAACTTCACAGCTTACATCAGACTAAAATCCAGACTACCCTCCTGTGCATGCTGCCTGTTGGCTGGCTGAGCTCACAGGGAAGGACGTCAGGCATAGGGGAAGAGAGGCTCTCCCGAGTCCTGGCACTGCCCCTGTAGATTGTCTGGATGCAAACACTTCAAAACTCACACTACAGGCACAAAATCCATGTGGACAAACAGAATGAAGCAGTGCTGTGATTTGGCCTGAGGCACGGATGTGTGGTCTTTAACACACCCGTAGTCCCAAATAACAACCCAAGGGAGGGTGGATGATTTCTATGCTTGGGTTCATTTGCTTTGCATGTACAGGTTTGTCTAATTTTACATGCTGCTGTTGGCTACTAGAACTCCTGCCTGTTCTGCCAGGCAGACACCACAAAACAGCCTGAGCTCCCGAGCTCAGCACAAAGAGAGACAGTCAGAGAACAGGGTATCCAAGAGGGACAATACAAACCTCCTCCAGTACAAGGGGAAGCATGATTGAACTGGACATTCAAGAAACAACAAGGAACATGACTCAGTCTAATATTTCTAATTGTATCTGCCATGATGTACCAGAACTTTGTATATGCCAGGTGAGATAAAACTTTTTTTTTGTTTTAAATAAACATTTCCGGTTGATGCAAACTGAAATTTTACAAGCACCTCCCCACTTCACAGTTTCTAGAATTATGCTGAACGGAAAAGATGGCCCTTAAAATCTTGACTTTTGGGTTTTTTTAAGAGATCAGAAATTAAGACATTTTCAGTTTGTATCTGTGAGCTCTGAACAGAAATAAGAGGCACATTTCATTCTTGGGGATATTGCTCCAGGACTCATTTACAGAGACTGCTGGAAATCAGGCTGCTGAGCTTTCAGCTGTTGTGTGCACCAATCTCCTGCTGCACCCAGAGGAGGCTGCATTTGAGCAAGGAAGGACATACAGAAGGGGGGTTGCCAGATGAAGACATTTATCTCCTTATAAGTAGGACTCAGGGACAGTAAGATGCTTTGGGACCTTTCTAGATGAAGCACTAGCTAGTATAAATAGCAATATAATAACTGAATCCTTTACCATCTATGCCGGACTACACAATTAATTTTTACTTTGCTCTGCAGGGTAGTTGCTTTGAGGCACGCCAATTAGGAAGCAATGATCAAGCTCCAGCACAGACCAGTATAACCCCACAGCTGGGAATAACATCTGCCATCGCCACAGAGGCCAGAAAGAGAATAAGAAACACAGCATGTCCCACAAGAACATGGGAGACATTTCTTCTCTGAAATCATGCCACCGCTGTAAGAAAATATACTTGACATCCAAATCTGTCCAGCATACAGATTTCTGAGCAGCCCTGATCCGCAACTGTAGCCAACTCCTCTCTCTAACGGTGGTACCCAGGGAGTTCAGCTGGGACAGTACAAGCCTTTGTACAGTGAGACCTGGATTTCCCATAATTATTAGTGGTTGAACGCAGACACTGATGGAAATACAGTGTTTAACAACAAACTCATTTCAAACCAGACTCTAAGCCCTCCTCTCTTGCCTTTCAAACAGCCAGGACGACAGTGGCTTGGCACATTAATTATCAGGGGAAGAGGGGCAGGAGAAGGAAAGGAAGCAATGATCCAAATAATGCTGAAGTTCGGCGAACCACCACAGCAACCCACACCCTCAGGTCCTGGCAGTCCTGCCACAACAGCTAACCCCGCAGGCTGGTCGGAACCACATGTACCACTACAGACTTGTGTGACTACTCAGCACAAGCGCTTGCCATTTTCTAAACGGAACTACAACTTTACTACTGAAGATCTTAGCAGAAGCCCAACAGAAACTTCAAAACATCTGATGAACCTGAAATATTAACGCATAACGTGACTTCAGTCTGATAAGGTTCTACAGGAATCATCTATCTAGTCACTGTAGACTGATGGGATTGCTCATTCGACTATACAGTGCCCTGTTTCACATTTTAGATTTCTGTTGGTTTTCTTTTTAATCCCAAATTTAATTCACTAATTTTGGATAAAAAAAAGCCTTGGAAGTGGCAAGATGGAAACTACTGTTGCTTAAAGTGTATGGGCACTGGTCCTACTAAGATTCCAATGCTTTTTTATTCTTATCTACTGCAACTTTTTGTGGCCACTTAGTGGGATTATGCAGTGCCTAAAATGAGATTTGTCTGCAAATTTTTGCAGGATCAGGGCCATAAGTGCATATTTGCAGAACGGAAAACAGTTCAGGAGCAAGTCATGATTCCTTACACAAGCCTAATCTCGACCTTTTTCCCTTCTCTTACCTTGCCATGCCAGTGATCCTGGCATTTCCGCTGATAACCCCAGCTAGCACACATTCCCACAGAACAGATACTCTCCTGTTGGGCCTGTTTGATCCCAGAAGGTATAACTCCACCGGCTGTGTTTGGGTGCTTGCTCCGTCAAAGAAGCAATTTTACTGCAATGTAAGACGACCATGGCATTATGTCGTGCCCGGGGCTGTTAAAACAGAGGGCGATGCCGGCACGCTGTGCCTACACACGCTGGAATTTCACCCTACCCAGGGGGAGCAGCCCGAATTCCGGCTGAGACCGTGAGCGGCGATGGGTGGGGAAAACTAAAGGACAGGGCTTTTCCAGGCACACGGGAACGTGCCTTTCCAGATGGGCACATGACTCCAGACGTGTCTGCGCTATAAAGCACACACACAGCCGCGCCCGGCCCCTCGCACACAGCCCCACTACGCGCCCGCGGGGCGGGCGGCACGGCCGAGGCTGCGGGAAACCCGCCCCGCCTGAGGGACCCTCGCAGCCCCCGCACCGACCTAAGGGAGTATTTACCTGCCGCCCGGAGGCCGCGCTCTGCCTCTGCTCCGAGGAGGGGCTCCCCAGGGCCCGGCCCGGCCCGGCGCGGAGCGGAGCCGCCGGCGCGCAGGCACGGCCCGGCCCGGCCCCTCCTCGCCGCTGCCGGGCGGCGGGGCCGCGTCCTGCCGCAAAGCCCTCCCGGCCGCCGCGGGAAACGGCTCCGCGGCACCAAGGTTCCTGCCGCCGCCCGCCCGCCCGCTCGGCCGGCAGCCCCGGGGCTCGGGGAGGCGCGGGCAGAGGCGCCCGGGCGGCGCGGCGGCCGCCGGTGAGAGTAACGGCGGGAGAGCGGCTCGGCCCTCACCGCGTCCCAGGAGCCCGCCAGCTTCTCATTTTCCCCTTAAGGAAAAAAAATAGCAACAGGAAAACCTTCGGGTTTTTCCATGAAAGTTGCACCAGCTTTCCATGCGTAAAGCTGCTGAGGTTCTCAGGGAGCTGCTGCTTGACTTCAGGAGAGAAGGGAAACACAAAATGCTAAACGGGTTTCCAACAACCCCAGGTGCCAGCGCGCTTCCCGAGGCGCGAAGGCTGCAGGGAGCAGCACCCTGCCTGAACTCACACCGCCACGGGGCAGCAGAAAGCCCTCTGGCACAGCCTGTTACCCAAAGAAAACAAAAAGTTACTGGACAATCACAAATGGCTTATTTCATTGGCATGTGGCGTGGCACCCCCCCCCCAGCAAAGTGAAAATCACCCTGTAAAAATCATTTCATGGCAAGAAATACCCATGCACGGGTCAGGGGTGTACCTGAATTTTGATGTGCAGTGGATGCAGACCGACTCAGAGCAGCACGGCATGTACACATTTAAAATCACGGGCGCTGTGCTGCTCCGCTGGCTGGGTCCCAGGGATGCCGCGATGAGCAGCAGAGACGAGGTCAGCGCTGAAGCGCCACTGCACGAAAGTGCAGTGCTGAACTGAGTCCATACAGAGGATTCACAATCCACGACAAAAGGCAGGTGTTAGGTTAGCTTCCATCAGTAGCTGTCCTCACACACCAACCATTTAGTATATACTGCAAAATGTGACTGGCGCAATTAACAAAGTTGCATTCGTATTGGTTATCTCATTTCAGTGACAGCAAGGATGAATGAGCACCTTTGGTACAAAAAAAAATACCAGTTTATCTGACTGAAAATTAATTAATCTTGGCCTTTACAAATAATATATTACTAGAGCACTATACATTTCAAGTCCTGCTCCTAAAGATGAATGGCTTCTTCACTGCGTAACAGTCAAAGATTGATCTTTTTATTCTAATTCAATTGTATGCACTGTGATCCCCCAAAGGACAAGGCAGTATCCTCACTTGCCATGTTATTTATTGCCATCCAGCCTTTTCTCAAATGGTGCCATGTCATTTATCTCTTGGGCTCTCTAGGACTCCTGGGTCTGACGTTGCTTCAGGACTTTGCTTCTCTGCTGACTATGAACTATGAGCTCCCCTTCCAGGGCCGGCATACTTGCATGGGAGGCACAGGGCACACTGGTCCATCGCCTGTGGGGACACGAATGTCAGTGGAGGAGAGCAGATAGGCAGTTCAAGGAGAAGTGTATAAAACCATCCCTCCTCTGTTTCTGATTTCACTGCTGCGTCGAAAAGAAATTGCCTGTGTTCAACATTACACTCGTGCTCAGATGGTTTGCTGTGAAGTGGCCCATATACCATTTTCTACCTGTAGCAGAAAAGCGATTTCAGGCTGCAGAAGGGCATAGACATAATTTGTTTCTAGGGCAGGACAGTAGAGGCCTTGTTCAAGAAGAATCACCCTTCTATTCAAAAAAAGAGCATAGATTTGTCAGACAGAAATGCAGAAGGACAGTGACCACGTGCCATGAACCCAAACCAACACCAGTCCTCTTAGCAGCCAAGTCAAGTCAAGGTGTTCCATGCAGTCAGGCGCTATTGCTGCCTCCCTCTCTTTCCTACAGCCCAAGCATCTCCCACGGGGCTCCCTGGGACTTGGTATTTGCCAAATACATCCAGGCATTGCACTGGTTGGCATTGTGCAATCCCCAGCTGTGCAGGAGATGGGGAAAGACCCCTCCTGCCAGGGCTCCATGCTCTGCCAGACACTTCCCAGGCCCCTGCAAAATCCTTGCAGCTCTGCAGGGGTCTGCAGGAAACACTATGTTCCCCCAAGAAAGGAGGGGAACACATAATAAAAAAAGGCTGATACCGGTCCCTTAATTTCATTCTTCTTAGCCCTCTAAAGAGCACTTTTTTCAGACGCAGATATTCCTAACTCAGTTCTTATCTGCTGTAAACTCTTTGCAAGGACTGGATGGGTAACACTTTCCATTTTCTAGGCAAAATACAATTAACATGCACCTTTACATGTTAAGGAACCGTTTGGGTTGAAGTTTTTAATTTTCCATTCTGTCTAAGAAGCACTTTATAAACAACTGTCACCATTTTATTGGCAGGAGGAAGAGATTCCATCCCCTTTCTAAATGACATTTTTATATCTATGATCCATCACATATGCCTCTACCACAGCTTAAAACAATTGAACCCTTCTGAGATCAGGTGGCTCAATGTTTTCTTCCTCCAGTCTGGTAGAAATTTCTCTTCCTACAGTCTGTGTACCCATGGAAAAGAATAAATGACCAACCTTCTCCTTCAAAGCTGCAGGAAAACACATTCTAATTCTGAAGAAATATGAACCTTGGAAAAAAAAATTCTTGTTATGGCTATATCTAGTTAAGAATATAAGTCCCAGAATCTGCAATTTTCATTATTTAAGCACATCACCATCCTCCAACATGAAGTCATGAGCAGGATATACATAGTGGTGCCTATCCAACAAAAGCTTCCACACAGCTTGGTTTCCAGCTTTGTCCCCCTTACTCGTCAACCATCGACGACAGCCCCAAACTGAACAGAGTGCACAGAGCCACCTGGTGGCTAACAGTACGAGGAAACAAGCTGTGCCCTGTAGGTCCACGCAATGAAGACGTAAATGAACTCACCTCCCTTCTGCTTCGGAGCAGAATGTCAGCTTTTCCTTAGCTTTTTGATTGAGGTTCTAGAAGTCTAGAGAGTTCATACCGAAAGAGGGAGAACATGGCTCTATCTGTTAACACTAGAAACTTAGCTGCTTTCCTTGTGGGAGAGTTTGCAGGACCAATGCTCTTTAGATCTGAACATATCCCACGAGTTCTGCAGAATCATCTTCTAAAGACCAGATCATTGTACCATGTATTCCTGAGCTTGACTCCTGTTGATAAGAATCCAAACATCTTTCTCAAACTGGGAAACTCTCAAGAACCCTTTGGCCACGTCCTTCGCTGGCATAATGTGGAAGGAGCAGTGCTCATTTATTGTGGCCACTGACAGACTTGTCAGTTCACACCGGCTGAGCGTGAAACCCACTGTCGTTCCCCGCTGCCTCTGAAGAAGGGGCCTTTTTTCACACATTTTAATTACTGACTCCCTACATAGAAGCTATTACCTCACAGAAAGGCCGTTAACTGGCACGTTCAGCACAAGATGAAACCTTTCTGATGATTGTTCCTTGAGTTCATATTTGTGAAAATAAATATCAACAGATGATTAAATTAAACACCGCAGCCAGCCCAGCTATACACTATTTTCACTTATCTTGCAGAAGGGGAGATCAAAGAGAAAGGCTCAGGTAGAGTTGTTCCAACTCCTCCAAGTTTGGTTGATAGCTACCTATTGAACACACTAATTAGCTCCCTGCTTGGGGTGTGCAGCACAAAATTAACCCTCCCGAAACTGGGCGGTCTAGCCATTTTCATGCTCTGCAATCAACTGGATGCAGAGGGATGACTGTCACCTCATTTTCTCCATCTGTAAAGCAGCAGCACAGTGTGATTCTGATTTCGGAGATTCTTTGGATCTCCGTCCCCGTTGGTATCTTGTGCGAGAGGAGAGCTGTGCTTGGGGCACACGAGCAAAGGCTGGGGGCGCTCCTATTCGTAGCTCCTGCCGGCTTCTGCCTCCCAGCTCTTCCCTTCCCTTTTGGCGAGCAGACGTGCCTGTCCGTTCGCTCCTGCAGCGAGGAGCAACACGACTCTGGCAAGTGGCCCAGCCCGGGCGCTGCTGGAACAGGGAGATTGCTTCGGGCACGCGGTTTCGCCCGGCACCTCCCTGCTTTGCTTTCCCAGGCGGCGGCGGGCAGGAGAGGCGGGGGAAGCGGCGGGCAGGAGAGGCGAGGGAAGCGGCGGGCAGGGGAGGCGAGGGAAGCGGCGGGCAGCACGGCCCGGTTCCCACTGGGAGCCCGCGGGGAGGGCAGGAGAGGCGGGGGAAGCGGCGGGCAGGGGAGGCGGGGGAAGCGGCGGGCAGGGGAGGCGGGGGAAGCGGCGGGCAGCACGGCCCGGTTCCCACTGGGAGCCCGCCGCCCTCCCCGCGCGCGCACGCACCCACCCATCCCGAAAGCTCCGCTATTCTTCTGCTAATGGGATTGGCACCGCTTAAAGCAGTCTGCGAGGGTATTGTCTGCAACCACAGCAAGAGAAACATTATTCAAAGGCTATTCAGGCCCCAAAAGAAGCGGCAGAGCAGAGTAATTATCGGAGACTCTCCATTAACGAGGGCATCTTTGCTCTTTGTCTGTGTTGGTTTAATAAGGGCCGCTAATGGGGCCGGGGGAGGGGCACGCTAATGCTTCTAAACAAACCTCCTTCCCTTCCCCACCCCCGCGCTGTGAGGAGAGCTGCCTTTATGGGCGCTGACAGCCGAGCATATTGCAGAGTGACCTTCGGGAAAACTTAGTGTGAACCCAGCCGCTTTCAGCCCCATCCCCACCGAGCCGCTAGGAGCATCGTTTGGGTAGCTGTTCTCTTTTTAGCCTTTCCATATTTCCCGGTGCTTGCCAGGGCTTTTTATACACCACCACCCCCCCGCCCCGCCCGACCTCTCTCATGTCATCTTGTGACCCTTCATGGCTGGACACGACGGCACTGAGTGGAGGTAATGAGGGACGACAGTGCAGATTAAGTTCTCGCAGCAAAACCTGGGGCTGCTGTCCATTATCCAGCAGCTGTGACTGGGAGATGCTGCTGGGAAGGCAGGACCAGAGCAGCCTCCCCTCCCCACGCTGCTGGAGAAGGCAGGCTGGGATCTAGCAACGGCCAATGGCTCCTACCTTCTCTCTGTGGGCACTTTTCTGGTGATGGAGAGATGGACTGAGGCAAAAGCCCGAGACCCTTCAGAGCCACTCTCAGGACCATGCAGCTAAAATGCTTCTGAAGGCTCCTAGACTGTCCTCATCTTCAAACACCAGTTGTAAGCAGCCAACTTTTGAGGCAGTTTGCAATATTACAAGGCCAGATGCACGTTGAAATTTGAAATGTGGATGAAAGGTCTCAGGAGGTCCCTGCAAAAGACAGCATTCAAACAGTGAACTGTAATGAAACACACACATATGAATAAAGAACAATATAGCCTGTTTCAACCAGGTGTTCTGCCTACGAGGTTGGGAACGGCTAGATTAATTTTTAGCCAATGAGGAAACTAAAGAACAATAAAAGGAAATGATTCCCCCAACTTTGTGCCAGTCTTTTACTGAAGCCAAGCCCTGGACATCATGCTATTCTACCTCACCTTCAAATGATGCACTCCTAATGGATGGTTGCACTGTAGAACTGGCCCGGGGACTGCAGAGACAAGGCAGACAAAGCAGTGCCTGCGTACCTGTATGTGTGCACGTCAACAGTCTCAGGAACTGCACTTGGGACCCACACGATGTCAGTGCTGCCTCTCTTGTTACGAGAAATGGTTTTATTCAGCTGAGGCGTAGAATTACAAACTTATCTGTACAGACACCCACCCAGCCCTCTCCACTTGGGCAAATGTCCTGGTGCTAAAGGTTTATCACAAGCAGAGGAAGAAAGCTATGTGGGAACTCCTCACTGCTTAAACCACAAGACTCTGGTTTGAAGAAACAGACACCACAGAGGATTTCACCCTTATTTCCTGAGGGCTTCGTAGTTTTGAAATTTTCATTATTTTGGCCTTTTCCTTTCAACATTTCACCAGTAACTGCATCTCTTGTAACAAAAGAAATTTTTCATAGGTGCTCCTCTGACTCATCTCTGTAGGATCAAATCATCTCAGAACAATCTTGCAAGTCAAGAGAGCCATCACCCTTTACACATAGAGAGCTAAGTCACAGGGAAATTAAATAACAATACCTGAGGTCATTCTTGCCATGGCAGAGCTAGGGAGTGGATACAGTTCTTTCTCCAGAGTCTTACTGCAGTGTTCTGAGATCAGTGGTATTCCTTCTCCCCCTTTTGAAATGTCTGGAGGATCATGCTTCTGAAACAGAAAATCAGTCCTATTTTCAGCATTTCATTCTTCATGTTAATCACAGTTTCTGTTCATAGTCTCTTTTTCTTTTTAGAAGAATAATCATTAAACATATACAGGCCTTTGCATATGGATTTTGCAATATAAATGACGCAGCCAATACACTGATACATAAACCAATGGGTTACTAGGAGCATGCGACCTGGCCTCTGATTGGTGTGGGTTTTGCTTTATAAGTGTCCAAGTGTCATCCTTCTTTGAGACTAGCAGATAATACAGTCAGCTTTGTTGCAAATGAAGACAATATTTGAACAAAAACAAAATAGCAACTCAGAAGAAATAACTGAGATCTTGTTGATATCCACCACAAGGGGAAATGAATGGAGAGGTGAAAAAAACCCAAAACTAAACAAACCAAAACAACCCAAAGAAGTTGGTTGATGACTTTTCTTACCACAGAAAAAGCAACTGCAGCTTGGGAAAGGAGGGAACGCCAAGACAGACAGAGAGATTTGTCATGAGAAAGGGGAGGTTTGAGACCTTGTGTGAAGGAAAACTCAGCGAGCAGCTTGTGCATAGCAGGCTGAAGCGAGATGGTCCTGTGGTAGAAGGGAGGAGAGCTCACAGCAGTGACAGAGAGAGGATGGGCAATGAGAGGCTGGTGGGTTTATTTCCTGGAACTTCAGCCAAAATAGTACAATTGAAGGTGAGGCAACTAGTATGAAAGAGATGGGAACACAGTGAGTAAGGTTTTGGAACAAAAGCTTCAGTCTGAGAGTCATCATCTCGTGGTCTAGTCTTTGTCCAATTTATTCTTCTTCAGGTATAGTTCCTGCAGGGAGCAGGGAATGACTACTTTGGACCTTGTCAAGCCAGTTCTATCTAGATTTGCTCTTTAACACCTATAGTTTAGTACAGGGATATTTTCTCCTCAGTTTTCCCTTTTTTTTCCCATATTAATTCTACCATTTGAGGCTAACAGACAATGAGTGTAAGTGGATTCCTACCAGGTTGCTCTACTTCACTCTACTGCTGTTATCCTGACACACTTTAATTAAACTATCTAACCGAGATCTGATCCGAATCCCACTTAAACAATGAATAGGTCTGCATGGCCTATGCAGGTTTGGATTATGCCCTGAATCGTGTTTGAGCTCATTAAGGTAGATTTGAGCCACTTTTTCAATTGCAACTGTGCCTTCAAACCCAGGGGAAAATGAACAGGAGTAACAAGGAGTAAAAGATGCCTTTCCAGGAAATCATTTGTGTATGTTTGCAAACTACTGCAAGCAGAAGACACATTGAACTGTGGGACAGGAAGCTGATACTCATCTCTGCAGGCACATCCCGGTTTAGTTCAGTGTAACTTCCCTGCTTTGTCTTGGTATGCTTTCAGCTCTTTCTCTACAAAACAGGTCTTGCTTTGCCAGTTTAGCAAAAACCTTTCCCTCTAATGCCCTCAACTGGCACTTGCTGCACTCCGCTCTTCATTCCTGCTGGCCATTCTCCTGGCCAACAAAAGTGGTGCAGGGGAGAAGTACTCACTAACAGCCAAGTAGACCAAGGCCCCAAAAGAACTGGGAGGACAGCAGCAATTCTGTGACATTTTTGCCTGTCCATGCAGTCCTACTTGGAAAGATTTAAAGGCAGGAAAGCCAGATTAGTGTGGTGACTTTCTGCCTTTACTCCTTGGGCATGCCATGGGCTTCCTGTGTGAGTTCCGGCAAGCTGCTTGCCTCCACAGCTCCATCTCCCTGTTCAGAAAGGGGAATGCTGCTGTGAGGATACATTTGAGAACACTTAAACTCTACGCTGATAGGGACTGAAAAATTAAGTTGTTCATGAACTCATCTCCTGACCAATCATCTGATGTGGCTTCTGTATCCAAAAAATCCAAGGACTGGGATCATCAGGGCACTGTGTTCAGCCTCCCCATGTTATAAGGGTATAGGCAGCCTTAAGGGATGCAGCTGAATGTTCAGTACTGTCATTTCCGGAGATGTCTGTGCTCTGCTCTCCCTGCCTACCTTTGCTCCAGGCCCATCTTTCTCCTTGTCCTGGTCCCACCCCGATTTCTTAGCTTTTTGTGGCCTGTTTTGGTACAGTCCATGGTTTCTCCAGCTTCTCAGTCGCAGGCATTGACTTGATTCTTGTCCCAGGACACTGCTCACTCTCCCTGTGGAGCCTTTAACAGAGCAGACAAGAGGAATATCAATACTATGACAGGAAGCTCAGTGCAGAGATCCCGTAGCGAGTGCCAATCCTGCCAGCTTTGGGACTGGGACTAATACTGACACCTGAGTGCAGCACTTAAGTCACCTGCCTGTGGCATTGTGCTAACAGCCATCCTGCACCCACAGCCTAGGCCAATCCCTCTCTAGCCTACAGCCTCCTGCCAATTCAGGGATCTCTCACGAGGCACTGCTTGCATGCAACGTACATGCAGCCTATGCGAGCTCCTTGCTGGGCAGCAAATGCTGTAGGAAGAAAATCCTAGGGCTGGAGTGAGATCAGTGAACAGATGTTACACAGCAATGACTTCCAGCCTGAACTCCCCTGTAAAAGTTTGGATAGAGAGATCTGAAACTGATCCCATCTAGAAGTCATCTGAGATACCAGAGCTTTCACAAATGCAATCTGCTAACTCTATTTTAAAAAATGTCTCTAACAACTGGCTATTGCTAGTTGTTGCTGCTAGAAATTTGCTTGTTTTCTTCTCAGATCAGAAGTTACAGGCAGACCTTCAGAGTCTTCCTCTGCACTCCTCTACAGTGACTGTTCATCTTAATGCTAATTTAATTAGCAATTAGCGTAGGGAGGAAAGAAGCAAGATTGCATTGCTGCTGCATTCCTGAGATCTCTGGCTGATATTGTAGCCATTCAGGTGCAGCTGCAGTTAGACACAAATTAGAGCAGCTTCAAGGCTCTTTTTCTCTACACTATGAGGACGAAGGGCATAAACGTGACCCACAGATATACTTTCCCCATAGCTTGCAGGTCCTATACAAATACTGTCCTGAGAGCTAAAATCCTCTTTACTCCATGTATCCATCATTGTACTCATGTTCAGAGTACATCCAAGAACATGATCAACCACTTTGTAAAACCTAAATAATATGTGCTACAATAGTCTGAGCCTTTTTAATTTCAACGTCTATTGTTAGGGTATAAATAGAAAGAAGGAAAAAAAAGGCTGACAGAATTTACAGGGAATCCAGCTAAATAAAAATGATGTCATTGGTGTTCATGGAGATGAACCGCTTAGGTGATAAAGGAACATGACTGCCTTGGATAGAGGATTCTCTACGGTGTCACCTATAAGACAGCAAGTAACAGCATCTTTTGGTACTTACAGCATCCCTTAAGAGTAAAGCCCAAGCAATCTAGTTTTATGCAATTGTGTTACAAGATACTGAGAAGAAAAACTTCAGCCCTCTGCACCCAGGTATATCCTAGTATCTTCTATTCCACAAACTAGACTGAGCTATTAATCATAGCAATCATCAGCACTTAATGTTAGGAAAACTGTAGTACTTAAGCACAGGTATCTTTGAAGTCAACCTGCTGTAATGCCTTCCCATCTTCAGCCCTTTAGCCTCTTGAACAGCATCTATTCCAGCAGGAGAGCATGTTTCTGGCTGTAATATCCAATTGTTTCTGGCTGTAATATCTAATATCCACCTGTCTGTATGGTCCTTCCTATCTGATATATTGTACTTTCCCCACCATGGCTATTATGGTGAAGAGCAGGCTAAAGGCTCCCCGTTACGTCTATGCTGGCCTGACAGCACCTGAAAGCCCCTCAGAGGACACTGCTCCCTCCTTGCTGATGCGGAAGAGAAAAATCATGACACTGAACACTTCGCACCCCTGAACTGGAAAGGGTCAAAAAAGCCTCACGCTTCTATCCAGTGGTATTGCACTTGTTTATCTTGCATTAAACACTTCACATTTAGAATAAACTAAGTTAGAAGAAGAACAGTTCAGCTGTACGTGCAGGAGATGGCTATTAAAAGTCTGTGTTTATGCGAGCCACCAGCACCCCTTGCCAGAGTGTGTGTCTGTGCATCACTGCCCTCTCCCGGGCAGATCTGCCAAAACTCAGCAGAGCAGTTAATTTTGCTTTTCCTCAGGCATTGAAGGAACATGATTGTCCGCTTACGGTTGCCCTGACACTCTCAGCAACCTCACTGAGCATCACACTGACAGCTGAGCTACTTCTAAAGGAATAAGGATTTGTTGAAATATAATTAAACAGGATAGAGGCAGTGGTCACTAGGATTAGAAGTCCACATGTCAAGAACTCTGAGTGATTAAATGGCTGTAACGTAAATTAAATTTGCTTTAATTATGCAAACTTAACTTAGATATTTAAGCTAGCCCATTTCAAGTGCGGCTGCGTTTCAGCCTCCAAAGACCTGGTGACCAATCTGCTTGCAACTGCCCTGTTACAGTGCAGAAACACAGGGAGGCAGCAAAAGAGTCAGTCAAACACGCTTCAGGATGTTACCTTGTGCTTTCAAATCTGTTCCTGGGTACTTTGGAAAATTCCCCTTGGAATACTTCTTTGTGCGTATGTATATGTACAGTGCATTCATACACCTGTTCACACATGCACGCATTCTCTTCTCTGATCATCCAATCCTGCACACAGCAATACTGTCATGCTGCTTACGCTCTCTCTCTATACTTCCTTCCCATATCAGGGCTCTTCCAGGGTACAAATCCTGCCAGCTTCCTTTCCCAATCTTCTGTTCTGGCTAATGCTCTCTGTTCCTCACCTCTGGCCAGTGAGAAACAGCCTTCTCTACAGCCTAGTGCTGGCTGTTCATCTTCTTGATGAAATTCTTGGATGCCTTAGGTCCACCAGGCTGGCACAGCCTTCATTGTCTCAGAGGAGACCTTAATGAGTCCAAGATGTATTTGCCTTTCACTGCCTCAAATCCAATGAACAGTTGTCTGCTGAATGGTATCTCATGGGAATGCACGTGAGATACCTGCTGTCAGCTCCTCCCTACCCTGAGACAGGGGCCACCCTCCAGCTCCACGACTGCTGGCTGAGCCAGAGCTGGGGAAAGGGCGCAACACAGAGAGGCTTAAGAAGCATGTCTCTTAGCTTTGTCCATCCCAGCACTCTCTTCCAACCGAAGTCTTGCTATGGTGGGCGAGAAGGTATCGTGACAGGTCTGCATTTGTGCCTCAAGGAACTGGCTGAGCAAAGAAATGTAGCGCATCAGGACTTCTCAAGAACATTTACATGCCGCTTTCCTGCCTAGGTGCAAGACTGATGCCTGACCGAAGTCGCTATGGCAGGTACAGTCTGAAAGCTGCACTACCGTGAGCGCACCCTGTGTTACAGTCCCCCATGTATTCACAGGGATATGAGAGGGCTTATTTCCTCAGAGGAAGCTGTGAAGATAAATCCAGCCGTGACAGAGAGGTGCTCAGACATAGAATAAATTGCAGCTGCAGCATTTCATTATCTGAGTGTCTCTGAAAGCCATGTGTAATTTCCTAAGCAGATAAATTCAGCCCTTCTAGTTTTGCCAGTGCTGGAAAAAGGTGCATTATAGTCATCAATGCCACTTTACTTCCCATCTGTGTTTCCTCAAGAATTGTCCAAGATACCACGTTTCACTCTGACTGTCCAAGCCATGAGCTCCCTCTAGTATCAAAAAGGATTAATGCAGTTGGTACCTTTGCCATCCTAAAGGAACAGAGTGCAAACGTTGTAAGGGAATATCAGTCAGATGAGGAAATTCTGCCCCTTTTCTTCATTTTTGACCAAAAAAAAAAATAAAAAAAATCCTTTAAGTTAGTTGCGTGCACATAGCTAAGTGCCAGCACCTTAAAAATTACGAGGCAAACATACAATGCCTGGATACCAGCTGATACAAGCTGAAAAAGTCTTTTTGATGTTGGCTGGAGAAAGCAGCAGTATCACTAATGATTCACAGACCATTCAGACCCTTTCCTGAAGTCTGACTTTACATTCACTGAAGTAAAAGAAAGACTGTCATTGACCACAGCTGTTACTGATTTTATTAACTTTTCTTAAATTTAAATATTTAATTAGGACAAAACCTCTAATTCTTCTATAATGCATGTCAGATTGAAAACAGCTTGGATTCTATATTCTCTACTCAAAGGTAATAAAAAATAATCAAATTACTGAGTATGTGACTAATTTACAATGTAGATTTCAATGACTGGCTGCTCAGCACAGAAGCAGCAATCCAAGGTAACAGCCATGCTAAAAGTTCTTTCAAGACACAAGCAAGTTAGCTAACACTTCAGGAAATATGTATCTTTAAATGACTGTCTTCGTAAAGCAGCTGTACCTACTATAAACAGTTTCTAAGGTTCTTGCCTCATCGAGCTGTCACATGAAAACAAGCTATTTGCTTTTTATAGGATGACTGAAAATGGCTTCACGCCAACAGTTGTTTATAGCAAGTTATTATCAACAAATGACTGAGTCTGATAAAAAAATCATATACATAATTACATGTGTGTGTGTGCGTTCTGTGAGGCTATACATACACACACAAATCTCAATTTTCTTGCAGCCTCCAGAAGTATATCTACTTCCTAAATTTGCTGTGTCTCAATGCATACAGAACAACCTGGTGCACAAAGAACTGGCAACATTTGGAAGAACTGCTATTAATGTTGGCTGAGCAGAGAGCACTTGTCCAACAGCCACCTCCTTTTGTAACCTATTGGCCTAAGTGGCCATTGCCCACCCTGCACAAAGCCAAGAACTAGAGAATGGACAGTCTGGGATAAAACATATTCCTTCCAAGCAGCCTGAAGGAGGACTGGGAAAGTACCTTCTCACTCCAAATGCTACAGAAATAGCTGGATGACTTAAAGAAGTTCAACCAGCTGCCATCACCGGGCTCCCACCTCTGCTTTCTCTTGCAGCATTGCTCACTAATTCTCCTAGAAGTCTTTTGATCTAATATGGGTACAACCAGAAGAAAAACAGGGGTCATATCAATCTTGTATTTCTTTCCTTGTTCTCTCATCTGCTGGATATAGGGGTGATGGTTGCGTCCCCTGCCAACACTCAATAGCTCTGTAGTTATTGTTTTCCAAACAGCAGCACCTTCAGCCTGTCTCTGTTGCTTGACCCTGTAAATGACAAAAAATTTTCAGCAGGGCATAGACCTTCCAAAGAAAGAGTGAGGTCTTAAAGACTCTGTAATTATAAGTCAGTTATCTACTGCCACTCAAAACAAACAGAAGTCTAATAAAAGACAGCAGAAATGGTTTTGGATGTCTCACTCTGTGCTAATTCTCTAATCCTGTCTGACCGTGCTTGTCCCTGTATAAGTGATAATGTCATGAACGAGGATTAGAACTTCAAGATGTAAATTAGCAATGAGAACCCACCATCCAAAAATCAAAATATTGCCTGCTTTCCTCATACAATATATTAAAACACCAAGTCAAGTAAATTATATAAATTAAAGAAATAAAATTTAACATTAAAAAAAACTAAAAACCCCAAAAGAACGGTACTTTTTGTCCTAGTAGTTTAAGTCAATGTTAACACTCCTTTCTGGCACAAATGAATCGGACCACTGGCCTATTTAGTCAAATAAACTGCCACTGAAAGTTGCCAGTACCGGCTTATTTCAGGATGAATTGCAAGGGATATTAACCTCCCCAGATCCCCAAAGAATATCCTGTAATTCTTTATCCCCACGAGTTCATGGTTAGCTTGTACTCTCTACACAAAAGGTTTAGATGGTTTCAACATAAAAACAGTAACCTAACTATGGATATTCTAAATTATCGTCCTAAATAATGTTTGATCTCAATACTACTTTGTGGACTTGTTCTTTGCAGATTAACAATGTATGTGGAAAGAGACTTCTTTTTTTCCACTTTCAATAATTGTTCTAATTTTTTAATTGGAAGTCCCTTTTTCAAAAGGAGCAGAGGAACTCTCAATTTATCTTCTGTGTAGTACACACACTGTTGTGTGTACCTTTATCATCCTGAGAACAAATGCAGCAAGAGAAACTTCCTCACATTTCCTATTAGCACGCTTTAAAGCAATTCAGGAAGTTGTCTTTAGAAGTGAAACTTTCAAGAAGGATGTATCAGTTAATGCTAGTTTTTGTTCTCAGGCATTATTACTTCAGAGCACCAACCTAAAGCTAGGTTCCGTTGTCGCAGGGGTAAACAAACCGCTAGATCATTACCAGTTCAGCTTAGATTTGAAGCAATAACCTGGCCTACATCTAGATATGCTAAGCATCTATTGAGAAATTAATAGAATATTTTTCTGTTAAAGGACAAGTACTGTAGAATGAAAATTGTCAAATTTACCTATTACAGCAGAAGCTAAATTCACAACAGCTGAAAACAGGTCAGATCAGTTTGGTGCTTTTGCTGCTTTAAGCACCTACATTACAAATGCCTAGCATTTGTGAATAATTAGGTCCCCAGTTTCTTGCCAAATCTCATGTCAATTTATACATTCCAGACACTTGAAGTTCATCACCTCATTACCTCAGTTTTCTTTCCAGGTACTAGGTAAGAGACTTCAGCATCTCTCTGGGTACATTTTAACAGAAATCTCTCAGGATAAGTTTTTTTCTCCTCAAACAGCAGCATGTTAGAAGTGTGTTAATTGCTCAAGCACAGAATTGGGTCAAATAAAATGGAAAACCCTAAAGCCTACATCAAGATATCTCGCACAATACAGCGCACTCCTTGCAATCTATACTCTGCAATAAATGACTTTTACATTAATGGGAGGATAAGGATGTGGAATAATCAGAAGCTACAGTTACTGTGTCCATCTTGCCAGTGCACTCTATACACATACAGATTATTTTATATAAGCTCTTACTATCACAGATTGACTGAACAGAGTCATTTACACTGGAGGGGGCCTCCACAGGTCAAGCGGCCCAATCTCGGCTAAGGTCATGAACAGATTCACATCTAAGCACAGGAAAATTCCAGCCCTGTATTCTTCACGCGTAAGACTTCTCCACAAGTAGTTTACACAGATATATAGCTGAGGAAAATCTCCACTAATCGGCTCTTTCAAGCTGTCTTCCTTTTCATAAGACCACATTTTACAGGATCATTATGCTTCTGGAATATCACTAAGGTACCAGACAGACATTTCTCTAGCATGAACTTGTTGCGAGTGGAAGTAGGTCTCGAAATTTCTCAAGAGATTTAATGTAATGGAAGAGCATGTATTTATGGTTTGATTACTCACCTTTAAGCCCAGTGCGACAAAAATAACCCTCGAGACCAATCAAGGCCTTGCCAGAAATCCCTACTCCCTATTTCATGTTTCACCGAAAACTTTAATCAGCTTACCCTGGCAACGTTCAGAACATAGTGCTATAGTTCTGATTACCACATTTCAACAGTATCAACCTCCCAAATACATGGAAGCATAAATTTTACAAAGATTACAGCATTCATTACAGCTGTAATCAGTCAACATACTTTAAATATCATAGTAATTACATCACACAACTTCTCACCTGAACTGAAAGGGGGACAAGAGTTTTATTTTACTCCTAGTTATACTCAATGGATATACAAACATGAAAGTATCTTGGAAGCTTGAAAAGACTCTCAATATTTTATCTGAAGGGTGTATTCCACAGAAGAAAACACAGGTGAAAATAGCTGAGGACATAGACACATTTCCTCGTCATAATGAAAAAAAATTACTACTGGAAAAAAACCAGTATGTACGCCCAGGTTCACAGCAGCAGTCCTGGAGGGATGACAGGCATAAGAAAGTAGCAATAGTCAAGAAAGTATTATTTCCCCTCTGTCTCCCTTCTAATGCAAAACAGGGTGAACTACAAATTTGAACTCAGATTTATTTTTCCAACGTAGACTTTTAAAAATAGAGTTTCAATTTTTGACTGCATCGGTGCTTTTAAACTGCTTTCTCAAGCAACTCATTTGAACTGGGATATGGTAAAATGACATTATAAATTAACTTTAACTCAGTATGTGGCTTAACTAGAGGCTCCTTTCCTTGCTCAGGTTGAACGGGGGAACAAACTTGTGTGGGTGCTGCTGAGAACGTTTTGAAAATTGGTGATAGTATACCCAGGTCCACCATGCCAGCTTGGATCATGCTCCAGGATTTAAGAACATGTTCTATGGGCTTTTCAAAAGGAAGAGTTACTTTTGGTGCATATTTTCTTTGTGATACAGACTTTGTTAGGTTGTCTTCAATATTTTCCACTGCTTCTCTTCTAGAAATCTCTGACACAGCTCATTGTCACCAAGACGACCACCAAAATATTTGGTTGGAAAATTCCACTTCTCATGTAGCCAAAGGTTAACTAATTCATTCTAGTGGTCGTGCTGCCTCTGGGATGTGAAGTATCGTAGCTTTGTTTACTAATTTGGTCAGAGAAGATTTGTGTACCCTTGCTTTGATGATTTACAGAAGTTAGTACAGTTTGCTGTCTAGATAAAAATTAGTTTTCCAGAGATGGAATTAAGGCTGCTGAGAAGGCAATACTGGCTTAAGATGGCGAGTGAGTACTGACATGTTGAGGAATCGAAGGGAAACAATTTTTTGATGTTGTCATTGTTGAATCGTAGCATTCACCAAGGGCTGACACCTGAAGCACAACTACTTTTGCACAGGTCAGCAAGTGTTTATCATATTTGCCCAAAGAGTAGTAAGTGTAGTTAATAAGTAATGGTGTTATTGGCTACTTGACCAGCACTTACTTGGATTCCTTCTTGCTGTTTTAGAATCAATCCGTTAACCTTTGGATCAGAATAAATGTCCGCATATACACCAAAAGTATTAACCTGTGGCCAATGTCTGAAAGATCTTACCTTACTAATGACAATTATGCTCGCTGACTTTATTGTACCTTTTGTTACCACTTGTCCACAGTGAAACCTTTCCATTTTGCAGTTATTAACTAATCTCACTAGTGATCTCTCAGATCATTTTGCAAAGAAGTCCAAAAATCTGAAATAAAAGGAATGGAGGCATTTTTTTCACAGACTGAACTGGCTGAATAAAAATACATTTTGCTATGAAAACATCAATCTTTTTACAATTGCAACTGATAAACCCTAGGCTGCAGCTCCTGAAGATGCTAAATTTGGTTCCAGGGTAGTTTGCCTGCCTTTTTAGATGCCAAATTCACTTTGCCTTAACCAAGATTTTTTGATAGATAGGGAACACGGATCATCATGTATTCTTCCAGAGCAGCTGGTGGCTAAGCAAGCATGACTGCCCCCAAGAGCTGCAAAATGGGGAATTCTTTCCCTTTCATGGAACTTCAAGAGAAAAGAGAATTGTTATATGCATTTCTTCTATGGCCTTGACACAGCCAGGAAAGATTACAGAATAGATTATTCAGTAAGTAAACAGTAAGACAATAATCAAAAGTGAGTGATATCACTGGAAGAAATTACTTGATGAAATTATAACGATGGTGCAATCCTTTCTGAAGCTCATCTAATTTATTATCTTCTTTAGCCACCACAAATAGCTTTGTGTCCTCCATACAGACAGTTAACAATTCACCATATTCCTTTTAACAGAGAATATTCCTTTCAGAGTGAGACGTGCAAAGAGAGCAAGAAATTAAAGATTGACTTAGCTAATACTAGGAAACTATCCACCAATTTTTGCACTCCAAACAGTGCCCCTATCAGAAACCATTAAGTGCATAATGTCACCTGTATCTTGTCTAGATACCCTGGGTGGCCAGTGCCAAATATTTTTGGTAGGTCGTGTAACAACTCACATAAAAAACTTACCTTCCAAGGAAGTTCCCTTCTCATTCAGGAAAATAATCTCTGAAAAGCACAGGAACATAAATCTCATTCCCAAACTCTGCTTATTTCTTTTTCTAAGATTAATAGTACTTTCACCAAAGATGCCACTCAGCCCAAACTTTGCCCCCTTCTGAAGCACAGTTAGATATAACGCTGTGAAGATGCTGCATCCTTAACATCTGTAAGAACAACACTACCAAAGTAGACAAAGTAGAATCAACTGCTGCAGCATCCTTTCCCCAGAATGATTCTTCAGTGCTAAAACCGGTAAAAATATGGCTGGTATTCTTCTCCAGCAGAAAAGAAATGGATTAGACCTGTTCCTGAGTTGACTCTGCAGCCTAAGATTTACTCTAGTGAAAAAGTGAATAAGCAGAACTTGAAAGGCCTAACCAATACATCCAAAAATGCAACTGCTGAGCCAAACAAGGTGTACTCCTTCCTATTCAGGATGATTTCTTAAAAATTAAAGTTTCATCCATTTTGTGTCCTACTTAAAAAATTAAAGGCAATACTGGAATGCAGTGATCAAAGAGAAATCAGTTAAGTATTTTCCACTGTGACTTGAGTCCAGATATAAATTTCAAAGAACTTGACTCGATGTGAGGAAAATTAATTTAATTTATTGCCGATTAAAATAGCAAGAAACAAATACAAATTAAAACAGCACCTTCTCCTCATGCTTCCTTCTTTCCCCAGGCTCAACTTCATACATTCACCCCAACTCCTCTACCTCCCCCCCACCCAAAATAGTGCAGGGCAAATAGGAATGAGGGGGTTGCAGTCAGTCTGTAACGGCTCCTTTCTGTTGCTCCGTCTTCCTCATGCTTTTCCCCTGCTCCACCACAGGTCCTCTCCGCAGGCTGCAGTCCTTCAGCATAAGCCTGCTCTTCCATGGCTCCTCTCCGTGGACTGCAGTTCCTTCAGGAAATCTCCATCTGCTCTGGCATGGGGTCCTCCATGGACTGCAGGGAAATACCTGCTCCAGCTCCAGCACCCAAAGCAATTTCTCATTGTCCTTCTCTGACCTTGGTGTTCAGAGGCCTGATTCTCTCACTTTCTTCCTCATTCTGCTTAAATACACTCTCTTAAATACATTTTCACAGAGGTGCCACCAGCTTCACTGATGAGCTCAGCTGTGTCCTGCAGTGGGTCCATTGCAGAGCTGGCCACAACCAGCCGTGTCCTGCGTAACTAGGCACCTGCACCCAGTACAGAAACATAACCAAAAAGCTGGAGATTAAGAACTTCCTGACCCGGTCCTGTGCTCCCCTTCAAGTTGTACTGAAAGAGTCACTTGTGGGGTGCACAAAGGTCCAGACCCACAGACTGATCTGGATTCAAAACAATGTAAGGGGGAGAAGGACAGTTATTTGTGCTGATAATTTGCTGGTACACATAGTGCAAGATGCTGCTCTCATCAGCATGGCTTGGCAGTTGTGCTGGCAGAAAGGAAATTCATCCCCAAACATGGGAAACTGAGGATGATAGAGCAGTTTTTTCAAAAAGAGACATTTTTGTTTCTGTGCTGCTCTGGATAGGAGAAAAAGGCAACAGGAGAAAAGCAGACAAGTGGTAGATGAGAATGTGTTAAAACAATCCCCCCACTCCCAAAAAGCGCAGAGTATGAGTACAGTGGTAGGAGACAAAAAAAATAATATGAGAGGCCAGGGAGAAGTAATTTTATGGCTTGTATTATGTTCAAAGTTAGACATGCACTAGAATCTGACATGAAAAACCTGTGCACCCACCAAATTATTGTGAAGATACTGATTTAAAACTGGTAAAGCTCTCTTTCCACATCTGTTCTCAGTAGAAGTAAGAAGCTCAAGAAGGATCCCACTTTCTTCATCTCCTTTCACATACAAAACACCTCAGATGTGATAACAGCTTTGTCAACAGCCAAGAAGAACATGGAGTTGTTACACCAGTTTGCATTCAGAAGATAACTGGTGCACTGAAGATAAAAGCAAATATACACAATTACTGTTCTAGCTTTTATTAGATGTGAGCTCAGAGCACAAATAGCACCAAAGTCAACAATAAAAAAGTTGTATATTAAAAAGAACAAACCCCAAGTTTACCATTTAAAGGGAACCACTTCAGTCAGAAGAAACTGCAGTCTTGAGCTCTGTGAGAGCTTTCTGTCTCCTGCAAGCAGCTCTTTACAAACTTCACTTCCTCTTCTGTTCTCCATTCTGGTTTCTTGCTGGTTATCTGGAGTACTCTCAGAGGTTAAGTGATCCTGAGAAAACACAGTGAACTAAGAGCTAGACGTAGAAGCCAAAGAGGAAACACCTGCACACTTCAGAAAACTGAAGTATCATCTGTAAGAAACAAATAATTTGTTTCCAATTCCCTCTCCCATTTAATTTTAGCTTTAAGAGAAACATCTATGAAAAAAAGTTAAATTTATGTCTAAAAGAACAGTGACCTGACAAAGCGCAAATGAATTTTTAGCATAGTCCTTTAGGAATTAAACACTGTACACTTAGATCTAGGATAGATTTTTTCTTTTTTTTAGGCCAAATTTCTGGCTAGTTATCAAAACCATTGTTAGATGGTAAGTCCGGGGGAAAGGGGAGGAGAAATTGAGATTTGTTTTCCTCCCACTGCTGACCAGTGTTTTTCTCAAGATGTTTAAGAAAAGGTACTCTGTGAGGAGGGTACTAAATGAAGAGCAAGAATGCCTAATTTTACCATTCATTCTACCGTTGCTTGTTCCTTCTACCAGCTCCCATTCTTAACACAGCCTAAATTCCAGCATGCCTGAGGGTGACTGTTTAGGTGCTTCCAACTCACTTGGACTACGTACACTGGTCATCAAGTTTTCATACAGGGAGACCTCTATGTTCCCTTACGCTGGAGAGCAGAATTCCACAAAGCCATCCTTGAGGAGATAAATACAAGCAGCTCTGCATCAGGTAGAAACACAAATGCAGCTCTTGGGAGCTGGAAGAAACTGAAGGCTTTTCTTCTGCTCAACAAATACTGCAGACCACATGGGCACGGCCTCAGAATTTCTCCTTAGCTCATTTAAAGCTCAGACTATGACCAAATTCACAGCTGAAGGTTCTATCAGTTCTTGAGACTGGACCATTTATGACACCATTGTTTTCACTAAACCAATGCAAATTCCAAGCACAAAGAAAATTTGTCACATCCAGACTTGATGTGACACAGATGTTTATAAACAAACTATGGTTTTCAGATATTGTTATTTACATGCTGTCAAGTGACCAGCTCAGATTATGAAAATGAAAAGGAAGTACCCTTGTGTGATGGGAGAGGTGGTAAGTAAGGATTCTGATATCATCCCTGTTCCCCGCCCCACCCACGTGAGTTTGGTTCTGTAATTGCTGTTCTTTTTTTGTGGAAGACCCTGAACACAGTGCTTTGCAGTATAGATGGAAGATCACCTACAAACAGGAACAAAAGTGCCAAACCTTTGAGGATCTGAACATGATGGTTTTGAAGGACAGTTTGGTATGCTTCCTGTTCTGGATAAAAAGAAAAAAAAAATGGAAAAGGCTTTGATTGTTTTTAGGTTACCACAGGGTTAGAAGTATACACTAGTATTTCCTCATAAGAAATTTCTGTAGAAATACAACATTGTTGACCTTAAGTTAAAGCTTACTCTGTAAAAACATGTATCTGAAAGGACTTCAAACAAGTGTTCTCCACTATTTCTTTATAAAACAAGCTTTCATTTACTTTAAGAAAACATACACAGACAATACAAAGATCAGGAGGCTCCACTGGCCTACGGTTTCAGTATGACATGCAAAGACAGCAATGCATGGATAAGTATTCACTAACAAGTTGGTACACACTCATAAAAACACTAACATCTGTCCAAATAGGCATCCTGTCAAGCAAATCAGAGACACAGTAATTCTAATACTTCAGAAAGGGAAGATTTACTTTTGTTCTCTATTGAAAAATCCTCTTTCTCCCACCAAAGAATGTGGGCTTTATAGGAGTCATCAACCTTTAATCTCCTGCGTTCCATTCCTGCAGGTCCTCCCATAAGATCTTACACACTCTCTTCATGATCTTCATGCCGTTTGCAGGCTTGTACAACTTCTTGAATGGGCAAGCAGGAAGAACGGCTATGTCAGAACACAAAGACAAATCATCACTGTTTCTCAAGGGGTGCATTCAGGACTAGCACAGAGAACGTTGGTCTGGAATAAGCACACTTGGACTGAACTCCTCCCTCTCCCACTGGTCTGCCAACACACACCCCGCTCTGTTTCTGGCTCTTGTGCCATTTGATTTCCATACCTAATTACATTTTAAATAGTATCTAGAGACAAAGACTATTCTACAAAGAGCAGGTCTCTGACCTTTCCTGAACCCACTGAACTATCAACATTTAACCAAAAGGTAAAGCTAAAATTTTAAGAGTATTTTAGTGGTAGCTTATGCTCCATTGATACTGTCACACTGTAGAAACCCAAGTACATTAGAAAAATGACCAAATGGCAGATCCAATAGTATGTAAGTTTTTGGTCTCTAGTTTCTTCGTAGTGAGGACCCAGCAACTAACTCTTATGAAATCACTATACTACAAACAGATTTTCATCCTCCTATGAGCCTTATCAATCTCTATTAGAAAAAAGATCAGGAAGAGCGAGAAATTTAATTTGCTTAGAACAGCATGCTCTTGTTTAAACAAGCAGACTGTCATTAGCAGAAGCCCAGTACATGCCAAATGACCAACTGAGCTGCACTGCAGAGACCTAAGGATGGTAGTAAAAACATGAATTCCAATTATCTACATCAAAAGATCTGATTATATGTGCCCTAAAATATCCGTATCATTTAACCGCAGTTAAGTGTAATCACAGAATCACAGAATTTTTCAGAGTTGGAAGGGACCTCTAGACATCATCTATTCCAACTCCCCTGCTAAAGCTGTATTAAAGAACTACACGCAAACAACTATATTCATGTCCCCATTTCCCCCCCCTTTTTTTTTTTGTTTCAAAATACAATCAATCCCTTACGCATATACCACTTAGAACTACTACACATCCAAAGGTCAGTTCTTCCATAAAGAGGTTATCATATGGGCGCTGTTTGCAAGTTTTCTTCTATCTAGTGCAGGCTAACGGATTACTGATGAGAATTACTCTCACAGCATCCAATGCTCCTAATTTTCTGTTCAGGAAAGACTCCCTAGGACAAGGACACTCAGTATTTGTCCTCAGAAAGCCTTCCATGCTTTTAAAATCCCTTCTATACCAGAGTAGGATGAGGCCCGAGATGACAAACACCCACTAATACTTTCTACAATACACCGGTACTGTTTATGATCACTCCTTTGAAGACTCTCCAGAAAACACATCAAATCACTTCAGAAAATAAACACGTCATTTGTCGCATGCATTAGAAATGGAGTGAGATATGAAGGTGTAACTGCTTACATCGGAAAAAAACCCCCACAAACAAATGCATATACACTCCTGTCATGTGACAAGATGTTTGCCTTCCCCTCCTCCTCCCCGCAGATCATACCTTAGTTGATGCTTGTTGGACAGACCTGCTGGATAGCTTCTGACCTAAAAAATCAACACAGCCTGTTTTACACAATGCTTTTTTCATTCATTAATGAGGTGCACTGTTGCTGGGAGAAGACAGTCATTACTGATGGGATAGGCTCTGAAGTTTATTTCTACAAAAGCTTTGTTCAGAAGGGAAGGGCAGATCACAGAAGATTTTCTCATGAGAGATCCATGAAGAATAGTAACTTGTCACAGCATCATCCTCAGCTATACCACACTTTCTTTCCCTGATAGAACAGATTCTTCCTGCCTAACTTTCTGAGAACAGATCTGTTTGAATAGGCTTAAGGGAACAAATTGTAAGTTTGCCAACTGACAGCCAAGTCAACAGCCAGCTACTTTCCACAGCCAGAATCAGGAACTCAAGGGGTATGAAAGGAAAGAGGCCAATTGCTCAATATAAAGCCCTAACAGCTGGCAGAAATTATCCTTTTCTCCTTGTTTTCTCAACTCTTTTCAGCTGCTGTGAATGTAACAAATGTACTGTGAAACATGGCTGCCTAATATTCATCTAGGTAAGGATGAAAAGCCACAAAGCAAGCATGGAAAAAACTTAATGAAATTAAATGGAACATATGGACTTAGGACCCTGGGGAAACAGTAAGAAAAACTGACAGGAGCACATCTCACCAGCATTTACTTGTGCAGTGAACTCACCAGCTGCTTCAACAGTGTAACAGTGAAACATTGAGAACTGGAGGACCTGAGGGCATGGGACTTGCGCGGAAGCCCTAATAGGTGCAAAGGAAGAGAGACTTGGGTGGATACTGAGCATGCTTGAGATAGACAGAGCTGCAGTCAGAGGGATGAGGAGAGCAGCAAGTTAATTCAGTTGGGAAGAAAAGGTATATTTTCCTTGTTAATACGTAAAGGAAAGGAGTCTATGCTCCTGGGTTGAAGGTCCAAGAGGAGTTTCTTCTTATTAGAAGATAAGAATGGGTGTCTCAGACCAGACTCAGAAGTCATTTAGCTGCCTCTAGTATTCACCAAAACTCAAGCAGCTCTGTTGGTTTTGAGGTCAGGACAGACTTTTCTTTTCTTCCATACCTTAAAATTCCTACCATGAACTCACCCTATCCACTACTGGCATAGATTCAGGAGCTGCACTGAGCCTTTGCAATGGGCTCCCAATCCCATTCCAGGGCCCCAGACTGCCCCCCAGTGCAGCTCCCTCCAGCCTTCCCTGCAGGACCCTTGCCTTTCACACATCTTCAGAACCTTCTTCCACATGGTCTCCCTGGAGCTGTCCTACTTGATCTCCGTCATCCCCAGAAACCACTGCCCTCAAGTAGCTCTTGTATTTCTCCCCATGAGCCCCCATAACCACAACATAGACCATTACTTTAAAAGAAAAAGTAGTTTACATTTGAATAGGAATATTATACATTAAGTTACTATATAAATATATATATAGACATACATATACAGACACTTGTCTCAATTTTGTACAAACTGCATCAATCTTCATACCACATGAACAAGTCTGGATTTTTGAACTGTGTGAAGAGGACTCTTTACCACTACTGGTCTCCATCCAAGAGGTTGCCGGCCTTGAATGAGAGCTTTAGACGTGTGCCCTTTTATGTCTTCTCTACATTTTAGCAAAAAATTATTTTTGCATGCACATACATAAGCGCAGCCCCTTCTTGTCAAGCCAACCAATCACTGTTATGGGTAACCAACAATGAGGATAAATTGGAGAATAATTTGTTCATTTACAGTACTGTGGAAGCTCAGGATTTCTAGGTTTGCAAAATAAATGCTTGAACATAACAACCACAAGAAAACAAAGTAAACATCAGAAAAACATCTACAATTCCAACACAAATGACCAACTACTTTGCACCAAGCTACACAGCTTTCTTTGAAAAATCAGCCTCGAGTATTCTATGCAAACAAATTTAAGTGCATTGAAAGTGGTATTGTTTACTTGTGATTTTTTCATATACATAATAGAGCCTTTTCTGTAAAATTTAGGTGGAAATTAGTGAACTAAGGTGTTAAGCTGAATATAGAGACTGGATATGGGTGATGAGTTTGTGTTCCTCCATTAGCAACATATACAAAACAAACATAAACATACTCTTTAAAGAGGAAAGATTATGCTAAATTTAAACACAACACAGTAATAAATTGGAATATGCATTTGGAAGACAAAGAGCTGAAATTCTGTGAAAAAGAAGGAAACTGAAAACAAAAAATGTGAGTATTGGCTGAAGAAGCATTTCAAATAAGATTTTTCAATGAACAGAATTGCAACTCTCATCCCCAGCTTTTAAAAACAACTAATTATTTACTGCTTCTTTAAATTTCTCCTAACTTTTTGTTCTATTGTTTTCAGGGCAGATTACAAAATTCATTTCACAGCCTACAATTCAAGATGGACTAAAAGAGTATTTCCTCCAGCTGTGAGCAGTAAACCAAAAATAGAAGTACCAACAGAAATATTGTTCAGCACAAGATGAGACTAGCTCACGGTGAGAACAGTGACTGTTAAAGAACAGCTCTGTTAATGAGGGAACTAAGCAAAAACTAATGGAAATGTAACTTCTCTTTCCTTATGTTTTTACTCCAACCACAAATGTGTCATCTGCTTTGAAGAAAATTAAAGCTGAAACAACCTCTTGCTAGTAATCTTTAGCTGTAATTTATTCTTTTGAGAATAAGCATTCTCAAAAATTAAGAACAATTCTCCAAAAATGAGTAATATTGAGAAAGGCAATATACTTCGGAATGCATGAGTTTAAACTCTAAGAAAAACCAAAGGTGATGGAATCACTGAATACAGCAGAGTAGAAGGAGGTACCCATTCTGGTATGTAGTTACTGAGTTGGAAAAGAAAAAGTGACTGCTGCCTGTATGCTCCAGAACTATGACTGCAGCAGAGAACATCCATTTAACAATTAACAACAACAACAAAAACAACCCAGAAGGGTGAATCTTGTGGGATTTTTGCCTACCCAGAAGTGAGTACAGCAAACCTCAAAACAACTCAGTGTAGAAACTAAATATGAAAGACTCCAAAGAACTGAAGATTCTCTATGCACTTGGCATGATAAAATATTGACTCTTACTTAATAAGAGCATGACCCTGTTGGAAAATTCTAATTTAAGCTAATTCATAAACATTAGCTTTAAATGAACAGCATTAACAGTGTTAATTAACCTCACAGAAGTTAATATATTTTAAGGTAAGACTAAGATACCGCACCTACCTAACAGACGCTGCATATAAAGGTATTAGGAACCCAAGTTCAATTTGAGACACTTGAGAGTTTTAGCTTTAAATACTCGGGAGAAAATTAAAAATGAATTTTAAATGGCTGCTGTTTATATGATGTTTGTGAATGCCTTGAATGTATGTTAACAAATTTAACAATTTTAAACGTTAATCTTCATGTTCACAGGATATTCCGAACACTTCCTCCTCTACATAAATGAACCAATCTTCTTAATGGTTTTGGTTTTTTGGGTTATTTGGTTTTTTGTTTGTTTTCTTTTATTTTTTAGTGTCTGAAAAAGAGAAAGTCCTCAGATTGTATTCTTGTACAGCATGCAGAAAAAATATCTAATTTTATCATCAAGTTCTCAAACATTTAGTAGCAACTAATAACAGAACTGCAGATATTGCTGTATACAAAATACTCTGAATGTTGCTCTAAGAATTCAGCATCAACATTGTTTAACTTGCTATCTACATCGGCATCAGTTTCATTTCATTTACTGCTTTCAAGGGATTCCAAGTTATTTGTAGGTGTATTTTTTTTCTTAAAGAAACATGTCTGTCACAGATTACAATTCAGTGCTTGTCACTTATTATGGCTTTGGCTTAAATATTGCTAAAAGATTTTCATATCTTCTATCATATTCATTTTTTTAGAGGTTCCTGGTAATTATTTTAAGGAATACGGACCACTTTAGTCTTGAAGCTGCCACCATAGAGAGATCAGTTTGTTTTCTGAATGTTACAGTGACAGCACACTTGCACGTATTGCTTGGATTTATATTACTTGCTTTGTTTTCTTGGGCCTCTCTTTGTTAGTAATGTATCCATAAGGCCTACATCACAAACAGCAGCATGTTAAATCATATTTATCTGAGCTGATAGTGTAAGTGCATAAAGCAAAAGGTAGATGAGCTGAAATGGCAGCATCAACCATTTTTGATGAGACAAAACTCTTGCTTTTAGTTGTTATGAGCAACTGATAATACAGTACCACTGCAAAGGCTGCATGCAGCAATGAACACCATAATAAAGCCAGAACATAAGTTTAAAGATGTCAAAGTTGAAAACATTCACCGTTATAATTCACACTTTTCTTCATCAGACAACCTTAAGTTCACCTGGGAACCTCACCTTTCTCCTCTCCTTGATCTTCACACCTTTAACATTATGATCAGGTCAGAGTTGCATTTTCTTACACATCCATGTCCTTCATCACTTTGAAATTTAGCATCCTGGACCTTCGTTATGTCACAAGAACATTGCTGTATTAATATGCTTTACTGTTGGATTCTGTGGTCTTGGAGCTGGCAGATTCTATGATCTCTGTAGTGCTGTAACAGTCGAGGGTCTCAAGGAGACAAGCAAACCCAGCATTGTGATCCACATTCTAAAGCTAAGGAATTAAATTGTGGAAGACCTTCCGAAATGTCAACCAAAATGGGCCATTTGGATAGCATCCAAATTATTCAAAGCCTGAAACAGTAGAGAGAGGTGGTGTTCCACAGGGCAACTGAATGACCCGGAATTGGCAGTGAGCCACATCAGTCAGAAATCAAAACAGCTGTCTGTCAGAACTAGTATAAAACATGCCTAGTCTGAATGTCATAATACAACTTAAGAAGAATCGCATTACTTTGAGAGCACCTGCCTTTCCTTCCAAGACATTTAGAGTTCGTCGATTTGAAAAATCCTTCCAGGCTTCACAGATTTAAACAGGTGAGGAACTATGGCAATCTCTGATTTTATCTGGCTCCATAGACAATGCTTTTTCTCTTGGTTCTTGTTTAACTTGGCTCACACAGATAACACCCTCTGTATTTTCTTCAGCTTAAAAACAAAATAAAAATCAAACACTGAAGTTCACACTCCACTGATGATACTTCAGCCCCAATAACTTTAAAGTTATTTAAGCTTTTAAAAGAAAAATGTTTCAGTAACCCAAGCTAACAGGTAAAGCATGTGAAGTCAACTGCCATTTAGTTTGACAGTCAGTTATGTCATCCACTGTGCTATAAGACATCACAAGTTGACATGAGTTTACTGCAGTAAAATTAAATTTTACTGAAATTCTCTAATTTCTCTGAAATTCTTTTACCCTGAATGAAAACAGAATTTCTCAGGAGATAAGTCAAATTCAATTATAAAAGGAAAAACAACCAGTTACACAAAAATTTGAGTACAGAAGACAGAAAACTCCTTAAATTTAAGTTTGACAATACTGCCACAGTAAAATATCTCAATACTACTTTAACACCTACGAATCTCAGTATACTTCCTCATGTACCCTTTATTTTCTTTTTATTTCTTCATGTAGTCTTATAATTCCATTTTCAAAATATTACAGAATTTAGTACAAATTACATTTTGCTGACATGCAAACGTCATCAGGACATATGGAGATAATTATCGCTATGGCATTACGAAGGTGTAGGTTATGGTCTAGCACATCTTTACCTAAACGTTCCTGCAAAACTACTCAAGGGTCATCTTTTTAGAAGTCATAGATGACAAGAAAAGATAATACAGAAATAATAAAGTATTGCACAGGTAACATTTCAGACTCTCTGGAAAGTCAAAAGGATATGTTGCACTGATCTACATACGCTCCATACCTAACAGGTTTTCCTCAGCAAGAATTAGAAATCATTCTTTGAGAATGCAAGCTTTCATTCTCAATCAGGTTCCATGGTTGAGAATTCAAAGACTGTATCTATATTTGATAACAATGGTTTTAAGGAGCCTTCTATTTTGACAAAGTTATTTATGGTGTTTATTTTGTAATTTTTTTCAAACCAAAGCAATTACATACAACTCCAACTGATCGCTGCTAAAGTATATTGATGACTACACGATCTGAGTAGAAGTTTATTACAAAATGTCAGAAATCTGCTGGGACGGTGCAAAGAAAGAATTAATGAAAAAACCCCACATTTCTTTCTGAAGAGTCCTAACTAGATTCAGTAATGGTTATTTTATATTCTTATTTTTCCTTTTAAAAAATTATTTTGAAGTCAGAATTTTAGCTAAATACGAGGATTTTTGGCAAAAATATTGTTTCCATGAAATAAGTTGGTATTTGGACAAAGAAACTGATAAGCAGTTTAACTAAGAAGTCATCTTTTTACAGCAAAACCTAAATTTCAGGGTTTGGGTTGGTGTTTGTTTTGTTTTGGTTTTTTTTGTTTACAGTCTGCATGTTTTCACAGAAAAAACTCATAAACTAATTAGGATCAGCTGAAAGAAGTCTATGCTGGAGTTCCCCATTATTAACACATTTCTCTCCTTTCTTCAAGACACACAGCACAAAATCCACCATGTCTTCTATATTTATGTAGAATTGGGAAGACTGCAACTTACTAAGTGCTGGATGGCTGTCCACAATCCGTACCGGAATAGTCTGTACGTCTCCCAGGAGAATCTGATGGACTCCTCCTTCTAGGCTTCTGGAGTCATCTACCCCTCCAACTGCTACCAGCTGGCCCATGGTGACCACACTCTGATCAGAGCCAGGCGGAGTCCCAAAAGCAGAGGTAGCAGCGCTATGTTGAGTTAGGCCAGCACCTGCTTGCAGACTGTGTCCCTGACTAAGTACTAGAGAATGGTTGGTTATTGCACTCCCTATGGAATCCAGGAGACTTGCAGGGCTGGGAGGGGAATGGTTATTTACAGCTATCAGTGCTGTTGATCCATTTGTGGACGTAAAAGTTGACTGCAGCTGTAATCCCTGTGGAAGAGAAGGCACAAGTACTAACATACCAGTATTTGCAGCAGGAAGAATTTGCATTTAATGGCATGTCTTTTGCCATGATGGAACTTCTGACTTCCTATACTTCATCTCTTTTGAACAGTCAATCCCAGCAACCCTAGGCTAAAGCTGTATTAGAAAACAATTGGGACAATGGTATCCAGCAGCATCTAGAATACTACTTAATGACCATAAAAGTCTAATTTTGGATTGATACTCAGTTTCAAATCATTCCCCAATACTGCCTATTCCCACAAGAGGGGGGCAACTAAAACCTAAGCATACTGCTTCAAAAAAAGAGAGTGAGGTGGACCCCGGCTGTCTTCAGAAAGAGAGGGAAACAGTAAGAAGAACAGCACCTTACTGCAGACTGAATTTCTAGGGAAGGGATCATGTGTTTCATTGGGGTTCAGGAAATATGAAGGCAGCTTTTCAAAGAAGTATTCAGGGAAGAAGGCTAAGAGAGCCAGCTTCGAAGAGAGATGAGCTTTAGAAGAAGCTGTTTTAGTATGACATTCTTATCCCCACTCTTCAGCCTTTCAACCTTGAAGTCTACAGATCTGAGCTGGGAGCAGTTTTAGGATTTTAACGTATTTTCTTATGAGGCTGGAGGAGGATTTAAAAGGAGTAAGTAGGATTGACTTACCTCCCCTCAGTTTTGCAACATTTTCATTATGAAATTACTAGACCTCTTGGGAAACTAATAGGTGGCTGGTTTGAGGCAGAAGCCCACTACCTTGAACTTCTTGGTTTTGCCTTCACAAGAGACCCTAACTTGAGTGTGTCAAAAGATGGTAGTGGGATCCCCTGCGCCACAGCTATATGCTAAATGTGACGTGCAAGAGAGGCCAAAGTAAGAACTGACAGCTATTTCAAAGTCCGTGTTACCTAGCCAGTGTTTGGGATCATTAGCTGTGAGGCAACTTGCTGTTCTCAGCTTGCCTTCCGCATTCCCAGCACAGAACATTTGACATTCTGTAAATAACTTGACTGTACCTGAAGTTGTGCAAATATCTTGGGCTGAAGCGAAGAGAGTGAAGACAACAGCTGCGCAGTTTCTGGTAGCAAGGACTCCCCGCTCTGGTTGGATTCTGCTTTGGTGGTGACTGACTCCCCTGCTGAGCTCCCTGCAGTGCCACAGAGAGGAAGCAGACAGTTACGACAAATTTCTTCTTCCCATTTAAAAGCCTCCCCTGCAAACTGAACAAACCCCTTCAATCTCAATATAGACATATAAAAAACATGTATATACATATATGTTGTTCTCTTTGCAGAACAACTTCGATGCTACGGGAAAAATAGGCTGGGTATGAGGAAAAAGACAATACTGTAGGAAGATTGTATGTGCCTGTTCAGAGTGAAAAGAGAAGCACCAATAAATCCATTTTGGAGAGCAAAGTAATTGCAAGCTACCCTGGCTGCAGTTTTAATTTCTATTTATAACATAAAAGCTGAAACATTTCTATCAAAGCAGCAATCAAATAATTTGACAATAGACGCACCTCAGTAATGGCTCAGTAACAGACAGGCCTCAAAAGAAAACACTGTCTTCCAAAATAAAAATCTACACAGGAAATCCTCTAAGTTGAACCACTCCCTTCCAAACATCTTTGTGGAATCAGGATAACTTGCATGCAATATCACACCAAAAGTACATTTATCTGGAGGCCTTTCAGCCTACAGATTACATCATATCCTCAAAATTCTTATTTAATGCAAGAATGATGGACTTCATTTCCTGAAGACTTATAAAAATTGAGATTCACTTGTAGCAATTTCTGCAAGAAAACTTTCCATGGAATCATTTCATTTCCTGTTTGAGCCACCCAGAACATTTTGGATAAGCTTTATCCAGACACACGTAGATATTGCTTAGCCTCTTATTTTGCAATTTCACTGCTTTAACTGTAAAAGAAGAGCTTGCCCTGTGCATGCAGATTAGCCTAGTGAATGGAAAAAAATTAAGAATGGTCAATCACAAAAAGCTTTCTAGCGGGAAAACATACAAAACTTTCCAGCAATCTCAGCAAGTGGAGACACATTTTTCAACATTTGTACTGATTTGCAAACTCTAACTCTTTATCATAACTGACCATAAGATACACTCTGTAAATCTCCTTGAACACAACTACTTCAAATATTCAGGCTCTTTTTAATTCTACACAGAGATCCTGTATGCTTACGTGAATATTCACATGTAGGAAGAGATGGCAGCTCTTTACTTAGGTTGTATTCTCCACCAACATGCCTAGCAATAAAGTTCCTAATCTACCCACACCTTACACTGCATGGGCATTCAGTATGAATGCCAAAAGTTGAAAAAAAAGAAAAAACCAAACGGGTACTTTATCTTACTTGTCATTATACTTCATAGAATATGCAAAAGGAAACACACTTAAGTTTAATAGTTATAGTGATTCTTACACACAGGAGAGGACAGAGAAAGCTGTATCACATGGAGATACGGAGTTCTGCACAAGAAAACAAACAGCTGGGTTTAGTTCTGTTATTGTTTGATTTCTTAAGTGTAAATTTGTCGCCATTGGGCACAAGTTGAAATGAAAAAATAATGCTACAACTTCACAGACATGAATGAGAGCTGATTTTTTCAAAGTCAGGCTTCTTTTTTTGCTTAGACTTGTAATACAATTACAAACATGTGTTTGCATTGTGTATAAACACATACCCACATACTTAAGTGGAGACAAGATATGCTGGAATTAGAGTATCTGCTTATATTCACTGAACTGGTGTACATGTGCAGAAAACTAACCAAATCCAATTCTCTAGCTTCCTTTAAAACTCAGTATATCATTGGATGGATGTTTACACATTTGACAGGCTACTCTGCCTTAGAAAACTATCTGTGAAAGACAAGAAAACAAGAACTGGTCTTCCTGAACCTTTTCCAGCATTCAGACAGTTTATACAAAAGTCACCCCTGCTGAGCTCTATCACAGCTGTTGAAGGCACAACTATTCTGTGTCTCTCCATAAAAGGGCAGTAATGGAAATATTAACGTAGACATGCAAGCTTAAGCACAGTAAGTCTGCTCATATTGCAAATTCCTTTTTTATTTTCCTAAAAAACACGACTTCCTTAAAAAAAAAAGAGATAAACTATTCACACTGAGCCTAAAAATTTACCTCTTGTCCTCTGACACTTGTCAACACTGAAATTTTTACCCTAAGCACACCAAGCGTACATGATGCTTTTCAGTTCAAATTGACACATTGCAGCAATAGCTAAAATAAGAGTTTAAAAAATCCCAAACAAAACAAAGCCCAACATGGGCCTTTTTATTAACTGTAAATGCACTGGTGTACATGGAACTGAACCTCTGAGGGTTTTTTTCCCTGCTACAACAAAGATAAGAAAGGGAGTGACAGGGGCCAAGGAGGAAAGAAACCCAAACACATCAGGACTTCTTCTGGCAAGAACCACAGTGTAAAAAACTGTCGACACGAGTAAATCTTTAAACATGACAACTGTGGCAGTGCCTCTTTAGTCCCTGTAGACTTCTCTATCAGTTGTCTGGAACAAAAAGTATGCACCACCATGTTCCAATTAAATGAGGAAACAAACTGGCAGTGCCACTGGGATTAAAAACATCTAAGTAGTCTGCAGCATTATCTTAACGGATGCAAACAATTAGGCTCTTCCACCTTGCTGCAATCATATCCCTGCTAAAAGTCAACAACTTTTCTGATGAGTTTCATATCAAACCTATTAAACAAGGGATGAGGAAAGCACGCTCTGGTTTTGCACTAGAGTGGGAGGAAGTTTAGTACTTCGTTAAGTGGCTCAGCAATTGCTGGGGAGAGATGCTACTTTGGCTTCACACATTAACAAAGAAGTTACACCACATAATGCACTGAAGAAACATATCTCACAGCCCTGTTGCACTAAACACCTGTGTTTCTATTTCTATTCTAAGCATTAAGAAAAATGGAACGGAGTGCTCTCAATTCTGACAACAGAAACAGAGCGTTCATTTCTCAGGGCCTGATCCTAGCAGTGGGACTCATCAAGCTAATGATTTTGTGAGAAGCAGGAATCCCAATACGCACTCAAGTCCTTTTCAGCAAGATGTTTAAGCATGTGTGAGGCACAAGCCATCAAGGAACTCAAGTACTCAGTTGGCTCCTGGGTATTGTGTGCCCTGACAGATATAGCTGTTCAGTAGGAATTTAATTCTGTCTACACAGGTGTTATGAGCACCTTCATCCAAGGCAAAACATTCTTTCCACATAACCACCCTGTTAAAATCTTCAGTTGCTTGAGGACATTAATTAAAAGCCAAATTTATAATTTTCAGGCTTCTGCCAACCCCATCACGACTATATGTATCTTTCCACACATGCAGTCAAATAGTTTTAAAAAAGTATGCCAAGACAGACATGTCAAAAGAATCCTTCTTAAGTTCAGCTGAGTGACAGAACATGACAGCAACCTCTCTGGAAGGAAACTGAAGTTCTGTGACATAGCTAATAAAACAAATCATATTTGGAGACAGCTAAGTTATTAATGCAGTCCTACCATCTGAAGGTGGCGATGCAAACGTAACGGTCACTGTTTCTGTGAGAACATTCCCACTGTCTGTGGTCCACTGCAGCTGAAATGAAAAAGACCTCAGTTCTCAGAAAGGGTGCAAGTTTGTCTACTACAGGAACATAGGCTCAATACAGGACCTGTAGGAAAACAGTATCTAAAACTACACATTCTTATTTTCTTTAACTATGCATTTTGGGAGCTCTTGGTTTACAAAAAAAACCCAAAAACCTCTAAATCATTTTTTAACATGCAGTATACCAGGAAGGCTAAAGTCTAGTCATGACAGTTCAAAGACTTTAAAATAGAAAATAGTTAAGCCATTTGTCTAACTAACAAGTATCACCCACACACTTGGGCCAAGAGCAGCGCAGGGAGAAAGAAAAGACTGATGACACAGCAGGATTTAACGGTACAGTTTGTCAAACCTAATCTTAAATTAGCAACTCCTTAGCAGTCAGCCTCATAATCGGGAAAATTAGGATCGTTGTGCATCCCTTATTACTCAATAGGTGGAAGAAAATTAAGGAACAACACTTAACAGTTACCGAGCATTCTGAAGTATCTACCTTCATGCTTACTTTACTTCCTATAAAGTGTATTTATTAATATTTACACATTCAAAATGTTTTGCAAGCCCTAATTTACACTGCATCCAAGACATACTTCAGCCCCATTTTTCAGATATGGAAAAGCAGTAGTAACTTCTCCAAAACACAGACAATGAAAAAGCCACAAACAGAATCTTCTGATGCGTGCCAATTTTTCTACACCACATGGCTTCCAGTTCATGCAGTCATCATAAAGTGCTAGTATTGTATGATTTGTCAATCAACTAATAGCAATCTAACACTCATGAGATAAATACTGAATAAGGTCAGGAGGTCAACAGGTTTTATTCCCAATTAATCCAATCTTGCTCATCCAGAGATTCCACTGAAAATATTGCTGCTGGAAATCATAGAGCATTTTGGATGAACCACAGCTAAGCAGTAAATAATTAAAAGTGAGATTGCCAGTATTTAACTCCAAAAAATCAAAAAGAAACACAAAAGTCAACGTACCGTTGCTGGGATACTTTCTGAATTATACACCATTTCACCATTCCTCAGGGATTTCTGCACTTCATGAATATGGTTCTTGATGTCATTCACAGTGGGGAAGAAGGACAGGTTATGTCTTTCTGGCACTTCATCAGGCTTGAATAATTCTCTTTCCACATACTTTCTGTCACATGTTAAAGGACATTAAAACATGTGTATTTAAAATATATTGTGCTGTTTCCCTCTGTTACAGACACTGCTACCTTTTCTGTCCCCTTGTTGCAATGACAAGACAAGAACAAGCTAGATGATCTTCTGACCCAGTTCTTTGTGCATCTGCTACAGAGTTTGGAAGTAAAAATCCCCATTTATTCAACTAACTTTAAAAAGGACAGCAGCTCTTAGTGGCTATCTATAACAAAATGTAAAAAGAAGACAAAAGCTAAGAAAAACAGATTCTCGTGACATACGGGAAATATATTCAGTAATGCATCAGCACTGTCATTTAGTTGCAAACCAAATTAATCAAATGCAAAAGTAGATACAGCACTACAGACTGAGAGCACGTCAGACAGTTCTGTACCTTAGTTGCTTCCTCACTGCATAGACCTGCTCTATTCCCTGAGATACCAGTTCTCGGATCTTGTCTGCCACTTGAGGATGAAGTCGGGAAGGCAGAGTACAGCTCTCATCTCGAACAACTTCCTCCTCCTCCTCAGGAGAAGATATAGAAAAATGGGACGGTGAAGAAGCGAGGCAGGAAGTTTCCATTTCGTGATATTGGTGGGCTTGCTGAGTGGGTAACTGTACATACCACCTGACAAGAAGGAAGAGTTTCTACACACAATTCTCAAGCAAATGCAAAAAAATAAGTCTATCGGGGGAACAGTCTGACAATCACAAACACCTAGTTAGAGTGACTTTATTTTTTACAGCCCCTGAACTGGACAATACTGCCTTTCAGAACTCAGGGCCCTCACATCTTTCAGTGCAAAATAAACCAGCTCAAACCCGCAAATACAACAACTACTTCTATCTGTTCCCCGCTTGAAAACATCTGCTGAAGTTCCACAGCTTGGTGCTTTACACATTTACCAAACTAAATACTTCAGAGCCATAGAAGTCTTACTGACACTGTGGCATTTTTCAAAGCAAGAGCCTTAATAAAGTGATTAAGTAAAAAATAAAGCAAACCAATTGAATTATTGCTGGTTTTTGCTTCATTTGTCAAGATAAAGACAAAAGTGGAAGTTTCACCTGAGGACACCACCAGCATCTATCAAGTTCTTCTTCAGCAAGTTGAATGCTTTCTCCTGCTCCATTCTTATGATTTTCTTGTCGATTTTAGGGTCAGTAGGAACTCTGTATTCCGGAAACTTTTGAACTTTTTTAATATAGATCCTTCCAAGGGAAAGGGGGAAATAAAAAAAAAAAAAATTCTCCTTCAGTACACTTTGCCCTCACGGGAGAAGGCAAAAACCCCACACCTACTTCATCTCAGATACTAGTATCGAAAAAGTTCAAGCAGAGTGTCGCAGGGGCTGAGGAGTCTCTAAGAGAACTGTAGAATTGTTGAGGACACATCAACAGAGATGGATGCACATGGATAGATAGACATTCTTCTGTTCCAGCCTGTAAGCCACTCAGTCAGAGTGGCTTTGCAGCTGAGCAAAAAATCCTCTGCCCCTCAGTATCGTAAAAGCACACCACCATTGCTGAACAGGCTGTAGTTCACCCAGCTTGAAGCCAGAATTGAGCACACAGATACCTAGCTGCAACCGTCAAAGTAACAACACTCTTAGTTCAGTAAAAACTGAAAAAGCACCCAGGAAGATGCTCAAGGACAAGGAACAAAAACATTAGTGTTGGATAATGAGAAAGTCCCCAGTGAACAGGAAGAACTCCGTCAGCAGATAGGACATCTGCAAGATTAGGACGATTGACTGATATGAGTGCAATTAAAAGCCTGAAGGAAAAACAACAAACATGACCAAAAATGGTGACCACCATAACTAACTAATGCTCAGGTAGAGAATGATTCCCACTTGCATTTCATTTCCTGATGTACTGCTACTTTGAATCCAGGCAACTTAGCAAATCTCAGCCTTATTCAGTTTAACAGAACAGCATTTCCTCCTTCCCTCTAAATGACTTATCAACCTCAAGCTATCAAGGAGACGAAGCTAAGAGATACCGTGTGTTATCAGCTACCACCCCCAAACAGTGCTCTGGTAAGGCTCACAGAAAGAATGGTTTCTTAAGACGCTAAGTAGCTCTTCCAGCTTTATAGACAATTCTTACCTTGCTGGACAAGTAGCTTTGTACAGAGGGCCAGAGGTGTTTTCCTGCTCACCAGCTTTTTTGGGCTGGAACCCTTTCCTCCTTGGCCCGTATTGGCACTCCATTACAATGGCTCTGCTTCCTGGGAAGAGAAAGTAATGCACTCTTATTAATCAAAGCCAGTACAGTAACACAGTAACTACAGAAAAGATGAGAGCTCCAAAACTGGTACTTCTGTTTACCATCAGACTCTACAGAAGGCAGAACACTTCAGTGTAGCAAGCATTCAAATACAGTGCAAATGCTTCTCTCGTGGCATGTAAAGAACACAGAGCATTTTCAAAGCATTCCCCAAACTTATTACAACACTCCTGCCATATATATGAAGGCAAAATATTGGATTCTGCCCTGATGAACACCAATACGTTCCAAGATGAGCAGCCTTGCAAGTTATCAAAGCAGCACAATGCTAGTAATAAACATAAGAGAAGCAGAATCCTCAAAATAAGTGAGAAAATCCACAGCTGAAATCAAAGGTCAGCAACTATTTCCAGCCTTCTAGAAAATACTGCAGACCATGCTGTCCCATAAATTCTTATTTGCAAGTCTGACCTATCTTATCTGCTAAATAACACTGTTTCAGCATGCCATACCCACACAAAGCCAGACAGGCTTAAAGAAAAATTCCTTAGCTCTAAACTTGACATGACTTCTTCCAGTCAGACCTCTAACAAAAGGGGTAACAGGCATAGCATTAAAGTGGTCCAGAAAGGAACTTCTTCCAAATTTCTTCCACATCATATTTAATTATCTTTTATTTATAATTCATATACTCCAGTATGCAGGCAAGGAGCTGCCTGTACTACAAGTGATGTAACCAAGACCTTTTAAGTATCAGAACAGCAACATAATGTGTTTCCATAAGATATCCAATGATCTATTGCCTTAGAGTATGACATTTTAGAAAATAATTAAAAAAATAAAAAAATGCAAATAAATAGATAGGAAATTTAAACAAGAATTATGTATAACACACAGACATCTTGTCTCTTTTTTAAAAACAAACTTAAAATCGAAGTTCTAGGATTGAAAAGACTTCAACAGCTTTAAACTAGTCCTTGCTAATGAGACTCTCAAAAGCACTTTGATGCGGCCCTTGTTTTACAAAAGTATCAAGTATCCAAAATTCTTATTACATATAACAATCAAGATTTTGATGATTAGTGTGTATTTTACACTATAGGGAGTTACCCGGCTTCTCTATATTTCCCCACAGCTGAAGCACAGCAGGGAAGGTATTACAGATTGGTTCCACTTATGCAGAAGGAATAAATTCCTTGTCCTCCACAGTTTAGAATTCAGTTATCTGGAGTTTAAGCTGCACTTCAGTAAATCATACTTACAGCCTACAGGTGTGAAGGATTTTAGTGAATTTCATAGAAGAGTTATAAACTAAAACTGAACATATTGGAAAGGGAACCCATTAGAAACATATATAATGCTTGTTAGCGGATCTGAGTAAAGCAAAAAAATATTACAACTTAATTATCTGAGTCTCTATTAGTCTACAACACTTTAAAGAAAAAAAATCTATGCGTGGTTTTGTTTTAAATATCTTACTGTGGAGCAACTCATTCATCAGGTAGATCTTACAGGAAACTAAAGATGTCTCATAGGCATTTTGGGGAAAAAATAAAAGTGTAAGTTGTTTTGACTTTGTTCTTAGCTTTCTTACACCTCGCAGTTTACAGCTGAGACTTTGAAACTGGTCCTAACATTTCACTTCTTCAGTTATTTTCAGGAAAAAAAAGGAAAAGGAAAAGTCAAGCACATAATCTACATTCCAGTCATTCACGATCTCTGCGTAACAATTAAAACCTATCCATCTCATATCCGAATGAACTCTTAGTAATTTCACTTGCGCTTTGCATGAGCTAAGTATGTAATTACCAACCTGTGAAGTCCGCACGTTTCTTTTTTTTTTAAATAAATTTGTCTACTGAGGTATGTTGATTTTTGTTGGTTTTTTTTTTTTTTTTTTTTTTTTTTTAAAAGTATGCCATTTAAATAGCTTATTGGCTCCTGTGGAACAAACTCTTCAAAGGATCTCCAAGTTAGGCAAGAATACTCGAACAAGCTCTTACCCTTATGAGAACATTCACGTCCTGATAGAGCAGATGGGACCTCCATCTAAAGATCTCATCACAAGAACCCCCACCAAATGATACTTAGCTAATTTATTTCTAAAGAACAAAAGGAATTAATCACAACAAAACATAAGCCTGTAGTTTCAGGGAAATAAGCTCCATCAGACTGTGTTATCCAAGCCACTCTTTTTTTATGTTTCTGCCTTGACTTTATCAACACTAAGGAACACCATGAAGATCCTTCTTTATGGCCAATTGGCAATTGATGTTGAAATTTTGAAAGTAGTTATTAAAAGAAAAGTTAGTTACCTGCATTGACAAAGGGGATCCCATCATATGGGACATACTGAGATTTCCACATCAACCGTGTGGCGGGTTTGGCTGGGCTTGGAGACTGGCGCGTCCCCCACACACTTTGTGTTTGCTGCTTGTGTAGCGTTAGAACACTCTCTAATTCTGTCTCGCTCACACAATAGCCGCGGTACGAGTCCCCAATTTTCTGCATGGAAAGGAGGTGAAATAATAGGATTATTCACCCAGCTGACTGCTGAACATTACACAAGAAAACAAAAGCAGTCAGGGACTCTGGCAAAGTGAGGACACAGGCTCAAATTTCTGGCATTTCATGTTTTTTTCCCCCCAACACTAGCATCCTCACAAATAGGTTTACCACAGGACCTAACAACAGAACAGTCCCCACCAAGGTCAGGAGTTTGCCAGCCCTCCAAGACCCTAAGTACACCAAGAACCCCTGAAAAGATTACAGTTGCTGCCAACTCCATAGGACAACTTCACGCCTGTCGTTTCCCCCACCACACACTTCAGTTGTGGTCACCTCCTAGACAAATTCATCTTATGTGAACATTTTTCACTCGACTCCCACAGAAAATCTCTGAAGCACTAAAAAATGTCTATGCATCTACTTCAACACACACATGCTGCACTGAGCTTGAGCAGAATAAACCTGCTTCTACCACCAGTAAGCACCTCACTCACTCAGTACACTAACTCTGAATTGAATGTCTCATGTAAAACCCTTCCCAATCTTCAAGGCACTCTTCATTCTCAACAATATACAGAAACATAATATACCAGATTTGCCACGTGCAAAGTGATGGCGGTTTCAATGAGCTCTGCTAAACTCTGGGCAACTCCAGAAAAACTGTATCTAACCTGACTCAAAGTAAAAAAAAACAAAACAAAACAAACAAAAAAAACCCCAAAAAACCAAAAAACCCACACAACAAAAAAAACCCCCACAAACAATTCGATGACTTTGCAACATCCCCTGTGACACCTGTTCAGTTACTCAGAGTCATTACAGCTGGTTCAGTGCTGATCTATCGGGGCCAGCCAGTAAGCAGTGAAAGCACTGGGAAAGCAAAGAGCTTTCCATCTGAATTCGGAATGCCATGCTCCCTTCTGTTCATATGCAGCTCAGGATCAGGCTGACCAAGCAGTTGGAAGTTAACACCCAGAGCAGATTGCCAGCTCAGCCTTAGAGCATGTGTGTGGGGCAAATGCATGGTGAATAAGTACTAAAGTCTAATGGATCTATTTAGCCACCTTCCATGACAGAGCAGCCAGGTGTTTAAATAAGACTGACAACAAAAGCAGCAACAGTCTCTCTGCAAAATTATTATTACACAAATACTTTAGTGACAACTGCATAAAACCTGCCTCACGGTCACCCAAGAAAAACAAAATGTCTGTGGTTAGCAAGACCTAAAGTCAAGAAAGAACAAACGCACACCTTGTGAACAAAGTGGGCCAACAGAGTGCTGCTGCTAGCGCAAGCCCAAAAGCAGAAGGTTGCGTATGCACCGACTGCACAAGTCGTTCTGAGATCCCAGTTGCTGACACTTTGGCAGCTCACCACAGTTAACCAGCAGTTAAGAAAGTCTACACAGGCTGCACTCATACAGCTGTGGTGAGAAAGAGAAGCTGGCAATCATTCAGCCAGAAATTATAAATAACATTTCTGTCCAAAACTTGCTCTGAAAAACATCCAGGGGAAGCAAAGCAGCCTGAGAAGTACCAGAAGTACCTTCTTTACAGAAACCTGGGATGCCCCCTTTTGCAAGAGGGATTACAGTACCACTCCACACAGTGAATACTGCGTGACCAGCATTTTTCTTACCACATCTTATACCTGTCACTAAAAACAGGTCATTGACCTTATTCTAGGGAGACGAGAGAAGACTGATAAACTGTTGTGCCAGAAAAGGAGCGATAACAGTTAAGGCACTGTCTGCTACTCTGGCTTTAGTTCTGTACAAGACAGATCATTTCTCCAAAACTGGCAGGACGGAAGATTAGAAGAAGAAAACCATATAGCACAAAGGATCCTTGCTCTCTAGGAGCTTCCCAAGTACGAACAAATGGACAAATGAGACCATCTGCACCACACAAATAAATGAACTTAGTTTTGTACAGTTAATTAATCAAATGCAGTTTTTAATTACATTCTATTTCAGTATGCTAATACATGCTGGAAATGCATTCCGATCAGACCACTGAAAATTAAGTAGGTTATAGAAAATATCTTTTTTTTTTTTTTAAATTTAAAATCTACTTTTTATTAACAATGTAATTACCCTGAAGTAACCTGATACTTTCCAACCCTTTAACTCCAGACAAGCTCCAAGCCAAAAAAAGCAGCAATTTCTTCTGTCCCCTGGCCTCATCTCAGCAAGCGTACATAAAAGCTTACACTGAAGCACACATATCAAGACTGCAGTTTTCCTTGAGTGAGCTAGCAGCAGGATACCAGAGGCGTTACACTGCCTAGGCACAGCAAGTGTAAGCTGAACATTTCATGGCAGTCAGGGAATCAACACCAAACACAGAGCTTAGTGCTAATTTTGGACAGCTGCAGCTTTTACTGCTCTGTGTTTGCCTGCGGTACTAACTGCCAGAGAAATCACTGCCCTTTGGAGTTCAGTCTTGGCCAGCTCCCTGGGATATACAATTGGGTCCTGGTTTGAGCTAAAACAGAACTGATATTATTTTCAGTAATTGTAGTTTTCAGTTAAGTCTCTTCTAACAGATTGGCAGCATGTACTGAGGCTATGCCATGGCTTCAACTGTTGGCATCTTCTGTGAAATTCACACAGACCTCAGCACTGTTTGTTTCTATTCTGGCAAGTGACTGAAAGAGTGGAATTGTGAGTTGCCACATTTATCTGCCCCTCTACTAGATCTCCAAATTCCAGTTGGAGTCTTCTATCCTGTTGCTGGTAACAATACATTCTGCAAGACAGTTACACCTGAAAGATAAATGACACCTCAAAATGCCATTGTCTCTAGTGTGTGCCCATGAAAAGGCACACGCATCCTAGCAGTCTCCTGCGGATTTACACTGTGTAACTGAAACTCAGCAAAGCAACTCTGCTGATAACACACAAGGATGAAGAGAATTTTGGTTATTCCTCCTTGGATGGGCTGACTCTGCGGGGAGAACAACAACAAAATAATACTTTTTTTTAAAGGAACAGGGAGGATTAATGCATACAGGCAATAGTTCTGCTGAACAGCAGAAGCAGACCTTTGTATTCTCAGAACACATTCAAACACACAGTATTTTGACTTTCTTTTCTTCCAATATAAGAACTCTTCTATAAATGCTGCTGCTGTGAATTTTAAACACAGCAGGTGAAGTTTCTTGTAATAGATTCAGATAGATCAAGCAGACCATAATACAAGTCCTCCTTCAAAATGAAAACAATAAGGATTCAGGTAAGTTACGTCGATGTTATGACAGGAAAGTATGTGCCACATAGTGCTAAAAGCACAGTAACAGGGGCTATACATCTTACTGGACTTCTAACAACTAACTTTTGAATGAAATGACTCATTCTGTGAAAACAGTATCTCCACCATGGAAGAATTAGTGTTATTAATTTTATGACCATTTGTGTGATATAAAAGGCATATAAGAAAAAGAGAAATAGATTAACATATCTAGTTAATTTAAAAAAATATTTTAAGTGGATATAGAAAGAAATTCCATTTCTAAATCCCTGCAACTGCAATTTTCAGTTATCAGTGGCCAAGCCAACAGGAAAAACCTCAAATGGTAGAGATATCTAAAGAAATGAACCAGCTAGAGATAATAGTTTTCCTTTAAAAAGTATTAAGAGAAAGGAAAATAAATGTCAATCAGGAAGAGTCTGGTAGCATGAGGAAGGGGTAGGTGATCTCTCAAGAATCTTCCCATCTCCCCTCCCTTCCTTTTAAATGATTTATGATGCATTCTAGCTGTTAATATCATCCCAGTCATCAGGACAGTTCTGCAGACATCTAACAATATGCAAATAAAGAGAGAGTTCTGTTTAGGTCAAAAGCCGTCACAGGGAATAAAGACAGAGCATTTTCTAACAAAAGAGAAAACACACAGAGGTAACCATACTGGTACAAAAAAAAAACCAACCCAAAACTCTAACAAAAAACCCAACCAAAAATCCATGAGAATACCTAAAATAGAAATCCTCAGTAAAACATTGACATTAAGGTGCTCTGTTAAGTCACAGACTTGACCCTGGTGAGTCACACGGATTTTGATTTCTAATTGACAACACAAACTAATATGAACTGTTGCAGACTTAGGCCAGGCAAAAGCAATTTTATTCTTTAATTAATGGATCGCTAAGGGCAACAAAAAACGAGTTTGCTCAGCAGAAGACAGCAGAGCTTGCACTGTATTTCAACAGTGAACTCTAACATGGCATACAAAGTGTAGATCAGTGGCTTTTCTCAGTGCTGTATGGCATCAAGATTGCAGAAGCACATTTTTTTCTTCAGGAGCTGTTAACGGCCAGTTATTCTAGTATTCCGCAAAAAGTAAAGGATTCCATAGCATTTGATGTGTTTAAATGTGCAAGTAGTACCAGAGCTATTTTGTAATACCAGGAAGCTTGAACCAACTTCTACAACTATGAACATTTTTCCTTTCATGGAATAGGATCAATATCTTAGATCTACGTGATAAAACATCACATCAGAATTCTTGACAGCCCACCTCACAGCTCCTGAGCCGGCACGCCCATGCAGGTGTATTTGGCGGCAATGGCTGGAGAGGGATGGGAAAGGGATCTTCCACTACCCTGAAAAATAAAAAAAATATAGTAAAAGTCTACACAGACATACAGAAAAGTAACAATTTAATGTAAACTACAGATAACATATCAAATCAGTGCATTATGTATAACTCTACAGCATATGATCAAACTATAGATATTGTATCAACTTGCCTTAAAAACCTGGGGTTCATTTTCCCCATATTCCCAATATCATTGTTAAAATAATTCACAGTAAATACAAGTATTTAAAAAGCCCACTGTTTTCTACATTCAATGAGACCCTGAGCATTCAGTATTCTCAGTGTTGTTGCCTGACAACAACAGAAAAACCATAGTGAAACAGACGAGTTGATTGTTTTGATAATTTTCTTAAGCAGGCCGATGTTAAAATACTAAAGATTAAAACCAGTACCAAACACTTGTTAAATACTGCACATTTCAGTATACTTTAAATTCCTGAAAACAAGTTCCAATAACTATTTTAACTAAGTATGTAGTTTCTCCATTCCTCAAAACCTGGGGCAGAAACAGCGCTTACTCGATGTTCACTATTTCAAAACTTAAGTGCATCACCTCCTGCCCACGCAAATCTGTCTACTTTCCAGGATTATTTTTCTAACGTGTACAGATTGTGTTCACTAAATCCATTCACAAACTGTTTCTCTTCACTTTAAATGTTTCTTGAACATTTGCTGTAGTGAGATTATTCTAATGTCTTCCATGTCTCGATTTCAAAAGTGCATAAATCAATGCAAATCCAGCCCGCAGTCCACAGAGCAAACACTGCCTTTGGGTTTGGTTTTTTTTTGGTTGGTATTTTTGTTTTGTTTGGTTGGTTTGGGTTTTTTTAAGCAAAAAAAGAATCCCAGAGTATTCTGGAATTAAAATAGTAGGCATTACTTAGCACAGGGACACAATCAGGTGGATATCAAGCAAAGAAAGACATAACAACCGTTTTAACTGTAGAAACTTTGCTAACCAATCTGCTCGTCTACGTGTTCCACAGAAACACACTGTTTGCAGCTACTTCCTCGGCTTATCAAAAAAAGCTGAAGAAGCTATCCAGAAAACAAAGATTTAATGCCAACTGTTGTTAATTGTTACCTAAATGTCAACTATTGTTAAGAGTGTTAATGCCAACTATTGGAATCTCTATCTAAAAAAAATCAATCTCTTCTTGTGGGAGGATGGTTTATATAGCTTTTAACATACTCACACAAGAAACTGCTCCCTCACACTTCAACTTTCCCTGCAGTTTCTTCACTGGATCACTTTCAACTCTTGGTTGGCAGTATTTCAAGTAATTTCAGTAATTCACACTGTGCTACTTTAAATGCCCACCTATTGCTCTGGCCAGAATATACTCAACTGTCTCTGGAATACAGGTACTTTAATCACTTTTTCCATTGCTCTGGCACACACAAAAGCTGCCTTCAGAGTTAGCTACACATCATTCACTAATACTAAGGGTTCATATCCTCTATTCTATGCTAATTTTGTGATAACCATTACAAAAACAAACCGCAAGAAAAAAAGACAGTACTAACAGTGGATCAAAGCAATTGTTCATCCTTTTAACTTCTGACCTACCTGGTGGCTGTTTTTTTCGATACGGTGAGAGATGCCTGTGGATGTAGAACGTAACTGCTTGCACTGTCTGCTATAGCAGCCACCGCCACAGTCTGCAAGTTCCCATCCCCACACTTCTCTTCTGAAACATCTTCGCAAAAATAAAACATCCTCCTGGTTAATAACCGAACTCAGAATGAGGAAGTGACAAGCTATGACTAAACTTTGTGTGTTGGAAAAGCAAGCATTTTGACATATGAGATAAGATTTCTAGATGATCGAGTAGTTTAACAGTTGTGAATCAATACTCAAATTCTAGGCACACATATGAAGATATACTTGATAAGGTTGTTTGTACTCAAGGACTTTGGTAATCATGTTACTGCTAATGAATCCTTCCACAACAAAGCAAATAATCAGAAGAACTCATAAATTATTCAGCTTTACATTTCCACAGATCCAGATAGGATTATACAATTATTTTGTTCATCTGCAAATCACACACTGGTTGCTTTTAAAAATAAGAAAAAAGGAGATTATAATACTGCAGCAGCAGTAGCAGCAATTTTTTAGTAACTGAAGTCTCAGGTTAAAGTCACCTAAGACTACACTGGACCCAAATGGTGTTTTTACCCCTGCAAGAGCAGGTGGAGAGAGACAGAAAGACAAGCATCAGGGTAGCTCAAGCCTTTCAAAGCAAGGTCCATACTCCAACTGCAAGTTAAAAAGGCTGGATTGTGACTTGAATCCCAACTCTTTTTTGTATCCACCAAGCATCAGGACTCTAGACTTACTTTTGAGCTCTCATTCCACAGAAGCACTTAACTAGTGCTCAGGTTTTGAGAATTTGCTCAAATTTTGAGAATTTTATACAAAAAATGCAAAAACAGTTTAAAAAAACCCTGTGCCAACCTAGTTCTCAGTCTTATTCTGTGAACATAAACTAGTACACAGCATTTTGCCACCCAGCAAGGCTTGCAGATAAATAATCAATGCTTTCAGATTTCAGTATGTCCCTTTTCTAGAGAGAAGCTTAAAATTCATGCTTCTAGCTGTGCATATCACCACATACTTAAAATGTGACATTTAATACACTAAGGGGAAAAAACTTAGCAATAGAGTGAAAGATACATCTCATTTTCTTCACTGGGAACTGAATTTCTACCTAGGTACTTCATTCCTGGTTTCACAAAAGATGCATCAGGACCAGTGATCTCTGGAACAGAGCAGAAGAACATTAATTCTTCTATTTGCACTACATGAATCAACTATTTCACTCAAAATGAAGTAAACAGACAGTGAAAATTTGAAGCTGATACTACAGCTGTCTGACTTGGCAGAAATATCATTATTAATGGTAAATAAGGCAAGAAGCAGCTTTGTGCTTGATATCTCAATTTATCCATCACATATCTAAATTGAGCATAACAGCTCTTATTTCATAAGGCTTTTGTCCAACAGAAAATGTCATGTGTGAGGTACCAGATTCACAATCAGAAAGCAGATTAAAAAAGTATGTATTTTTGTCTTATAACTGACTAAGGAAAGGAAACACATACAAACAAAGCTCTTAAAAAAAGAGATCATGCAGGCTATGCGTAGTCACAGAAACACACACCCTCAAGTCCCACAGGTCAAACTCACCCTGTGTGCTGGTCACATCGAGCAGCTGACCTTGCGGAATAATCACTTGGGCCATTCCTGGCTGGGCAGAAGGAATGACATGCAGCACCTGTCCATTTTCTGACTGGCCAGCAACAATCATCTGTAAGGCAATCACACAAAACCGTTGTATGGCACTAGTCTGTATGGTGATCATCATGCAGCGTGACTGGGCTTGCTTATTACCAGAACAGGAAATATTTTGGTTGCAATTAGGACCTGTAAATTAATTTGATTTCACATAAGGAAACTGTCTATTTACCATCAATTTCTTAAAATTACTTTCCCCCTTTAAAATAGACCTTTAATTGATTAAAGGAGAGAAAAAAACCCGAAACTTACAGGATTCTACAATGAATTACACATTTATTTGAAAATTACAATGCTATTATTAAAACTATCAAAACCCATTCATAGTTGGATTCACTGTAACCTCTTTCATGGACAAGCAGAATTAATCGCAACATATAAAATTTTTTACCTTTACTTCTAAGAAACTGACCTCTATGGGCAGTATTTATGCAAAAGCAGATAGAAGAAAAGCTCCAATACTTTAAAAAAATTAATAAAGTAAATCTCCCAGAATTCTGGAAAACTTAAACTCCTTATGGTAAATTTTCCTGTAATTACCAAGGAGTTGTTCCCAGGAATGTTATAAAACCTAGAATAACATGAAATATCATCTTGTTTCTGATTTATTACACTTTAAATGAGTGAAGCATCTTTAGTGCCAGTACAACACATGCCAACCAAAACCTCTGGGTGAGAGAGTTACCTTTTTACAAAAAAAGTGTTAAGAATTTCAAAGCCATGTTTTAAGCAAATTAATTGCAGGGGGGAGGAGAGACATAATGTGTTAGCTTATTCCTAATGTTCCAATCCCCCAAAAAAACCACAGAGACTTATCCAGGGAATACAGAGAAAGCAGCAGTGGTAGAAGTAGGAGATCTCATCACACAATAACATCCAGGCTTGATAATGACAAAAGACATAAATTGTTGTTTAATAAAATTAGTAACGGTTGGAGGCAGAATTTGCCTACCTGAGGAAGGGCAACTGGAGCATGAACTGAACCACTGAAAAGTTTCACCTTGTTGCTAAAGTCTGAATCAGCTGCTGTTACGACAGACAAGCACCACGTAAAAGAGTTCTTCAAAGAGCTCCCTCGTCTGTGAATACACCACCTGCCCTGTTTCAGACACACTCACCATCTGCGCACTGGGCCCTCTGAGGGGCTGCAGCTCATAGAGAGGCTGCCCGCTTTGGTCTACCAGCTGGAACTCCTCTGCAGAGTGAGGCTGTGGCTGGGGTGGCCGTGAAGGCGCAGCTGATGATGGAGAACTGCCCGAGACGCGTACTGCAATGGGCAAAGCTGCAGGGGAGTCACTCTGTCCGAACAACGGATCCCTGGAATCCATGCAGGTTAGATGCTTTCACAGAGGAAAAACAGTAAAATGTACTTTAATTTGAGCGGCAATTCCTATTAAAAAAAAAAAGAAGAGAACATTTAAAACCAATGTGCTGTATTGTACACTCTGAGGGAGTTCTTGTCCGTCTCATCAAGGGGCTACTAGCTAACACTAGCAGTTCTATTTTTCTTTTCTATTTCCATCCTGAAAACGTGCTAGTATTTCTGCTTCCTAGAACAAACTCTCTCTACTAAGGGGAAAGAAAACCCCTTGTGTCCAAAACCTGTTCCCCAAAACCACTCATCACTTTAAAACACCTCAAGTCTACCCAGAAACTGAGAGAACTTACACCAAAAACTAAACTGTAAAACATCCACCATCTTGATTTGACCTCAAAAGAAATCCTAGATACTATTCTACTTGCTTTTAGATACATGTGTTTAGCTATGAAGACAAAAATCTCTGAATGTTTTCTTAATTCTTTACCACAGAAGAAAAACACAAGCAACACAAAACCACCGATTCAAGTCCAACAATTATACACTGCAAGACCAAGAATCACATTTTGCAAGTCAAAAAATAGATACTCAGAGCTTACTCTCATCAAGCTTGCAGAATCAAGGTCTTGCAGCACACCCCATTTTCATTAAATTTAAATGTTTAAGCACAAATATCCATGTCTTGTTGCCACATTTGGTCACTAAGCAATTTGACCTGATTTTCAAGTGTTCTGAACCCCTCCTACTCCAAGGCATGCCATCAAGTATTCTTTTATTAAAGAATTTTGTTCACGCAATAAAACATGTATTTCTTCAGGACCATAACAGGATCTATTAATATAGTTACTACACGTTGTCATTACATGTATCACCTGGATATTCATCAGTTCAACACTGAATGGCACAAGAATCCAAGGGAAGGAACTTTTTTACTTGTTTAAAAGACACAATGTATTACTATAAAGGCAAGAAAAAAACCACATTGATAAAATATCATACTGTAAATTCATCAGAGAGAATGTAAAGAATGCATCTACAAAGAAAGGACATTCATACCTCACCTGAACACCCCGATCATTTGTTTCTGACTCTCCTGTACTATTACAGTTGCCTATGAACAAATCATTAGATCCTTCCATAGCAATGTCACGGGCAGCTCCATTTTTTCCATTACAAGATAACCTGGAAAAGTTACAGAAGTTTATTTCAGCCTTTCGTACTTTAGCCTCAACCAAAACATCACTGCAGGGGTTTTTTTGTCTTACAAATTTAGCCTTACAAGTTCTAAGACCATTGCAAGATAACGGCAAAGCCCTCAAGAAATCCTTGGTTCTTTATCACTTTACTACTCACTGCAGAAACATTTCAGTGTGCTGCTCCAGGAGCATAGTTTAACATCTTGTATAAGACAATTTGCTTGACTTGTCATTGCACACACAGATACAAAACATACATACACACCCTCATGATTTTCATCTAACTATGTCTGCAAGCACTCAACTAACAACCATACACATCTAGAGAACACTCGATATTTAAAGATAGGCCAGCACTGCTCTACAAAAATATTAGTCATCTACTTCCATAATCAACAGACAGGATTTGTGTTACCCAACTCTGTCATGTAGCCATCTTGAAGTAAATTACGTTTGTTTTAAAGGGTTACAAAACAGCATATAAATGAAATAAAATTACTATTGTTAGTCTACAGCAGTAAGCTTTGGGCAGGAAAAACACCAGATATCTGAAACAAAATTTGGCATGAATCATGTGATGAAACACAGAAAGACAGAGCTCATGACACTTCGGAAATCTACCTCTATCCCAAAGAAAAGTACTTCTCAGCTGCCCACTGTAAGCCTTCAAGCAAACAGGTAACACCAGACAGTGAATTGCCACATCCACAGGATAAGCCTTTCACCCAGACAGTATGCCTTTTAAAGCTGTGACCAATCACAAATACTCATACGCAATAAGAAAAAATGACAAATTAACCTGGCCCCTACGTTACCAAAGTGCGTATATACTAGACTAAACATATAATATGCCAAACTGAATAGAAGAAAACTTAATTTCTACAGTTTGGGGTAAAGGAGGGCGAAAGGACTTCAGGATTTTTCCCTTCAGTATTTATTTTAAAGACAGGCAATGCTATATTAGCACGAGTCCTACCAGCATTTATCTTCCTCACCACACCACACAGTAAATTCCTTGAGACGGACCTTCTTGGCTGTGGTATTTCAATGCTTACCATTTTAGTAAGGAGAATGTAAAAGGCTAGAGAGTCACTTGAAAAGGACTGTACAACCCTGGAAGCACAAAATTATTTTGCTTTGCAAAGATATAAAGGACCACAGGCAAAGTAAATCCACATCTCCTTGGCTTTTGAAGCTGAATAAAGCATCCTGCTGATACAAACAACATTGTGAAGTTAAGCTGCTCAGATGCTCAATATACTAAATACTTTAATCTAAAGCAGATTTATTTTTCCATTCAATTTTCAAGTGATGACACTCCAAGTTCCAAATGAAGTTACCTCACGTCTACCAAATATTTTGTAGCTTTGGATCTGAGAACAATTATGAGATGTTTCACTTAAGATGTCTGAAGCATGTTAGCAACAAATGAAAAAAAAAAGACAGAAAACTAGATTTCATCATCACTCAACCATTTCCCCTCAGTTAAAAGATGTAAAGAAGATACATCAGTTTTGCCAAAGCAGCACATTTAATTCTTTGAGATAAACTGAAGAAGTTTGTTCCAGAGATACTGATAGCGCATACCCTGAGCATGCTGGAACTCGACCACGGAACACAAGGACGGCTGTATCCGGACAAACCAACTGTCCAAGCAGCCCAATATCCTGTATCTAACACTGGTTAATGATAAAGCTCAGAGGAAAAATCACAGAAGTAGGGTAAATATAAAGTGATATTTATCCAGCTTCCTCTTATAAGCGGCCCAGAAACACCTGAAGTTTTATCTTTGTGTTTAAAAAACACCCTTAGTACATTTTTGCCCTGTGACTTTGTCTAATCACTATTCTAACCCAGGCAAACTGTTAGCACACACATCACCCCAGACAACGAACTACATGGTTTAACCATCCAGGTTTCATTAACCTAAGTGCTGTGAAACCTCAAACAAAAAAAACTGTTGTTGGGTTTTTTTGTCTTAAAGAAATACACTTTTATGGATACATACAAGTATGTATATCGTTAATACATTTTACAGTTGTATAAATACTACTAAAAAATTCACAAAACAGTTAAATCCTGTATACATATACATACATGGACACTTTATCATGAATGATTAAATACCATAGAAGTATCTCTTCTTTTCATTCGCACTTTACATAAATGCCACAAAAGTTTCCAGTGTAATACCACTGTATCCCACATTTAGCAACAGGCTGAAGGAGTAACGTGGGAGTTTAATGTTAGTGTAAAACGGGATCAACAGCTGTATCGTCAGTGCACGTATCAAACAGGCAGCTCTTCATGGCCCAGCTTTAGCCTTAATGCCAAACCACTCTACAGGCTGCTCTCGGCAAAGTCCATCAAACACCAAGGCTGTTTCCAACTTGAGGGTTAACGCATTTTAATGCCATAGGACTGCTCCCTTCACTCGGGAAGCACTTCACTCAAAACAAAGGGAAATCCATAGCCATTGCTATCCTTGGTTCAACTCTACAAAGAGAGAAGCAGCCACAGAGACTGCGAGCACAGGCAAACACGATAAGCATGATGAGAATTTCACGCAGGGTCTTACAGACATGATCTTCAAGAGAGCAAACATTATGCACTGCAATCTAGCCTACACCTTACCATCAGCGGTTTAATTCCAAAAACAAACGCACTGACAGTTAAAGATCATTTAGCAAAACACAAAAGACAGTGAAATCTCAATTTATTTAGCCATCAAGAACTCCTAAAATAACAAGGCTGTCAAAGCCAGGGGCATCTTTTGCAACACTTGGTTCTCAGTGGCTGTCATCCACAGGGACAACTTGTATAAGGTCAGGAACTCTCAACAGGAACAGGATTTCAATGCCCACTCTGAAGTGAACCTTTCTCATAACAGTTGCAATCTCCTCTCTAATCCAGAAGCCCATATACTGCCTCTTAATACATAAACTTTTAAAGAGACTAACAGAAAAATCAAACCATCGTTACTTTAAAATTATGTATTGACTAGTCGCACCTCTGCTCTGCCTTGATTCTTTATTCTATGGTAATACCTGTATGCAAGCAGTGGTCCCTAAAAATACATGTCTAGACAGACACAATTTTAAGGTTTCATATGAATGCTTGCTTCTGCAGTCCCTCAGTTACAAGGCCTCCTTGTGAAGGCAACATGCCGCCAGATTCCAAAAGGAAACGCTGCCTTTCAAAATCCCAGAGCCAATTATTTTAACACTAAGTCACCAGTGCAAGGCTTCAGTCATAAGAAGAAACCTAAACTGTAAAAAATGGGTAAGTCCATTGTGATAATAAGCACATTCTACCTAGGAGTACTCTGTTGAGGCAGGAGGGAAGGAATTCTCTTACATTTTTCAAGTTTCAAATTTTCAATGCATGCTCATTACAAAAAAAATGAGAGATAAAAGCTTGACTGCACAAGTTCATGTTTTTAGCATTTCTGACAGCAATAGTCCCCATTCTGGTTTTAATTTGTACTTCATGACAGGAAATACACACAGTTGAATGCCTCACCAGCAATCTTTTTTGGGTTTTCCATTAAATGTTTTACAGGTTTTATAAAAAGATTTAACATACTTGCACAGCTTACAACAAATAAACACTCTCTCTGAAAAAAGCCTCCTCCGATGATATTTCTTTATCACCATTATGAAGGGCACAAACTACAGTAAAACATAACAAGGAGGAAATTAGGGCATAGTGACAGCCTCAAGTAAATGAGTTACAATTAGCTTTATATTAACTTGTACCAGGTTTGAGATTTAGCTTATCTCTGTCATGGAGGAGCAGGCAGATACTGTTAAGAATGCACGGAAGATTTGGGGTCTGCTGCTTAAAAGGTTTCTTAAAAGGTTTCTCAAGTACGTCACTTTTGCGTAGCTAGCACAAGTACCTGGAAAATGCACCTGTGTCAATTACACTGACACACAAGGTTAGATTTTTTAAGTACACTTAAGAAACAGATGAGATTTTAGAGCCTCACAAAACACCAAGACTCAACACCTGCCCCCTCCAACAAGTTGACCCAACCTGAATCACCACACAGGGAAAGCTCAGCTCCTCCCCAAGAGGCCACAAGTAACTGTCAAAAAGCGGGGAAAAAATACACATAAACCAAGCACACAACAGGTACTCACACAAGCAGCCTTCTCCCCCCAAAAAGCAAATTCGCTTACAGCTTCTTTTAGAGTCCGCTACGTGCTGGCCTTATTACTTTTAGCGGGAAGTTTATCGTTGATGTGTCGCTTCCCATGCAAAGAACACCACCCGAGTTACCCCACGAAGACACCACCGGCAGCCGACAGCCCTCACGCCACGCCGCCGGCTCCCCCACGGCGGGAACCCCTCGCCGCCACGCCCACGGGGGCAAAGCCGGTACCGCCGGTTGCCCCGCACCGCCCCGGCGAGGGGGAGCCACGGGACCCCCCTCCAGCGCTGCCAGGGCCTGCTGCCGCCCCACGGAACGCAGCCCCCAGCCCTGAGGGGGACGGGGAGATCGCCTCATCCCATCACCCTGCGCTCCCCCCCCACCAAAGCGCTCACACCACAGCCCCGCGGCGGGGAGCGGAACACGGGAGCGCTGGCCCCCCACGCCAGCCGCGCCCCGGGTGAAGAGGGCGGCCTGGCCCGGGGGCAGGGTAGAGGGGGAGCGGCGGAGGATGCCGGAGGAGTCTACTCAACCTGGCCTCGCCTCCCGCAGGCGCCGCCATGCACACCGCCCCTCGGCGCACGCGCGCCGCCGCGCACTCCCTGCCGGCCGGGGGGGCGCGCTGGGAAGGCGGTGGCGCGGAGCATGCTGGGACTTGTAGTCTCCGCGTTGACGCGCCGCCGGCCGCGTGGCGCAGCGGGAGCAGCGGTGGGGGCAGTGGCAGTGGCGGCCGCAGTGGGCCCAGCCGGGCCGGGGGAAGGGGAGCGGCGGGGCCTGGTGCGCGGCCGGCCGACCGACCGCCGGGCGGAGAGGCGGCGCCCCGCGGGCGGGCGCGGCTAATCGCGGCACGTGGTGGGGGGCGAGGCCGGCGGCAACATGGCGCAGCTCACGGCGCGGTTCCGCACCGACAACCGCAGGTGAGGGGGCACCCGGCGGAGGGGGGGGGGGGAGGAGGGGAGCGGGGGGACCCCTGGGCAGGGGCGGTAACGGCGCTGTGTGCCCGCAGGTACGCCGTGGAGGATGTGCCGTTCTCGGTGCCTGCGGCCTCCGAGACCACCGACCTCAGCCACCTCATCAACAAGCTGCTGGCGGCCGCAGACGGTAGGTGACACGTCCCGCCCCAGCCCCCCGTGAGGCCGCGGCCCGCGGCTCTGCCCCACGAGGGTCGGGCCCGCGCTGTGGCCGAGCCCCACCGGTGTCATCCCGCGGTGGCGCAGGCTCAGGGCCGGCCCGGCCGAAAGACGGTGCTGCCAAAGGCAGAAGCAGCAGCCGGGCACCCAGGGACCCCTCAGCGAGGTCAGGCTTCAGCCTGGGCCCGGCCCGCCCTTTGGTTTCGGTCTGGTTGTCCCAAGAAAGGGCCTCTCGAAACTCCCTCTGAATCCCGGTGCTGGTGGGCAGCCCCGGGAGAAACGCTCCGAAGGCTGGATTAGTGCGTGCCCCGCGCCAACAGAATGAGCTGCCCTGGCAAACCGGAACACAAGAGTTCCCCCAAACCTGGCAAAAGAAACCAGAGTTTTGGGTTTTGCGATAGCCTTTGAGAAGAGATCAGCCGTTCTCTCCATGCAGCCAAAATGGGCCTGAATGACTTGAAAGATTTGCAGGGGAGAGACACCTGTGCAATGTTGTTGAAAAATCTCGTTTTCTTTAAGAAACTAGACTAATTGTATCTTAACCTACCGAGGCTTCTATAAGTTGCTTTTAACCCCTTAAATTGCAAACAACCTTGAATACAAAAATTAGTGCACAGTGCAATGGTCTTGTCAAAATGCGGGGCCTTTGGCAGCTGTGCCATCACAAGAGGAAAGAAATAGAGCCAAAAATTCTTAGGATTTTCCTGTTGCTGCCTCAAATACAGGGCTCTAGCTGGTGATGATAAAGATGTGTGCTGTCAGTGGCAAGCTCCATACACAACAGTGATGAAGCACCACTGGGGTTTGGTTAGATGTAGCTACAGAGAAAACGATTTGGAAAAGAATGCGTTAACAATGAGGCAAACTTAACTCTTTGGACCCCAACAGAAAACTTTCCTTCCCTCTTAAGTCATGTGATCCTGTGGAATTCATGGGCTGCCCAATTATAACTGGGAGAAGAAACCAACTGTTCTCCTGGGGTGGGGGGGTGTGTTTGGGTTTTTTTGTTTGTTTTTTTGTTTATTTGTTTTTTTAACCTCTTGCTGGCTCTGTTCTCCTGAACTGGCCACAGACTGATGCTGTTCTTAATGGCATCAAATAAATACTGATACTTGACCATGGATTTTTCCTAATTTGTTTCAGCGGATCACAAATATGTGGAATTTGATTTCCTTATCAATGGCCAGTTCTTGCGTATGCCGCTGGTCACGCATATGGAAACAGAAAATATCTCCACAGTAAGTCATACTCAATTTCTCCCCACGTTGGACAGTAGAACAGACTTGGCCAGTTTCCTTCAGTTTGATTTAGGTATTACACTGTCATCCTGACTAGGTAGATATCCTTGCTTAGTTTTATTTCTTTTCTGACTTTGCCAGGCAAATTTCATAGAATGGTTTGGGTTAGAAGGGACCTTAAAGATCATCTCATGCCAACCCCCCTGCATGCATTTCCTATATGCTTAAATCCATTCTGACCTGCAGAGTGAATAGAGAGTATGGCACCGTGCAGTGCAAGGAACATCGTTATCCAATGTGTTGCCTGTATACAGTTCAAAGGAGAAATTCTGGTCTTATTCAGTTTGTCATTAATATATTTTTGTCTCCTACTGTATTAGTTACGTTGAGGAATAACGGGGGAGGTTAGTATTACCTCTAGAAAACACTGAAGTGTTTTAGACACTAGTTTAAAAAGAAGAGGAACCTGAGAAGGGTGAAATTATTTGCTTTTGCTTCCAGATTGCTATTAGTAGTAATTTGATAAAAATGTGGAAAGCAATATAATTCAGACACTTTTCTCTAAAGGCTTTAATTCCACTAATGTGGCAAAGGTTTTGGATACCAAGATCTTTGCCCAATAAACTTGTATGTTTGCACCACAGTACAGTTAAATACTACTGTTAATTGATTTTTAAAAAATAAAATCACACTAACTGTGTATTTTGTCTGTGAGCTCAGGAAGAAGTGGTGGAAATCGAATATGTGGAGAAATACATGGCCCCTCAGCCAGAGGAATGCATCTTCCACGATGACTGGATCAGTTCTGTTCGAGCCACTGAAGAATGGTACCGCACTAAGCCAGTTCTAGTTTTGTCTTGCTTATTCCTGTTGTGCGCAGAGGACTCTGTGGTGTCAAATGGAGTGGTATTCTGTCTCTCTAATAATTTTCTTTTTTTCCTCTTTGCTTGGTGGTGGTGTTTTGTTTTTTTTTTTTTAAACTGTCAAATCAGTCAGCTACTTGCTTTTGTATGCAGTTCCATTTTAACACCTCTATTCTGTGCTGACAGTAACTTTAACACAAGTAGAAAACAGCTATGGAGCTACAGTCACTGAACATGAGATACTGCTAATACAAATGGATAGTACAAACACCGTTTACTACCCTTTCTCTTAAAGGACAGTAGGATTTCCTTATCTCATTTTTAACTTAAACCCTTGACTTCAAATGTGATACTCATTAGCAACAAATATAATAGTGTACCTTTATGTAGAGCTTTTCTTTAAAAAAAAACCACACCTATAATTGTCCTTTTCTACTGGTTTTTCACATAAATTTTCCAATCAACTCAGCAATGTTCCTATATTAAGTAATGGTTTGAAAATGCTTTGAGATCCTCTAGTAATATACCGCGAACAACAAATGATCTTTTATTTTTAAATGATGTATGCAATCTTAAGTCTCACCTACCAGAATATGCAGTATTCTCACTGCTTTTCTTTTTGTCCTGTTCTCCTAGCCTTATAGTTGCAGGCCTTAATGAAGCTTTACTTTGTAACAAAAAGCTTTTTTACTTTTCCAAAATAAATTATTGTTTTTTAAAACACAAAGTAGCTATACTCTGATACTCTGAATTCGTTTCAACTAAGCAGTTACTGTGATAATATTTTTCTAAGTTTCTGGTTGAAGCTTTTTTTTTTTTTTCATAAAAATGTTAGTTTTAAAGACAAGAATGTTTCACATTCTGTACCTTGTAGGATATTAACTGGCTGCTACGATCAGACTGCTCGAATCTGGTCTTTGGAAGGAAAATCCATCATGACAATAGCTGGGCATACAGAAGTGGTGAAGGACGTGGCATGGGTGAAGCAAGGTCAGTATTTTTGTTAGAGGAGTAGTAAATTTATATTAGGGGAGTAGTAGCCTCCTCGGAGGCTCCAAGGAGACCTTACAGCAGCCTTCCAGTACCTAAAGGAGGCCTACAGGAAGGATGGGGAGGGACTCTTTATCAGGGAGTGGAATGATAGGACATGGGGTAACAGCCTCAAACTGAAAGAGGGTAGATTTAGATTGGATATCAGAAGAAATTCTTCACTGTGAGGGTGGTGAGGCACTGGAACAGGTTGCCCAGAGAAGCTGTGGGTGCCCCATTCCTGGAGGTGTTCAAGGCCAGGCTGGATGGGGCTTTGAGCAGCCTGGTCTAGTGGGAGGTGTCCCTGCCCATGGCAGGGGGGCTGGAACTGGATGATCCTTAAGGTCCCTTCCAACCCGAACCATTCTGTGATTCTGTGATAGTTTGAATTATTGGTGGAGAAATACCAGCATTCCTCAATCATGAATATTTCATAATCTAAGTGCTACGGTTATTTCAATCTCTGTTAGTGGTGTTAGAAATGAAATAATGGTGTGAGTAAAACAGTCCTTTAACAGTAGTGAATATAGTTAGTTTAATATGTATGTTAGCTATCCACCTTGCAGTCTTCATTAGCAAATACTGGTGTGTATTTTTATATTAATTGTACTTGCAGGGTAACGCGATGTAAACTGAGATACGTATGGGTTTCGATCTAGTCAAAGAAGAAATATCAGATAGAATAATTACTATAAAGACTATGTAAATTTGAGGTGGGTGCGAGTGTGACTTTTCTTCTTCCTCAGATAGTTTATCGTGCCTGTTACTCAGTGCTTCTATGGACCAAACTATCCTGCTGTGGGAGTGGAATGTGGAGAAAAACAAAGTGAAAGCCCTCCACTGCTGCAGGGGACACGCTGGGAGTGTGGACTCCATAGCTGTTGATTGCACAGGAACTAAAGTGAGTGACTCCTGGAAAGAAACCTTTGTCTTTTGGGATGCTACCAGCCCTTATCTCAAAAATCATCTTTTTATTCCTGCATAGATACTAGTCATCATGTTATTATGACCAACATACTGATAAATTTCCAATCTTGTTATAAATGGTGGTTGTTGAGGATTAGGAGTGCTACACATCAACACTAGGCCCTCTTTTCTAACAAAGCAATGCACTTAACCTCTAACAGAACAAAAAGCTGAAGGTGACTTAAGATAGCACAAGCCATTATACCACTACTTTTGACTTAAGTGTTAAGTTGAATGTTTATTTTTAAGTAAATTTTGCTTTTAATGCATGTGAACTTTGCGTTATAATAAACTATTTTCGAATTTGACCTAAATTTTAACAGTAGGTTTTGGTGGGGAAAAAAAAAATAATTCAGAGTGATACTAAGAAAAAGCAGGTGGTAGAAGAGGTCCTTTCCCTTTATCCAGGAATTCAACAATTAAAAGCACACACACCCCAAAAGTGGAGTCATCCCTCACAGCTTGACTTAATATCAGACAGGTTAAAATAAAACCTTCTAGGGCTGAAGGAAATAAAAAGATCTTTTGTAGCTATTTTTTCCTGCGAAGAAAGGAAAAAGAATAATTTGATCTATACCAAACTTCTTTTTCTATGTTAATTTGAGGAGCCCAGCACTGTTCTTCACGTGTTACAACTCCGTGGTTGATTTTTCAAGCAGGGAGTGTACTTAGTATGGCTTACAATACCTGGATCAACTTTTAACAAAATGTTTCTGTTCATGCAGTTCTGCAGTGGATCTTGGGATAAGATGTTAAAGATCTGGTCTGCAGGTAAGATAAGTATAAGCTGGGATTCTTGGCTGTCTTCAAAAAAACCCTGCCTAATGACAACCTGAAAGATGGATACCTGAATACTTTTTTTCTGTAAGAAAGTTTGAATTTGTAATATTAAAAGCAAAATAAAACTTTTATTTTTTTTTCCTCGCAAAATCACAACTGTCCATCGCTGTCTTAAGTTACTGTTCGGTTGGTAACAAAGACCGTACTTAATTTCAGGTATGGTTAACAGCTGCCTGCTGATGTTTATTTTATTCAGAATACAGTACTTTGTCTCTTTTACTTATTTTTAATGAATTTATATAAATATGCAAGTTTGCGTAGAGACCTCTTGCAAGTCAAAAGTTTGTGGGTTATGTTCTATTATTAACCCATAATATGGAGGACAGTAAGGTAATCAGGTATTTTCTACAAATGTAGACTAATTCCATTGGGTCTGAAGGCTTTCTTTCACTGTTACAACTCATATTCTTTCCGTATGGGAGTATAGATATATATCTAAAAGAATGATTGTGTTTTATCATGCACTTGGATTACCGTTGGCATTTTCCATGAGTAAGGATAGTCTTAAAAATTCCTTGTGACTTCATTTTGAAATTGCGTGATCTGGAGAAGATCACTTAATTTGTATTCAAGTTTCCTCATGCTCACAATGGAGATAGTAGCGATCTGATCAGAGGTGTACGGTTAAAATATTCATGCATCATAGGCAGGTGAGGTACTGTAAACATGGAGGTTTGCTTAATTGCTTTTATGGAAATGCAATTAAAAAACCTCTAGATCAAGTCTGACTGTCTTCTGTCACAGTACCCACGGATGAAGAGGATGAAATGGAAGAAGCAGCTAACAGACCACGGAAGAAGCAGAAAACTGAACAGTTGGGACTAACAAGGGTAAGATGAGCTCCAGGTTTGTCCGCAACAGTTAAAAGTGTGGCCACAGAACATCATTTCTTTGTTAAAGGTGACTACATGAAAATTTCTGATGATACATCTGAGGCTGATCAGACACATATTTTTATTTGTTGAAAGAATAGATTTGTTGGCAATATTCAATGGAATCTCCCGCCACCTTTAAATTCTAGACCCCCCTGGCAACCCTCTCTGGCCACACAGAAGCCATCTCCTCCGTGCTGTGGTCAGACACTGAAGAAATCTGCAGTGCCTCATGGGACCACACCATCAAGCTCTGGGACGCTGAGACTGGAGATCTCAAATCAACTTTGGTGAGATCACTATACTTTGTAGGTTCAGATAAAGCCCAGCTCAAACAAAAAGGTTGTGGAAAAATAGTAGCTCCTCTCTTAGTTACTATTTTCTTTTCTGACAGACAGGAAACAAAGTGTTTAATTCTGTCTCCTACTCACCACTGTGTCGTCGCCTGGCATCCGGGAGCACTGACAGACATATTAGACTGTGGGATCCTCGCAGCAAAGGTGCGCTAAATATGCATGTTTGCGAAGTTGTTTTTTTCAAAATCGGAACTTCTCCCTGTTGGAAGACATCTCATAAACGGTCTTCTGGTCCCTGTGCTTGAAACAAGCCACTTGGGGGCTTTTATTAAATACAAAGATTATGTCTATTTTCCATAATCTGGTGGAAGACTTCTTCTGATTTCTTACCTAATAATTTAGAAAATGAACTCAGCTTAGGCTTTTTCGTTTTTTCAAACTCGGTAATGAATGTTCAACTGTTCAGTTGCACACCTGAATTTTTTTGGTAAGGTTCACATCTAAGTTGGTCAGACCATCATGCAAGTGAAATAGTGGTCACTTTGTTACGGCACAGTAATGCCATGTCTGACAGGATTGTGGATAATTTATGACTGAGGCAGCCAGATTGATTTGTGTTGGGGTTTTTTTTCACCCAGAACTTGTGTAGCTTATATTTTTGTTTGCTTTCTTTAAAGTTCATTTGGATTTTTGAAATTAGAATTACTGGTGGGAGAAACACTTCTCTTGAACACAAATATGTTGCTGACTGCTTTTCTCACTGGATTTTATATGCATCTTAAAAGTGCTGGTTTCAGCTGGCGTCTACTGATGGTTTGGGTTTTTTTCTCTTTTTCTGTTCAGATGGCTCCTTGGTTCTCCTGTCTCTGACATCTCACACAGGCTGGGTGACATCTGTGAAGTGGTCACCTACCCATGAGCATCAGCTGATCTCTGGTTCTCTGGACAACATTGTGAAGCTCTGGGACACAAGGAGGTAAAAAACACGCATTCTTCAAAGGCATGTAAAGCTTACAGGGTCAGTTAATCTATGAAGCAGCAAAAGCAGCCCAAGACATTAATTGGGAACTCCTGTGGTGTTTGTGAAAATTCTCTAGGTTTAAGAGTCAAGCATATAACAAAAGGGAGAAAAACACTTGTAGTTTACCAGAGGGCTTGTGGCTGAACATCTGCGAGAGCTGTATGGCGTTCCAGCACAGGACTTACCTGGCATTAGCAGCAGCATTGGTCGAAATGCAGAAAGCAGCAACCATAACATTGCTGCTACTGGGATTAGGAACAGCATAAGGTCTGCGATCCATTCCTCTATGTTAAGGAACAAAATACATTCTTTTTCTAAGGAATGAGCCTAACTGTGAAGTTTCACTTGATAACTCTTTTCAGACCTTTCATTACAAGTTTCCAAGCAATTAAATGGTTTGCATTCAGAAGACATAAATGGCTTTTCTGGAAAACACACAGTCAAGCAGCATCCACATATGGAAGTAGGAAACTATATAATAAACTGTTCCTAAAAAGCAGATAGATTGAATTTCAGTCTCAAGGTAGTTTGCAAGCAGGTGAAAATTTTTGCTGGTTTTTTCCTCTTTGGGGGTGTAGGAGAGATTAAAACTGATGTAATCAGCTCTGGATAAAGCAGAAAAAATGTCAAAGATGGTAGATATTTGTACTCTCTGGAAGTGTTTATAACTGCTAGACCAGATCTGTTCGATAGCATTATGATAATATTTTTTCCAGGGACTAATTCTGTTTTCTGTGATTGCTCATGTAACTTCAAGCATGTGACTGTAAATACCTGTGTTTTACCAGTTGCAAGGCTCCTCTGTACGACTTGGCTGCTCATGAAGACAAGGTTTTGTGTGTGGACTGGACAGAAGCAGGGGTAAGAATCTGAAGAGCAAGTTACTCGATTTATGTGCATGGTGATAAGGAAGAGGGCTAAAAGCAGTCATGGAGTTGTTTTTTCCTTTATGCTTAAAGATAGAATAGAACAGGAAGTTTTAGTTGTGCTTGGTTGGTACTGCCTAGAAGAGAAGGTGTTATTGTCGTACGCACTGCAGCACTTCCCATGCTGCTGTGCAAAGGTGTAGGATGGGAGTTGAAGCTCTGTAGCATTAAGTGGGCGTTACACTGATACTCCAAACAAGGAGAGACACGAGAACAGTACCACGCACCTCACTGAGAAAATACATGTTCCAAGGTACCATTTGCTGCCATGGAGACTTAAAGGAGCGGCAAGAATTAACAGCTGGGGCATGGCACTACATGTAGAAGGGGGAAACTATATAATCCTCTATAGCAAGCTGTTCTGCTACTGTAGAGGTACACATATGTATAAAATGGAGAAAGTCCATTTTGTTAGTGTTCAAGATTCTCAGTGTGGCTCCTGTTCCCAGTAAAAGGTCGGAAAAGCTTTACTAATTTTCCCACAAAAACTTGGCTTCTAATGTTAGGAGGTGGGTAAGAGACAAGGCTGCTTCTGCAATTTGATTCTGGGTTTTAGTCATGCCTTAACAGTTCATTATTCATTACTTCTGTTTATTTCTTCAAAGGAAAGAAAATCAGAGTCCTCGCCTTTGGTGTAGTTATTTTTCTTAGTTCTGATATTAATCACAGGTTTTTTTTTTTCCTCTCATCAGTTGCTATTGAGTGGAGGTGCAGACAACAAACTGTATTGCTACAGATACCCGGCTACAGCCTCTGATGTTGGAGCGTGAAGGTCAACAGACAGGAGATTTTTTTTTTTTAAACAAAAAAAAAAAAAGAAAGATTTTTGCAGCAATGACTCTCTGTTGGCATCCCTACACAATCAACACGTGAAGAAAGGAGTTTGTGTTGCTCAGAACACTGTTGTTCCTGTGGGGTTTTTTTTGTATTGGTAACCTATATCCATATTTGTCACAGAAACATGGCAACATGCAGTTACAAACGTGATTAGTGCGAAACAAAGGGCATTTCCTCCCTTTTTGATGGCTTTGAATGAACATCTTTTAAATGGCTATTTGTATAGCCCTTTTAATAAGGAGTAAGCTGTTCCTGATACTTAGAAAAAAATTACTAACTGGACTAAATTATTTTTTTTTATTTTACCTGCTTTCCCTTGGGAAAAAAAAAAGAGCTTTTACCTACAGTTCATCGCTTTAGTGCCTCACTTCAAATAAAAATCAGACTTCAACTCTCCTTTCAGTGTGACTGTTGGCAGTTCTTAAGATTAGGTCCTTAGTTGATGAGCCTAGTCTTCTTTCTGGGATGAAGATGTATGTTTGCAGTGCAAATGGTATGGTACAGAGGAACTTGACAGATTTACTGGCAGATGAAATAGTCCATTTTTTTCTTGCTGGTAAGTTAGGGCTGTAAATTACTATAGAAGAATGTGCCTGCCTTGTGCCACAGTACGTTACGTTGCAGTACAACTAAGGTGGTATTTTACTCCTAAAAAGCAGCAGATGTATAGAAACAAGTGGAGGCTCACACAGAGAAAGAAGAAGAAATTAATTTGTTCCTAGGAAGAATGGATACAAAAAGTTGCAATAGGCAGAAGTACTAGCCAAACATGCTCAGTTTCTCTGCTGGTGGTCTTGCTTTTAATTCAGCTTTTAAAGGAAAAAGTTACTACTTCAGTATGTTAGATGCCATATATGTGATGTTAAACCAGCACATAGTTTAACAATGTGGAAACCAAACTTGAATATCCTCACTACTGTCTTAGCTTTCAATAAACGTAAGGCCCGTACAGTACAGTCAAGTCAAATGCTTGAAGTACAAGGTTAATAATTTTTCTTTTAAGAGTGAAAACTCTGACCTCCAAGGTTTACAATATGGACAAGTTCTGAGTAAATGGTTTAAGAAATACCAAAACCAGCAAAACTATGGAGAAAACAGCAAGGGTAAAGGGGAAAGATCTCTGATCCCCTGGCTCTGCAAGTAATGTACCGCAACTAATAGACTAACCTTTATTTACAAATGCTGCTTACAAGGAATTACTTGTCTTGCCGTCATCCTATTAAGAATGTGCACATGGATAATATGTGCTTCATCCTTTCTAAAGGAGTATGCACTGTTCGTACCTTAAAATAGGAACAATTTTTTTTTTCCTATTAAACTATTCCTTTAAAACATTGCCTTCTATTTGCTCCACAGCCTGGAACTTGCAAGCATGGTGTGCGTTCATGACGTACAGCATATCTTATCTTGTTTTGTAAACCTACCAAAAATACAAAGCATTTTTGAGCAGGAATTTAGTATGTGCTGGAACATGCAGCATTCCTTCCTCCCCACTATTACAAATTTGTATAATGTCACGTGAACATTTGTGGATATGCCAGTCTATTCACGCAATTGTTGGCCTAATAGTCATAAAAGTTTTTTAAAAAAAAAAATCTCTCAATAGTTTTTTAAGTACAAAAACAGAACAGAGTAATATCCTTTTTAGGTAATCCTTAATCCAGTATACCTGAGTTTGGAGGTCGTAACCAAGTAAAGTTTGGAGAACTTTGGAATTTTTAATGGAAAGAAAGACAGGGAAGGAAGTTTGAAAACTGGTTTGTTTCATTTCCTTTCAAGACCCCGTGACCATTTTATCTAAAGTCTTGAGCTATTTTGCGTATTATAAGATACATCCTTTTTATTACTCTTCAGTTTTTCTTTCAGATAAATGATGCTTGAGCATAGCTTTTGAATTACTGTGGTACGTTACAGTCAGATAGCTGTGAGGCACCTCCAGCCAATTAAGTAGTTGATGAAAATAAGTGCGTTCTCATATGCATATGTCTAAAGACACATGAATGCAAAGTAGATACCCTTAATACAGTCCTCTTGTCTTCCCAGAAAGATTTAAAAAAATACTTTTAGAAAAGGTCGTTGCTTGGACTGTCAGCTTAAAAACATTATTATTTAGACCTCAGAAATCCCAGCTGGCATTAATTGTTCCCACTTCAAACACTGAATCTATTAGATCTACTACATTTACTACGCCTGTAGTAAATACACAGAGTGTAACTAGAAAGGTCGGTTTTGGTGGACTGCGCTTCAGGAGCAGGAGGGTTTTTACCCTCTTCTCTCACCTTGGGTTCTCTTACTAGGAAAAGTTCTGTGTCAGACACAGGAAGCAACTAAAAGTGAACCACATTAATGTTATAAAGTGATGCCACCTTAAGTACAACATATTTTTAAATGCATCTATCTGTATTACCACTGATCTAAAGTATCCCAGAACATACAAAAATACTTTTAGATTTGGCTCACTGACAGTACTTTGGATAATCTGTAATCTTAATTAAAATATTTTAATAAGAGTATTTGTTTCGCTCCAAACACGCAGTTCTTCCATTTAAAGTAACAAAGTGAAATTAGAATGGCCAGCGTGAGTTGATTTCAAAATTGCAAGAGAAATGAGGCAAAACCAAACTTATTCTTCCAGAACCAAGATGCTGACAGTAATTCTACTCACAAAAATGTGAGGGTTTTCCCCCCCCTCAAAAAAACCAAAACCAACCAACCAAAAAATATCTACGTATTTCTAGTGCCCTGGTAGCATAGTATAGAACAGTAAAGAACGGTTCTATAGAACCGAACTACTGACAGCTGGTTTTCCTTAAAGTGATACTACAAGTGAGGGGAATGAAGACAATAGTCAACTACTGCAAGCTTTACCCATTTTCTGCATCAGTAGCCACGGGGGTGGGTTTGTTTTCAAGAGGTTGTGCCCTTAATTGTTCTATTTAATTTTTCATTCTGCACTGACACCTGGCATAAACTGTTAACTTTGCCAGCGCGCATCCGCTGCCCCTAAATACGGTTCAAACAACGTCACGCGTTAAGACATACATCAAGTGTTCGTTGAACGAGGGCTCACCTGCACGGGCCTCGGTTTATTGCCACGCTTGCGCTGTCTGTTCACATGGCTGCTTTTCCCCAGCTGGTGCTTTCAGCTTCTTTCTTGCTTTGAGACTTTCATCTTCGCTGCTGGATGATCGCCATCGCTTTCCTACAGCCAGCCCTGGCAGAGCACTGGTTTTTTTCCTCTCTTATTGGCATTTTGTTTGGGTTTTTTCAATCTTTAATTTCTCAGCCATCTCTCAGCTAGGAGACTGAATTAAAAACAAGGGGAGGGGGAAGGAAACTAAGTGTTCCAGGGAACACGATACAACCTAAATCAGCACGTGTGGGTAATGCCATTCGCCGTGGTACCACCCACAGGGCCACCAGCTCTTCCCTAAGGCACGCAGACCCTCCACCAGGGATGGCACATCAGCTCACCCGCAGCTCTGTGGACGGCAGCCTCGACCTACGTGCCTGTCATGGCTTTGAGACCCCCAAAACACCTCAGATGATTGCTCCTTCCTAGTCAAAAGCTTTGCTACTGGACCCTCTTCCCTGAGCATGAGCTGCTGAGGAGCAACCATAGCTCTGGAGAGGAGAGGACAGGCTGACGGGAGACCCTGGCTTGCTTACGCTGCGCTTTTGATGAGTTTGGGGCAAGGATGCAGATCTGCAGTACTCCTTTCAACGTACAGCATGTACCCTGGTGGTGAGGTTTTTTCCTTAAAGAGAAGCTAATATCAAATTTAAGCGAGTTTTGCAGAGGCTGACAAATCTCCAGTATAAACTCACCATACTTCCCTGGATTTCAGCACATGTACGTTAAGGAGATGTGACTACATACGCTTCAAATGACTTCTGCAATTCAAACAGAAATATTTCATGGAGCTTGGAAAGAAAAACTTGTGTAGAAAAAGGAATACACTTTCCATGAAAACTCCTGAGATACAAGGCTTTTTTCCTGCATTTTCCATGACATTTCCACAGCAGAAAGCACTAGATAGGCACATGCAGATACTTCCCACAGGAAAAATACACATTTTCTTAAGAGTATCTGAGTCCTATCAGTTATCAACTTGTTACTTAAATGTGGATATCAGTTTTAGAAGTTTAAGAATTTCAGAATTTTTCATGTTTTTACTCATCACAGTGAATTAATGGAGGCTACAAAGTTATTTCCAAGATTGTGTGGATCAGATTTGGGCAGATCTGTTCCATGAACTCACTGAAATTTCAAAATTTCAGCACGTGCTCTTTTCCCCTGCCGTGGGAAAGGAGAAAGGTTTGGTCAGATATTAAATATTTAGTGTGAACCAGGAGCCCACCGCACTTTAATTTAATTTAATCTCTGCTCTGTCAGAATGGGGCTGCCGAGCTGGTCCTTACACAACCCAGTCCAGGGGTGAACGCAGCTTATGGAGTATCACCCTGCTTCATTTGACACTTAGTACTTGCTTTATTGCACCCTTTGGTTGGGTTTTGGGGTGTTTTTTTGGTTGGGTTTTTTTTGTTTGGTTGGTTTTTTAAGATATTCACATTTAGTAGGATTAATTATTACTTACCTATAAGTTTTTATTAAATATCCTTTGAGAATGCCTAATTTTGTCAGGTTGTCCTATCACGCTATCCTCATCGTACCTCTGTAGGGTAGTCAAAAACCTGAGGAAATGTCAAACCATTTCACTGGTTTAGCACAAACACCGGCTTCAGCCTCCCCCGCAGCCGCCTCCCGCCAGGCTAACTCGGGCGAGAGAAGCACGCGCAGAAACATCGAGGTGCACAGACTGCTTCCCTAGACAGCAACAAGTTATAGTAGCTTATGTCAAAATTCATACGCCGAAAAAAAGCCCAGTTGAGTTAGAATCACCAATTATGTTCGGTGTAAGGCATCAGCACAGATCTCAAATTAGGAGCCAAATTTGGGTTAGAATTAATTGTCATGAAAACCCAATTTAAATCATCCTGTAAATTGCATGAAATAAGTGGCTTCTCAGCTGCTGAGTCTGGTTCAGAAGAGACAGCTGCTCAGTCTGGATGAGTCTACCAAGCCGGCCAAACCAAGACATTTACTGTACGGAATGCTGAAAACGCATCTCAAGCCACAAAAATGTAAATTTCCGTATCAGTTCCGATATTCATATTCAAAACTTCGAAATGTCAACTTTGCATATCTTTGCAGTTCATTCCATTGGGCAACTAGTAGCCTGTGACCAACAGGGGATCAGTACGAGTTTAAATGTCTCCAAAACTAAACAAACAGCGAAATAAACGCCTCGTGATTGCTACTAAGGCTTTCAGCTCACCATTTAAGCAAAGAATTTTCTTTAAATGGTTGAAACCATCTCTGAATGCAAAGCAGAATTCCCGAAAAGCTGTATGGAGAAATACAGTATGCCAATTTTTATTATAGTAAAACATCCCAATAATCTAGATGGCTTATCCAAAAGGGTCCCCTCATCACATTTTCTATTGTCTATGGTCTATAAATTTAGATTCGGGAAGTTCTGATCTTCAGGCCACAGCTGCTGTAAACTGCGTGTGACAGACAGTTGAGATCACTTGGAAGAGCATTCAGGAAATGCTCACTCACTCAATCGCTCTTCTTTATCCCTGTGGTGGAAAAACGCTGAGTTTGTTACACGCACGGACACGCAGAGCTCTCTCATGGATTTCCGCACACAAGACAGGTCAAAAGACCAGCCAGGAGTTGACAAAATGCAGAAAATCGACACAAGCTCACCTAAGAACAAAGATGAGTATGTGGTAACATCTGATGGAGAGCTGGATGCTAAATTAGAGATAAACCTAAGGATCATAAGCGGTGTCGGTATGAATTTATATGTAAAATAGGAATACACGAAAATGGCGTTTTTCCTGCCACTAACAAGTACTAGTTACTTTCAACAAGGGCAGTCTGTCATTTGTATCATTTGAGACGCCCAAAAATGGTATCTAGTGTTGAAATTGCGTTATTGTTTCCTGAATCCGTTCAATATCAAAGAGGAGGACTTTCTTAAATTATTCTCCACTCTAAATGGTGTCAATACCGTGTCTGTGCACACAGCCCTGCACACCCTCGCGGTTTGGTGGAACAGATCAGCAGCTTTGAGTTCACTGCGCTCGCCAAAGTGTTACCACAGAGTCTGCCAGCCAGACCCATGATTCTTTCTGTCACGCGGGGCTTTTTTGGGGATGGGGAGGATGACAACAACAAACAAGCTACACTCTCCTTTTTTTTGAAATACCTGCAACATCGAAGGCTGCTGGGTGACACAAATCCCTCGTTTGTGTGATTCGAAGCCCGGAGGCACACCCCGGATCGAAGGGTGGATGCAGACACCCGGAGGCATCTGCGGAAAACACCTACTTTGAACAAAGTCCTGGAAGGTGTGGCGTGGGGGTGCTTCAGCAGGAAGAGTTGTTCATGCGACGGTGTGCTTTGGATCCACAACGAGCATCTGCTTTCTAATCTCCCCTGCTAAAGTAAATGCAGTCAATTGTTTTAAAATCTAAAAAGCACAAATTTCCATCTATTTCCCACCCTTTCCCCCTCAGGTTTCGCATCAACTTTAGCCTGAATCTTGGAAGGTTCATACAAATTTCGCAACTCCTTTTGATCTTTAAATTTAAAACAAAAAAAAACAAACCTAAAAGGTCAAAAAAAGTCTGTAAAAAATAAAGTCCAAAGAAGAAAATCAAAATCTGTCATAATTTTACTGAGTTCCATCAGGGACCAGAATCTGTTTGTGTGCTTGTAAGATCACAGTGATCTTTGACTCTTCCACTCTCAACTTCAGATGAGAGATCTTATCTTTCTGCAGATCTTGGACTGTTAGTTCACTATTTTGGTGGACTTTGTTTATGCGTAAGATGAGGTTGTGGAATTTGCTGGCAGGAGGTTTTTAATACTTGGGACAGGGATCAAATATAGTTCTTGGTGTTACACAAACTACCCTTCTTCCATCTCGTATCAAGACGGCAAGTGATCCTCTCAATGTATCCACAGGATTTAAAAGAACAATAAATTAAAAAATAACAAAGTCTTGCCTTTAGGTTTAAGGCCATACACAGACGCTCAAAGGACAGTCTCTGTTGCTTCTCAACTACCGGCCACAGTATGGTTTTCTATCTCCCACAGTTAAAATACTAAACAAAATGTTTCCTAGATCTAAACGGCACAGATTTAAGCAGATTCTGGTTTCAGTTACACTGTTGTAATTCCAGAGCACGTCAGTGAAGGCAGCGAAGCCTATCAAATTCAATGGATTTAATATAGATTTACAGAGGAGCTTAGGTGCAGCCTATCTGAACGCAATTTACAATAATTAGATCTTGTATCTTGATGTAGCTGAAAATTGAGTCAGAACCAGTTTCCAAAAGAATCAAATATAGCACATCAGCAAAGCCTTTTCTGGAATGAAATAAATAAGGATGGTTTTCATAGTAACTAAGCTTCGGAGCAGAATGGTGAGGGGGAGGAGATGATGGTTCTTCTCTCTCTCTAATCCAATCTGTTTAAACAGAGGAATCAAAACAACAGATGTTTAGCATGAAAAATGCTGCCTGAGATACCGGCACCCCAGAATCCAGCATGAACTCACCACAGACGAAAAGGTGAAGGGACAACAGTTTCCCTGTTTCAGTTTTACCAGTCTCTAGTTCTGCTGCGATTTAAAGTCGGGACTGTCGCGTTAAAACGAAGCCGTCATTTTTGCGAGGAGAGCAGTTTACAACCCGAGCACCGTCCCACCACGCACCCTTCTGAATCTCCGCAGCATCTATCATATTGCCTGCTAGACGTAAACACGGGATCGTGAGCAGCCTGGTCTAGTGGAGGTGTCCCTGCCCAGGGCAGGGGGGTTGGGACTGGATGATCTTTGGGGTCCCTTCCAACCTGAACCGTTCTACGATTCTGAGATACAAAATTTTACCCGACCAGATCATTCTCAAGAGGACCAATACTAGGCTATGTACCAGAGAAGTCTGTTTTAATTAAAGAAATCTCTATTTCCAATCTCTTCTCAGGTTGCTGCAGGATAGTGCAGAAAATGAAAAATATTTTCAGTTTTGGGATGTCAGAATTGTATCTCTCATACCTTGGCAGACACATTGGAAGCTAATCATTTCGCTTAGCTGGCTCAAGTATTGCTTTCACCACTGGCCTTCTCTAATTACTTCATACAATTTATGACACAGCCATTTGTAGGGCTGTAAAAAGTTAAGGGAGAAATATAAGCTTTTTTTAATTTCCCTCTGCAGTAGGGAAATAATTTTTGCCATTTACTCTCCTTATTTTGCCACCCACTCCATGCTTTACCGGCTAAAGATCTCATTTCTTATTCCTCACGGGAGGATTGAGATCAAGGAGGCAAAAATCTTTCTCCTTTTAAATATATCAGGTTTGGACCTTCAGGCTAACCTGTCCCGACAGCAGGCGCTGCGGGTGCCGAACTGCCGCTCTGTTTCTCTTCCCACATACGTTATGGCACTTAGGGCTGTTACAGCGGGCAGTATTGACCTTTGACACACCTTTTTGTCATTGACATTTATTCTGCGAGGCCTCTGCTGTTCGTTTCCCCACCACCACCTTCAGAAGAACTACCGAGCGCCTGAAGCGCAGGGGGTAAGCGGAGAGGACACGTGGCCGATGCTGAGGCGACAGCAGCAGCCCTGGCTGCTCACACCTCCCCGGCACCAGCAGCAGGGCTCTGCGAAGGACCACGGCCCGCGCTCCGCGGGCACCCTCCGACCTCCCCACCCCTCTAGCTGAATTCGCCGCCCACCCTCCAGCAGCTAATCCTCCCGCCGCCTCTGCGGTCCTAATTACTTTCGACGAAAGGCGCAAAGCGCTTGAACCGCCGCTCTTTTTTGCGTGCGCGTGACTTCCGTCTTGATTACATTTCATGTATTGTCTACAGGTGCACACTCGGCGCTTGTCAGCAGTCAAGTTGGACTCTTGTTTCAAACAGAAACGTCAGCCGCTTATGTCAGGATGAAATCTGGTTTAGTCTTTGGCTGTGATTGTGCCTCGGTTGCACGGCCGCCCAGTGAGACACTGCACTGAAGCGAGACCTTTCCAACAGAAATACCCCTCTAAATGCGACCTCTAAAAGGAATTTTGTTCAACTTGACTTGCCACTTCTTTTCTTTTTGTTGCTGGAAAGCTTGATTACTCTGAGATAAAAGAATGCTGTTATAAAGATTTAAAATTTTAAATTCATATTGTTTATTCGTAAGCTCATGTAATTTAGTGTTATAGTTCAACTTACTCTATCCACAAAATAATGAAATCAACATTTCTTTCTGAAGGGTTTTTATTTTTGTTCCATTCAGATGGCCTGCACAGATCTCTACTACTGAGTAGCGCAACACTGAAGAATACTGATACGGGCTTCGTGGTACCACCGCAGTGACAAGTTTATTCTAGTTTGAGGCTGCTCTTCCCTTTTTCCTTCTTTTAGCATTCCTATTATTTCAATAAATACTGAACCTGTAACATTAGGGATATATAGTCTCTCTCTAGATATATTTATATCTATATAAATATGTTTATACAGATATAAATATAAAAATAGATATATATATAAATATAGTATATAAATAGATATAAATATATAGAGATATAAATACATATATCTAGATATAAATACGTAGACTATATATTTATATAGTCTATAACATGGGGATATATTAAAATATTTATGGTTTCCTGAGGAAATCACTGCTTCAGATTGACCACTGAGAGACTAGGTTTCAGATTTCATGAAAAAATACATTAATGCTGAGTTTTCACAAATAGAAGAAAACAAAGCCCTTTGTTAAATATTCAACCTAACTAGACTTCGCAGGGCCTATTACCAAAGCTATAATTGTAATGAAGGAAGAACTTTATAATCCTTGAAGACTTTAATGGCGCCTTACATTAAAAAAAAATAATATATATTTTATGGATTAAAAAGGATTTTATGTCTTTCCAATTACAAATTTAAATGCTGGCATAATAGTATCTAATTGCAAGTGTGCTATTGATTATAAATCACAGAGCGTAGCAGGACTACTAAGATGGAGAGTTTATGGAAAAGAAGTTCCCCCTCCCCTGCACCTTCACCCCTTGATCCTTAAAAAAAAAAAAAAACCACAAACCAAAAAACGAAAGCCACCTTGGGATAGTAATATCAGTATTTTACAGATAGGCTAAGAACATTTGTGGGAAATGGTTTGGAAATTAGAATTTAGAATTACATCACAACTGCATAGCCTTTCAAAATGCTGTCTGCTGTTTGTAATGAGCATTTCAAAAGTATTAAACTTTCATAATTCTTTCAAAATGCTTGTGAATATATACATGTTCCCTCATATTAATTTTCAACTTTTTGCATTATTTTGTTATTTAGGGAATTATTTTTTTATATATATCTATATCTCTCACAGATATTATAATTTTTTCTAAGCTTCCATAAGTCTCAAGAAAAAGAACAGAAAAATTTCCCTTTTTAAAATTCCTGGAAATGATACACTGCTAGGAATGCCTCCTTAAGCCCCAGAGTTCAATTAAAGACACTTAAGTAGAAAACCAGGCAAAAATACCAGATGTAATAATACCATAAAATATTCACCTTTGTCTTCCCTCGTAGCATGCCCACATATCCCTCAGCCAGTTTTTCTTCCCAACGCCCAGCATTTCGCCATTGTTCCTCCTGAAGTCTGACACCGACATTAGTGACTTGGTTTTTAATTAATGCCTCCCCAACCCCACGTACACCACATCTAACTGCAAATGTCAAAACCTGAAGGTCTTTTTATGCATCTTATCTGTTTGAACGACGTGCTTGTTCTGCCACCCCCGGAGTACTAATGATAAAAATAGTCAATAAATGGGAACTGCCGCACATTTTATTTTTCAATTCCTTCTTTTTACAGCCATATCTGAGGAAGAAAATAAGCTAGGGCTCTTATTCATGTTTCAGGCAGAGCAGGACGCAAGTGAAGCTGGAAAAAGGAAAGATGTCAAGAAAAGGATTCTTCTTCCTTCTGCCCAACAAAGGGTTGCAACTTTTTTTTTTTTTTTTTTAATACCCCCATTCACTCAGGTAATGCCCTGCTGTTCATTCAATTGAAAGTATGATTCGGAGCATGTGCATTTATACGCTGCAGGGGTATTTGGAGGAACACGTGTCAAAAGCAAAAGCCATTTTATATCTGAAGAGAAAACCACTTCCCGGAACTCCGATGTAAGTAAAGGACACGCTAGCAGGGGGCGACGATCTGGTGATAAAAGGGAGCTCTACACACCTCTCGTCATCCCCATCCCCCAAGACCGTTCAGGCTGTGTGCCTGCTCTATTTCTTTCCCATACATCTTTCTCCTGTTCCGATCGGGCTACACACCACCTCGGACAGAACGCTGGTTAATACAAGCCCATCCCCAGAGACCTACCAAATCCAAAATTTCAGGCCGATAGGCTCACGCTTGGCAAAGCCCTATGCAGTTGTGTAGGAGGGATCCTGCTGCTAAAGGGGCAACAACAATTAACAGCTGCTGTTACACACTCAAGCTATTATTGAGACATTTTCAGTCAAAAGATTGAAGGCGAGTTCAACGCTACTGATGGGTAGACAAACCCACACCTCACTTGCAAGGCCAGATCCTTCACCCACTTGCCTTCTGAGAGCTGGCAAGAGTGTCAGAGTCATTATTACTCTATGGCATTTTAATTCTATGTATATTCAGAATGCTGGGAATTCCAATAACTACTGTGTGCCCTTACCCTTCGTGATCCCAGAGGTTTGCTCTGCTTCTCGACATAGAAGGTAGAGAGGAAACGGGCATCACCTGAGCCGAGCGTTTGCAGCGTTTGGGCGCTCTGTTGGCCACGAGCGGGCAAACAGGTTCCTGTCACTGCTGTAAATACCAGGTTGCATTGATGAGGAACATGCCTCCCCGGAGCTTTTACACTTTGGGGCATAGAATGGAAGAAAATCAACTTTATGTACCAACTTTTAGCTCAGCATTTATTATTGTTCTTGCCATTTGGTAAGACGGCAATGAGACACAGCCCGCGTGTGAATGCTGATAAAAAAAATGAAGGCCAAAGTTCTAATTTTAACTATGCTGCAGGTACAGTCAGTCCACTTCTCCCGTGTTTCCCCAGAATATTCTGCTCACTTGGGATCTCACGTATTTTACTGATTTTATGACTTTTAACTTCAGATTGGCCCTTGTCTCCTTGGCAGGAACTACCAGCACTCAGCCATAAAACTACAATATCCGATACCCTCTGGAGCAAGCCTGCATGGAATAGAGAGGAGCATCACTGTGGATCAAAGATGATGCCAGGAGCTGTATCCTGGGAACTGCAAGCAAAGTGGGGAATTCCCAAAAGTAAACTTTCACTCATCCATACAAGTACCATCAACACTAGAAGAAGTATCGGTTGCCAGCAAGGTCACCATGATTTAAGTGAAGGCAAAGACGTGTCATCTTAGTACAGTATGTATCAGTAGCTAAAAAGTGTATCTCATGAGCAGGCTCACCAAACAAAACAAAACAAAAAGAATCTCCTCCACATCTGGAGAACAAAAACCTATTGTTCCCTATATTTGTTATTAAAATAGAAGAATGTGCTTATCACCACAAACAAGTCACCATAACAGGAACTGTGCAACAACTTTCCTACTCACGTAGATACTTGCCTTCCAGAAGTCTCTCCACTTTCTGTCTCTCCAGCAGCTGCTCTTTTAAGTGCTTTTTCTGAGCAAACAAAACCGTGAAGGAAAACTTAACTCTCTTTTCTGCCTGAAACACTCTCCCTCCAGGATGACACTGTAGTTACGTGCAAAGTGCATGGAGTTAAAATTCTGTAAAAGAAAATGAATGAAACTCAAAACAACGCGTCAAGTGCCAGGTTACCACACAAGATTACCTGCATGTCTTCGTGTGTTTTCGCCTTCAGGAAGTGAAGGGGTTATAATTACTATTCAGTATTTTTACACTTCTCTCCAACAGATGACCAGTTTCCCTGGGACAGGCACATTCACCTTATTATATAAGTCCATTAAAAAAATACCTCGTAACAATGGAACATGTCCCAGTCCTACAGATTTCTACGTTGGTTTGAATTTGTAGATTCTCTAACGAGAAACCATTTCAGGTAGTATACTGTATAATAAGGAGCAAAGACTGATCTCTGCTGTTGCGTCTTCCAGTTTGCACGGGTTTACATACAGGTGGATGCAAGGGTTATGAAGTTTGAGAAGCTGAAGGGGCGCCTGTGACAAAGCGAACCTGCTGAAAGCCAGTCACCGTAACCTGTTGTCACACTCCCCGGCCGTCTATCGCGTATCTACCCTAGCACCAGATCACTCGTGCTCACCTGCCTTCCCCCGTCTCCCACGACCGAGCCTACAACTGACCACGGTAGGTACGGACCTGCTGCCTTTGTCTGTCTGTCTTCTGGAACAACCACTCCCGAACAGCAGTCTTGCACGCATTGCTCATCTTTTTCGGTGAAAGAGAGCAAACGTAACTAAGTATTTAAGAGTTTCTTTTCAACTTGAAAAATAAAATCTGAAAAATTATGCAAAGCACCATAAGGAAAGGTTGAGCCCTAATTCCTTGTCTTCCCCCAAGCAAGTAAAAGATTCCACACTTATTCATCACTCTTGAATCTTCCAATTAACCTTCTATCCAAAAATCCCATGCACAAGTATCTGGACATGAGAACTGCACGCTCAGTAGTGAGTTTTCCAATTTTAGAATATGTGAAGCTTTATGAAGACGTGGCTGTAATACTGGATTGTGTTTTTCAAGCTTGAGATACTTTGAACATTTTTATTTTTTTTTTTAAAAAAGTGAATCAAACAGGAAGCCAGTTGTTTGAGATCCACGTACTGTAGAACGAGACAGTTCCACAACAACGCACCCTGCAGCCAGCTGTGAACTTGTTCAGTGACTTCTCTGCCTCCCTTAGAAACCTTTCTGCAAAATAGCTCAGCTCACGCCCAAAGTCCTTGAACAGCCCCTTTCCATCCGTACCGTTCTGTTGCACAGGAGGTAAATTTCTTCCCTGCTAAGACAACGGCATTCTTACAGATGCAAAGTTTCAGAACAGGAGAATGATCATTTAATCTGGAATTCAACAGCTGAAATGCGTTCAGCACGTCCCAGGCCATTCCCTGTGCTCGTTTGCCAATCGATACTGAAGTATGAAACATTTATCCTCCTCCTCCCTCACTTTTTCCCCTTTTAAACCTCTTTGCCCGTATCGTATATTAAAATTCTACCTATACAAGAGTATTTTTATAGAATTAAAAAAATCTGATTAAATTAATAAATGGCTACGCAGCATTCTAACTTAGAAATGGAATCTTCTTGTTAAGTGTGACCAAAATTTTGGCATATCATCATCTTCCTGAGGAAATATAAACAGTCCCAGTGTTATGAAGTATAACCAGAATTTCCGTAACAGTTTCTAAACACATTACTGAAACTATTTTTACAAGCAGACACTTGAGAGAACGTCATCATTACATAGCCTGCACTGTACAAATCAATAAATCGGAGAGACGGAACAATAGGTCATTGTGTTCTTTCTTAAGAAACATTTTTTTTCTCTCTAGTCATCACAGAAGTCTCCCTTAAACAACCCCACTAAAGAATGCGGAGAGAAGATGACATTTCCAGAAATATCAATAAGCACAAAAAAATAAGTTGGAGTCCAGAAGAATCATAAACATTCTGTACGTGTTTTATTAGGAAGGAAATAGCTGCTTCCCAGAATTCATAAAAAACCCCAAACCTAAAAAAAGACAACTTGCTAATTTCTGATCTTTTCCTTCAACTTGCAGTCTTTCTTTTTTTCTTCTTTTTCACCTTAGTTAAAACAGCATAAGTATCATCTTCTTTCACATCACTACAGTGTTAAATGTCAGCGTTGCAGGTAGTATTATGTCACACGCGTAGATGATGACATATTCATTAGTTTATATCTACTGAAAATACCAGAAACCAGTTACATACCTTCATAGTGGTAACCTCCTTTCCCTGATGTTAGTACAAAGTCAGAGGTGTTTCCGCTGAAGCGGCTGGAGTTGGCCAAATACAAAGGCAGCAGGAGGGAGACAGACGCAGGCTCTCCTTGCCGTACAGCACGCAGACCCCTTACGATTTCAACAGAACCGGCGTCGTGAGCACCCTCTGATCAATTCATTCTTATGGTGTTCAGGTTAATCTCATTAAAGAAACTTCTGTCACAACAGAAACTGGGATAGATAGGACACATGAACGTAGGGCAGTTTTCTGCCAATAATCTTGACGCAATATCTCAGCGGTTCACACAGTCACCTGAGCAGCCAGAGGCACGCCAGAAGCGCGCTGGGCAGTGTCGATTCATCAACAGAGAAGCTACAGCGAAGCGAGATCTTTGCAGGAGGTGTGCCCAGACCGTTGCACCTATTATAATGCAGACCAAATGGATGGAAGTACCCAGAAAGGCAAAGGAGCAGCAGTTTTATTGTCATGTATTTTCTTTAATTTTTTTTTTTTTTTCAGAAAACACAAATTTAATCTTTTACTTGCTAAACTTTGTTAGCAGAAACAGGGAATTTTGAACTTAAGTTATTGTCCCGGTTTCAGCTGGGATAGAGTTAATTACACACTTGGAAGGCACCCGAGAGAGCTTTTCTATAGGCCTGAATACTACAGGTTAAGGCCCAGCGCCACGGTGGTGCGGTAAAGAGCAGCACCGCTCCAGAAATGCCAAGGAGTCCCCTCCATACGCAGGGGCCCACGTCTTAGAACTGGCCTCAGAACTGCAAAGCCCATGAGGTATTGCTCCTTCTCCAAGCGCAACTCCAACTCCCAGTCTTTGGCTGCCGTAGGGGGAGAGCTGCACGCGGAGGAGACCAGCCCAGCCACAGGGACGGAGCGGTGGGGCAGAGCTGGCACACACGAGAAACCGCCTGTTTTCACCTGATCCACACTTGGGAGGAAGGCAACCAAAACAGCTTTGTTTTTATTCCGATTTCAATGGCAGCTGTCGGAAAGCTGCTCAGCAGTTTGGAATGTCAGAAGTAGTCCCTTTGGAGCTGGATTAGAGGGAGACGGAGGCAGCCAAGAGCACTAAGCAGATAGCGGCGTAATCATGGAGTAAAACCTACTGCATATTCACGAATACAAAAAACTGTGTTCTCTGCCACATACAGCTCATTCTCAAATCTTGCAACCAAACCCTAAACTAAACCTTTTCCGCAGGCTCGTCTAATCTGCTTTCACTAAATAACTGGGTAACATACACTGGTACTACATCTCTAAAAATAAATCTGCCAGTCTCACTGGAGGAGAAACTACAATGCCTGCAAGCCAACAAAAATAATGACTTTTCATTCTACTTGAAGTTCAGGAAAAATATTCATGTTTGCCAAATAAAAAAAAAAAACGACAAAACTGATGGGAACGGAAAATGTTTTCATGCTGAAAGAGGATATTACAAACAATGGAGACTCAAAGTCAAATCTCTCATTATCCTTTTTAGAGGAACTTTCCGAAATATAACACCCAATTTTTGCAAGAATGATGTAACCTTTAAACAATACTACTGTAAATACTTTGTCATCTAACTTTTATATAATTATTTCTTTAAGAAATAATGATGGGACTGACCCACCCCATGCATACATATTTGTTTGAGAATTTTTTCTGGCCTGCTGGCTTTAATTTTCAGCTCTTCTGGCAGTGTTTTTTCAGCTCGGGCCTATTTTTATTTCTGGAGTTATTCCAGAAGTTCAGAAGACAGAATTTCAAGGAAGAAACCATGTGCAGATAAGCAAGCCTGATGATTCTCAGCTTTCAAGCCCAGAAAAAGGTAAGAAAATCCAAGAAACAAAAAAAATGCCTTAGACATCTACACTCAGAATTACTTTTTGACATTTCTTATTACTATTCTTCAGAAGAGAGGGCAGATGGAGCAGCTTTTCCATGACATCAGCCTTAATAAATACCCTAGGGTAGGGCAGCAACAAGAAGCATCACATAAATCATTATTCCTCACCTGTAGCCCAGATGGTTTGAAAAACCCAACTGTTGGGTACTGAAACATGTTAATGTCATTAACATTTTCCACACAAAGTGCTGGAAGAGGAGGAGGAGGAGGAGGAGGAACAGGGGGCGTTGCAATTGCCAGACCACGAGTTGCACAACCTGAGATTCCAGCACACATTTTCAAATGCTTCCCCCTCAGAAGCACACGCGTGATAATCTTCTGCAAAAGAGAGGAACAGCTGGCTAATGCCTTACAGACACACGCGATGTTAGGATGAGTCAAACCAACTATGGCTTAAAATGTCCAAATACAGCTACAGAGAGCAAAAACTTTGCTCTCTCCTCTCTGTAGCGGCCGACAAACTAGTTCTACGCTACCAGCAGAACTAGTTACTCCAAAGCATGAAAAAATTTCTAAAGACCCTGGACTTTCAAATGAGAACACGCACTCATTTAAGAAATGCCATCTGAAATCCAGTAACAACCAAATGAAAACTTCATTACTTAGAGAAATTAATTTTTCTTCCTGAAAGTAGGTTATACTGCAGTTATCTGAATAAGTTTACACATAAAGACATTACATCCCACTGTCCTACTTTATGCATCGTTAAGTTTTGCAGGAGAGAAGACAACTGGAGAACTAAAGGATGAGAAGTAAAATTCTGTTATGTATGAGCAACCAGAAAATTGAAATAATAGGACAATATATGCTAATAATACTCCAGGAATCTGTATCCCTTGAAGTCACGATTCTTTCAGTATTGGAGAGATCATCCCGCGAAATGAAAACACAAGTCTTCAAGGTCGGCAGCCACCTCAGGAGTCAGTCGCCTGATCAGAAAGCACAGCCACCTCCTCCGGCTTCCTATCTTCACACCGCTGAAAATGTCAGGATTAAGCACCTGCAAAATACCCCAGGCTTGTGACTACTTTCTGCGGGAAAGATGGGTCTTACTTCCACTGAAAACAACAGCAAGCAAAATGATTTGGCCTAAAATTACTGTAGCGTTATTAGGGGCAAATCTACACGACCAAGCAATCGTGATACGGCACAGCAACACTTGTACCATTTGGGCCCTAACTGCATGCTGAGAGGAAGGCCAAAATATTTAGAGGCGAATTCAGTCGCTGCAGATGGGGGAGCTGCTCAGTCACCACATAACCCGAGACGCACAGAGGCACGGGCCTCTCCGCACCCTCAGCGCCTTCCTCTCCACTACTGACTAACACGACCAGGAAACAGCCACCTGCGGGACGCCCTCTCCTCCAGGAACAGCACTGCCTTCTTTCAGACACTTCTCCAAAGTTTGTTTGGTTCAGGATTTTGTAGTTTGAACGCACACTCTTCAAATGTACATTTTAAAATACTCATCCAGGCTGCTTTTCCTAGACTGTTAATGTAAAAGAAAATAAGGTTCAGACATAGGCTTGGATTGAAGAGATTAAACTGAATTCTTGTAGACTTTCCAGTAAACCCACTAAAAAAATAAATTTTAAAACTTGGGTGATATTGTCTTGCACGCAACAAATATAGAGGTAGTTATAGTTCCTTAAAGCTGTACCAGTACTTTAGCCAAAAGCAAAACGAACCATCTCTAATTCTGACAACAATTGTAGGTCTTGTTGTACAGCATGTTTTTAAGTGTGAAATATGCGGTATCCAGCACTACACAAAAATCATAAAAGGACAATACCTGATGCAGTCAATGCTGCGTACTTGGAAATTATTTCCTTAAGCTGCTCAAAGGAAAGGCAAAATCCAAACAACTGGAATAAGTGCTAATTTATAACAACTGAATCACCACAGTGTAGCCTGTGTCTTGTACTGGATCTAATAGCTCGTATTTTACAGCATCTTAAGCTTGTACCTGATCTCCAATTCATTACTTCTCAAAAAGTCAATCAGCAAAAGTGATAACAACATCTGAATTTCCAATGGAAAAATAAACCAAACACACGACCTCAAGTACTACTGTCCTTTTAGACTCCTGTTACTTGAGAAGCTACCGCAAATCCATTCCTCTCTTTCAGAGGTGAACCCCATTTTGCATTTCAAAGTGAAAGCGCTAGACGCCACAATGTTAGACAGCAGTGCCACACTCTTGGCACAGGGAGAGAACTTGTTCTATACTTTGCATACTTCAAGTTCCACTAGTGCCAGAAAACGTGCCAGTAAGAGAAGAGAAAAAAGTAACATAAACACTGTTATCACACAGTATTTGACTCTGGCTGTACTCAGTCTCACGTTACGGAACTCATGCTGAGGCAGGGAGGGAAGATTTAAGCAGATTGTGTTCTATATTGGATTATGAAATATTTTTTTGTCAGAAACACCAACAGTTTCTACTTCAGTAAATCCCTCATTCCAGATCATCTGTAACATACTTTAAGTCGCATTCAACTTGTGAAGGAACTTCCTCTCCCACCTCATCGCACATACCAAGCGGTTCAAGTCAGGGCAGCGTTTCTGGTTTGCTGAGAGACAAGAAAACGCTTCAGCTATTATTTGTTTGCCTACAGAAATATCCTGAGGTTAAACATAAGTATTTTATTATTTTAAAAGGTCTAATTAGATTTAACAAGAACATTACTTCATTTTATCTTTTTTTGTAGCCGTTCAGAACATGACTGAAGCTGTATCAACATGGTTCAGTCTTTTCGCAGATCTGGATCTCCTTTTGAATCCAGATGCCACTGGATATTCAGCAGAGGAATGCCTTAACAGAGTTATCCAATGGGCAAACATTTACGGTGTTTCATTACAGTGGTCTTCAAAACAGACTGACTTCATTTTACCATGATAAAGAATGCTTAAAATCCTGCTCCAAACATACACCATCACCACACCGTCATACACCAGGCGCTTCAGTTCCAAGGAGAACAGCTTTAAAGGGTCCTACTATGAGCTTTGAGAGAAAATCAGTCTCTAACACCTTGAGTTTGGGATATTTTGGAGCTGTTTGAAAGCCTATTAAGCTGGTACAGTTCAATGCAGAAAAGATTTGTTTTCTGATGCATCACAAAGGGGAGAAAAAAGGGGGGTGTGTGGTGGAACTAGATCTAGCTAATTACTTTTTATCCCATGATCTTCTAAAAATAAAATCTCTGGGGTTACCAGGCAAATACTAGTTCCAGGAAAATACTCCAGGGCATACAATGCGCTCTTTTTAATTGTTTTATCTTCAAGGAAATCACATGCCTCGGACTCACACCTCTGAGACAGCAAAACTGTATTTGGGACACAGAAGTGGACAGGATGAGGGTATCATTTCCCAACCCTGAAGAAGCCATGACTTTTCATTTTTAACCGCACTTTGTGAGCTCTAGAATTGTTCTGCTGGCTATCTGCAATTCCACAGGACCTTTTTTGGCAACAAAGGTGAGATTGAGCACAGGTTTTGCACTGCTTCTACTACACTTGAGGACACTTGGGAATCCCATGTTTAAAATCTCGATATTGCCAAAGAAACACACCTGCTCTTGAATTTCAGATCCTGTCGGTTCTGACTGCACAGAAGTAGGTTTCAAAGGCTATTTTAACCGGTGGTGTGGCTCCGAAGAGAAGTACGGCACAAATGAAGGTGCTGTGGAAGAAAAGAAGAGGCAGGTAGGCTGCACTGCTTTAAAGAGGCAATACAACTGACGACACATTTGTGAAATTATGGTCTTTGAACAGCTGCGTTACCTGTCCAGAGAACTCCTGAACTAAGTGACCTGCCGCCCCCCGTGTATTTGGCTTACAGTGTGGATGGATATCGGTGATTTGGGATGGCAGCTGTTACGCAGCTGCAGGAGAATGCTGCCATCCGTCCTACTCTCAGGCAAGTACATCCTCTTGCAGTTGCATTTGAAGAAATTTGTTGGAAATCAGCAAACAGCTCCCAGAAACCTGAAGGTCAACTTATGGTCTGAAGACACGGCTTACAACTTGCGTCAAAAGACATTATGAAAGTTCCTTTTCTGTGCAGGGAAAGGGAACTGTTCCGTTCATACTGCAGGAGCATGCTGCTAGCAACCTCTTAACGAGGGATTCAATATCCACAGCTCACAAAAGGTTGAGAATGGTCTAGGTTTTGGGGTTAGTTTTGTTCTGTTTTTGTTTTGTTTGTTTTTTGTTTTTTTTTTTTTAACCAAACCGAATTATTTAGACAGAAGATGGAAACAAAAATTTCATCTCAAGAGAGAAGTAACTCATAATTATCAGCTTAGTTCGTAGTTTCACAGCTGATGTTAACTATATTCACTGCAGCAATTACAGGTAATTTTACCTGCAAATTGTAAATCAAATTCTGCTGTAGCTCTTATTCTACCCTACACAGCGCCTGAACGTGTCTTCCAGCTGAGCAGTGCTTCTATGAATCCTATACACAGAAGAATATTTTAAGACACGATTAGAATCTTTAATTTGCAAAAGCCACACAAAAGATGTGGGCTAGGCCGGGATGTAGCCTTTTTGTCAGTTTGTCCAGTGCAAGGTGTTGTAGGTCAAGTTCTGCCTTCTTACCCTCTGTAATTAACTGCAGAGGTTCAGAAAGACGACAAAGTGCAAACAGAACAGATTCCCACCTCCTGCCTGCCTGGCACCCCCAGCAAGATGAATTCTGGCAGTGCTCACGCTGTTCACAAACTTGTGGTGGAGCACCCGCTGCCAGGAAACCGGGAAACCTCCCCAACAGCCGTGTACATCAACAGCGAAATTAGCGTTCACAGTGAAGCAGTGTTTCCACTGGTCAGCTACACATCTACAGTCAGAAAAGGCATCCATGAGGTACTGCGTAACAAATGGTTTCTCAATCAACAGCTTAATCAGAGCAGTTACGTAGCCATGCTCAGAAGTGTAGGAATTAATGAACACTGTTCTACTTTCCTTGCAGTAATTAGTTTTTAATCTACTACTGATTTTTTTTCTTTCCTACGAGCAATGTCACCACAATGTGAAAGTGCTATTCGTTGCAGACATTTTCCTGTGTCAGTATGAGCATCAGGTACACGGCCGTGGCTTCTGGTATGTGAAAGGGGGTTCTGCAAACAGACGGTGCAGGAGGAAGCAGATAAGGCTTGTTTGGCAGGAGTAAGACTTGGGAAAAGCGTACACGCGGTGGTGATGAACCCAGCCTATTTCAAGCGTGGGAGAACTTCACCTGAATAACTTCCTCCGCCCCATTCTAACTTTAAGTCTGCCCTACACAGCGCTTAACCAGTACACGTCTGGCAGCTGAGCGGTGCTTCTGTAAATGCTGTATACAGAAGGAATATTTTAAGACAGCAGCACTTGAAAAGTTTGAAAGTCTGGGTGGGATGGCCACCTTATACAGATTCCAAATGCTGAGCAGAGAGACAAGAGGAGGCAAGACGACAACAAGGGGATAGGATAAAACACATACAGGCTCGGCTTACAACTCCTATACCAATTTGCGACGCGGTCAGACCTAACTAAGAAAAACCTGAGATACCCGAGAAATTCTCCTAGCTGGGGTCCTGCCTGGCTCGCTCTCTCACCATCTGAAGAAACAAAACAAGCAGATACTTAACTGAAGAACGTAACTGCTCACAATGAAACCAGTGAATCAAGAATTGGACGACTGTCATGCTCACCACATAGAGCTACTCTTTCAGTTCCCTTTGTCTTCAAACACGACCTTCATCAGCTTCTTAATGTGTCTTGAAGTTTACCTACAGGTAATACAAGATGCAAAAAGAATTTAGACTCCAGATCTATTTACAGTGAAATTCTCCTTACGTGCATGAAACCATAAATACTAGATTTGTAATTAGTGGTGAAGAAATAGTTTAATGGAGAATGGGGTCATAGCCTATTAAAAAAAATTAGGTCCTGTTCACCTGGAGACAGGCAAACATCTGCAGACAACTGAGCAGGTGAATAAAATGTGAGAAAGCATCAAATACAGAAAAGATTCTTATAATGTGCTGCAAACTTCAATGTCTGAAATCCTCTTTATCGTTTTAACCATGTAGTTTCCGAGTTAGGTGCAAATTTGCCCACAGACCCTGCTGTGAAATGCAAAGTCTTGAGAACTTGATGCTGCTGTCTCATTTATGGGCCCAACCTTTTCCACCCATGGAAGAGCACAGGCCAGCCCTGCTTTGAGGGGTACACACTGGAAATCCTTCAGTTCCTCAAGATTCAGGAAGATCTCCTACCTGTCTCTTCATTCTGGAATGAAATATAGCTGACAATGATGTTCCAGAAGGGGAGTCGCTCCAAGTCTTTTAGACAAATTAAAGAGTCAGCAAGAAACCCCCCAAATACATGGTTTATCCAGCTCACTATTTCTAGCATAATGGAGCCCTGGCTCCAAATTCTGCTCGTGAGGAAAGCAGCTTGCTTTGAGTGAACAGAAACACATGGAATATGAAACTATTTCAACAGACAGCCTACCTACCTTCCTGGGTAGGCTTCAGCAGTTGCATTCCACCGAGTAGCAGCATGAACCTACCAGCAGAAATCCAGGTCATTTTTCTCAGTCCTGTTCCCAAACCTTCACTCCCAAGAGAACACATGCCGAATGCTTCTGTTCCCAAAATCCAGGACTTGCGGCAGCTTCCCTTAATAGTGGAATTGTAAACTGCTCAGGCACTGACCAAACCTACTGCAGATGAACATTAGGAAAGGCAGATTCTCAGGACTATTCTGATGCATTGGAGGAATAAGGGTACAGATTATACAGAGGTTTCCACCGTGATTAATTTACTCTGAAAGGGTTAAAAGTGCTTATTTTACTTGAAGTAAATGACTACTACCCTCAAGATAAATCCTTAGGCAAACCTTCAGGCTGTCAGAGCACACAAAACCCCTTGCTTCTATAAATAAATCCAAGATCAACCCATAGCTCAAAGTGATGACGTTTTATTTTAGGCAAAAAAAAAAAAAAAATAAATCCCAACAACATTCCACTATTGCAGTTTGTAAAATTTTCCACTGTTTTCAGTAGAAACAGTTCACAAGTCAGAACTCAAGATTCAAAATAACATTGTGCAAAATAGTACTGGCATAACTACACATAGCAAAGAGACTAGTGTAAATCGAGAATTCCATTGAAATTAGTTGAGCTGCTCCAGCTTTACACCAGTGTACATCACCTCAGAATAGGCCCTTTTTGCACAACATCCCTGGAATTCCTCTTGCTTACAAAAATTGCCTCACATGCAACAAGTAACCTATCAGTACAACATACGCAGGAACACCTCCACAAGTTATCACAGTGTAACAGAGGAAAACATATCAGCCAATTTCATACAAAGGCAAATCTAACGGCAGTTTTAGACACCCCTTGACTGCTAGCCTCAAAAATGGCACATTTCCATAAATGAAATAATTTAGAATAAAGCCAAGCAATATTTTTCTTTAACTATCAGTATATTGACGATTAGGGTGGATGAGATGTCCAGAAAGGTTTTTCATTTTTTTAGCTTACTAAGTTTTCCCAAAGAGTCGTTTCAAAAGGATATTGTGTAGGAAATGCTAGTTTTCAGTGTTATCAGGCCAAGTCCTCTTCCGCAATTCAGATAGAGCTGTCAACACTACAGAAGTTTCTGTAGTCAAATATAAATCCCAATGAAGAACTACTAAACAAAGACCATACCTTAAGTATTTACTGATGACATGCAATGAAGTCAGGCAGTAACAGGACTCCACTTACATTTGGAGCATTCAGAAAGAGCCTGTTGCAGTTCAGCTGGGGTACAGGACAGGAATTTCACAAAACACTTGCAAATAGTTAACATTCTCTCTCCAGTTGACTCGACACCAAAGTAACAGTTTCAAAACAATGCATCTAGGTCATTCTTTGTATAAACAAAACGCTAAGAGCAGAACTGCTTTTCAGAGTTGCTGAACACTCTGAAACTCACATCAAGAAAATATACAGGTACATCTTGCAATAAGTGGTCATTTCGTTTTCCTGCATAATCAGGTATAGAAAAACAATTCCGTAAGAACCCTTTGATCACAATGAAACCAGTTCTTCCACAGTGCTTTTCACCTCCCTAGGTTACAAAAGGCGTATCTTCTATTACCTTTCTAAGAGCGAACATATTTGTTTTAATACATGCCAGCCTGGTTTGGGTCTAAGCCATAATGACATCTGATGACGGGCACACACTTAAACTATGGAATTATATGGAGAAAGCAGTCCTGACATTCTCAAGGGTTTGGATGCTTTTATGTTGTTTCATGACATAATTTCATGAGAAGTAAGAATGACACACAAGCTTTGCTTTGGAGATATGTGTAAAGGCGCATCAGTTCTGGATGAGAACAGCTGTGCAAGTCTGTCCATAAAAGAAAGATTCTTACAAATACCAGTCCTGCCTCAAACCATAAAGAAAAAAGCAGCAGACCTACACAGACAGTATGTGTGCATGCACACGATGAGCCAAACTTAAATCGAGATACCTAACAAGTCACCCTGCAGCACTGGTCTTTGTAACTGCAAGTCTCTGGTGACATTCTCCTTCGCAGAGAAGCTGGCAAGCAAGGAAACATTCAGGAAGGAACTATGGACATCACTGGCAGTGAGTTACTGTGAAGACATCAATTAGCATTTCAAAGATGGCAGGAAGAGAACAGATAATACTTCCGCAAGGAATTATTGCTGTGCCACTGAATCCTGTTAAACTCAGTATGCAACAAGGCATTAGGCCCGAGGCAGAAGAAAGGTTAATGGATACAACTTTGTTTTTGCTTCCCAAAAGGCTCAGCTTCAGTGTTTTCCAACAATCTCAGATTCTGAATTCCAGTAAATTTTATTTTAGAACAAACCAAAAAATAGCCCTGAGAGTAAACATACTTTTTAAGAGCTGCTATTGCTTTACATAAATCAAACATAGCAATCATTTACTTCCACAGTATGCAATATTTCATTTTTACTCCCTTTTTTCCTCACTTGGGATATGTACGTGCAACCAATAATTTCTTTCCAAGATACATGTACTCAAGTATTATCTGTTACTTTTCCAAGTACTTAAGTTTGTTGCTACAGGATTATGGCACCAAGCAAGGAAAGAATAGCTGAAGCAGGTCAAACTTTAACAAAGAAGTCCTCTTCCCTTGTGCCTTGAGTTTTTAAAAAAAAAAGGATTCCAGTAGTCATAGCTGCCATCACAGACCTTCATTACAACAATGACCTCCTTCCTTGTGACTTACATAGAATTGGCAAATGGAGGAACACCATTTAGTGTATCTCAAAAATCAACTGTCAGTGTTACTGAACGCTGCCACCAGCCTTTAAGTGTGGCTAGAAGTGTAAAATACCGAGAAAAAAAGAGTATCAAGTGTTTCAAGTTGTGCATAAAAACAGACCTTTAATTTTTCTTAAGCTACAAAGTAGGCAATCAAGGAACTGACTAGGTCTATGCATAGTTAGGATTTAAAGTATGTCAAAAGAACTTGAACTCCTTCAGTAAAACTGTGCTTGAGTAATGCGTGGGTCAACCCCCAAAAAAACCTGAATATCCCACTCTATACATAGAAGAATTTTTAAAAAGCTCCATGCACTCTCAAAGCTATTTTGAAATTGATTTAAATACTTTATCTAACAGCTCTGCTATGGCGCAAGACAGCACATAAAAAGTTTAAGGCTAATTTTTGTATGCATACATGTAAAAGCTGGTCTCGGAACAAGAGCTGTCATATTTTCTTAATTCTGAGTCTTTAGTGTGAATTCATAATAAAGTAGAGCTGCCACAGCAATAGTAGAGTTGTCCTACATATAAAAAAGACTGAATGTTGTCCTGAATGCAGTTTGTTTTTATAAAAAGCAAAAACCTCACACATTTACATTTGGTTTTTATCAGAGCAGCTCACTAATTTGTACAGCACATTGTCCAATAACATACAATGTAAACTACCAAAAAGATGCTCAAGTACTACTACAACAGGTGCAAAAGAAAGCTCAGTGCTATATGGGAGAGTCACTCTGTGATGAAAACAAACATCAGAATGCAGTTTTGGTGAAGTCTCAAGGCTGTAGTAAAGGCTATTTGTTAACTTTAGCCCTTTAGTTCTTAACCATTCAGTTAAGATCTCCTGATAAAGCACTAGGCAGTTTGGCATTGATGGAGAAGCTCTTTACATGCTACTGTTACAGAAGTAGAAAACAGACTTACAAGCACTCCTGCACCTGAATGATCTGATCTTCCATGAATCCAGTCATACCAGGTTTAAACAAACCTATCTAAAGCAGTAAATTTTAGACTTCAAATCGCACCGTTTCAGAAGGAACTAATTAACATCCACAAAACCTAGAAAAGAATTATCAACTGGCCAAATTACTGAGTCTGATGCACAAAGACGCTTATTTTAAAACTCTGTCCCTCAACAACTTCTTCAGTGTAAATCAGAGCTGTTACTTCAAAACAGAGTTCTTTAGTCCCACCTGCACAATCCTATCTATTTCGATGGGAAGACAGACAGTAAACCAAAGTTTGCTTGTTTGCTAGTCTAACAGGTCTAATATTTTAATACTTCCTGGAACATTTTTCATTTGCTGAATTTTTGCGTAACGTTTTAAAAAGGGATTCATTATACTATGAATACAGGACTTGTGCATGCTAGCATGATTTACACTTACTTACTGAGTAAAGTACATTGCTATCAGTTATTTAGGTAGGATTTAAAGGAACAAGAAATGTGCAAAACTATGACTATTATGTGCACAGGTATGAAGGGTTTTTTTTCTTTTCTCCCAAGTAAAACATTTGCAACCAAATTTAGCATATTAAGCAATGAAGAAAATTGTTATATTTGCAGTATCATCTTTAAATAGACACAGTTATGAAGGGACCTGAGTATGCAACTGATCCATGGAATCTACGTATATGCAAGCCAGCGAGAACTGTTCATGTGTAACAGACCAATATTCAGACCCAGAGACTGTCCATGATGACGCTTACTTTGAAATTACTGAATCTAACTCTGTAAGAGAGGTACAAGGTCAACTTGTTTTATAAATGGGTAAGACACTGGTATTCAGGTCACTGCAGTTTTTTTTGCATATTTATATTGTATTTACTCAAACCCAAGTAACACGCTCCAGGAACACAGGAGAAACCTCAGTGAGGTTCCTGAACAGTTTCCGTTTGCAACTGCCTTCCCCCCCACCATTTTCATCTGTTATTATTATTTCAAAAGGATCATAAACTGCTGCATATCAGAACAGACCAGGTGTCAAAAAAGTCCTCTGTTCTACATGCCAGTCTAAGTTGCTAGTCAAAAAAGGAGAATGTATCTGCTGCTGTAAACTTCCGTGTAACAGATACCATGCCTGGCAAACCATCACCTTCAACGGACACACAAAACACCACTATGACAAGGGGAAGGAAATCATGCACAGATATTTCAGTATCATGTGGCCAGGGTCTATAATACAGTGATGAGTCAAGTCAGAGCAAATTTGTGTCAAGAGTGATTAATGATTCAGGCTGACTAACTCTGTAAGTAGCCAAACAAGCCTGTAAGAGGCAAGTGGCATATTTTCTGGAAGAAAGAATACAGAGCAAGAGGATAACCTTTTTTTTCCCCACCCCTGCACAAAAATCCTATGGACAAATAGAACAATACTGGGGCAAGCGCTTTAAAATGCAGTTTTCCGGCCAATAAACCAACACTGGTGGGAATTCTGTGAAGGAAGGAGTTTTAAGAATGTGACTTACCTGAAGCACAAAATTCTGATATCAAAAAAAACATATGCTATATGCTAACACTGCTTTTTGGATATTCTTCTGTTTTAAAGGTTTCAAACATATTAACTTATTTTGTTTAGGGCTGAGGCTGTTCAGCAAGGTCACATAACTTGAGACTGCTGAAATACTTCAGCAATCCTTTGGTCCCAGCAGCTGTGAAACAGCCAAGTAAAAAAGAACCTTCACTACAAAAAAAAAAGGGGGGGGACGGGGAGGGAGAGAAATATCGTTACCAGGAAAGTGTCTTCTAAACACCATCTGCTACACACCAGAAAAGGCAAATTTTTGTTACAAAATACACATTTTCATACAAAAGACATCTTGCAAAACCATCTGATTACCCCCCCTCTGCAGTTACAACGGTAAATGGGATCAGCTGGTTGGGGTCTTGAGATTTTTGTTTTAATGGGAAAAAAAGTCAAAGGACACATAGCATCACAACAACTGGTCCTTTAAATTGCAAAGGATTATGACAGTCTATTTTTCACCAGTGTTTAAAAAAATCAGGAGAGAAACAGAACTGGAGTCTTCATAAGCAGAAAGTGCAACAGAGTATCAGCTGCTGCATCCTCCTGAACTTCTCAATGTGCTACCAAACTGTCAAATATACAAACAGTTCAATTATGACAGTGTCATAAATTGTTAAAACAATGCAAATAGTGTGATCACAAATGTCCAGTCAACTGGTTCAATTTTTTCCCAGTAGTTGCCCAGAAAAACGTCCAGACAATCTAAATCTATCCTTCAGCTTCCTCAATACGTGCCGATTGCTGGAGTATAGAGGTCTGTGGTATTACTGTACTGGTTCCACGAGAGATCCTGTCTTGATCTGTGTTTGTAGACAGGGAAGCCATAGAAATGGGCTGTAACAAACTGGATGTCATGCCGGAGGAAACAGTCAGGCTGTGTGCAGTGCCCTTAAGTGTAAGATCCTGTGTGGGAAGAAGTGGCTTGAGGATGCTGACAAGACAGAAAGCAGAGCCACTTTTAGGAATGAAATTCACTTTGTTCTTGTCAGGGCAGTAGAAGGCTGGAATTTCATGCAATGGCTTTGGCCTAGAAATAAAATACACACAACAGTTTTAAAATTAAATTGAACAATCAAATTCTGTCAATGGCAGGCATATATTGCTGAACACATCACCAGAAACAAGTTGAAGTTTAAACTTGAAGTATTTCAGGTACTCAATAGTGCCTTAATGACATTCCCACCACATGGCAAATGGCAAGATGGTTTAAACTGCTTGTTTACATATACTGCACAATAAACAGCATGTTCTTTGGGCAGGCTGTCTCCAAACCAAAGGAAGACACTAACTTCGTGTTGCAGATTACAAACCCTGTCCATGAATTGGCATATCCAATATATGAGAAAGTATTCTTGATCATGTTCTCCAGAAACTTTCACAATGCAAGAAGTTCTGCTCCACATACAGACACCCTTCACAAAGCAAGCCCTGTGAAAGAAGGCTGGCATAGCAATGTTCCTAATATCGTATATCTTAGAGCTGTTCACGATCCCAGAGGGATGCCCTTTTCTATACTTTTGCTTCCTTTGCACGTTCACCTGAGCATGGCCCGAATTTCTGTAAAAGACGAGCCCGTCTTACTTAAAAACATCAATGCAGAAAGTAAAATGTAGTATTCCCAACATGGCATTCATGATCAAGTACCTATAACCTGGGAAGGAGGCATGGAACACACATTTAGACCCTGACTTGCAGTTTTGCCATCTCAGCATACAATTCAATCAACTCAGAGGCATGCTTTATAAAAGACAGAGCTGGAAGGGATACTATGGATAGCACAGGAATGCCTTCTGTGTCTACCTCTAACTCTGCAAACCTCATCTAACTCTACTTTAAGACCAGACTACAGGAATCAGTTCCAAAGCCTCTCTTCCCAGCTGGAAAATAACCATCAGAAATTTACACTCAGTTTTTCTTTTTGACAGTGTTGTCCTTTAGCCTATAACCTCTCCCTCTTCCATGTATTTGTAAGACAGCCATGTGCACCTCTGTCTTCTACTAGACCAAGCAAGCCAATCTTTGAGTCTACTCTTCTAGGAGATACTCCATTTTGAAAAGCAATTCTGTTCATGAAATAGGGTACATTTCCTTGTTAGCTGATTCTCCAAACATCTGGAAAATTCAGCTCCATTTATAATTCCCCCCCACCCCCAAATGAAAGTCCTGTAAACTTCAAGTAGAAATAACGTTAAACAAAGGTTGAGCTTTAAACAGTTACACTCATGTATTTCACATACATGCGGAATGCAAGTACCAGATGTGAGAAAGATTTCTGCATGAGACTGCAGTGTCTAAGAACTGCCATAGCTAGGTAACAACTTCTCTAGAAGCCTGTTTCACCCTACAGCAGAACAATCCTACAGCTACGTAGCAAGAACATCAGAAAAAAAAAACGCAGATGCAAGTCAAATCACAATAGAATATTTTCTTGGAGCAACTGGAAACAGCTTACACACTCTACAATAGAGACCTCTCAAAATCCAATTGCAGTGATCAGAGATAGAAAACATGCAAAGGCAACTAGAATGTTTTTAATTACTACTTATACTAGATGGCACTGCTGAGATAATATAGGCATAAGAGAATTATAACCAAGTGATACTCCTTGTCTGATTAAATGAAATTTTTAACTATAGGTTAAGATTATTGCATCCAAGTGAGGGTGCAATAATAAGGGTACAAGAACTCCACTGTAAATAATAATAAGAACATAGAAACCACAGAATATTCCAAACGACAAAAGCTGGCTTCTTCAGAATAACCAAAGCATTAAATACTCAGGGTCAAATACACTTCTTTGTCACTAAAAGTTTCACAACTACACAGATGTAGCTGAAAAGAATATGGTCTTCAGAGCCTAGATTACTGGATGTGCCTATAAAACTGTGACATACTAGATGATCGACCTGCGTTAAAGCTTCTTCGTCCATGTCTCTGTTCCTGATTATTTGAGTTCCTACCCCACTATCTGCCAGGTGAGAGTGTCTTCTCAAGTTATGCTGTTTTTTTTAAAAAAAAAAAAAAAAGTCTCTCAAGGTCTTGATTTTAACACAAGACTCCAGCAAAAAGTTACATATGTATATACCAGTATGTAGTCACATGAAACAGAGATCATGCTGTTAGCACGGTTTTAGTAACCGAACTAATAATTTTCATTTGACACAAAAATCAATAAACCAATGGGTAACTCTGAACATTAAATGTTATTTCTTATGTAGTAAAGATCAACTTACAAGCTTTCCTCAAAGACTTTCACCTTTTCACAGCCCTCTGGAGGTTCACGCTTGAACATGTAGCTGTTGTTGGGTTTTGGTGAGGTAGCGTATTTTGGCAAGGGAGAATTATTCCCATTCTCTGCAGGAACAGAGTATGTCATTACTTAAATGTGTCACACTATAAAAAACAATAACTATCATTAAATGTTCCCTGAATAGAAACCCACTTCATTATCAATGCTATGAAATTAAGAAACATTTTCATTTGCCTACAAGTCTTCATTTGCAAATGAGCTTCTTTATCTTAATCCCTTTCCTCCTTTCTATTTCTCCTTATACAGTTTTCAGGCTCCTCTGCAATCTCTGTTCATTCCTGGACACTTTCAGTTTGTAACTGTAAACGTGAATCTATGGTCCTGTACTGTCACCACTTAGCCAAAAGAAATAGGCAGAAGCCATATTCCTTAAAAACCAGAACAGGTTTACTGTTAAATCGTAAAATTCACCTGGTATATTTCAGAAGGTTTCTGGTTAAAGAAAGTAATTAAAAAAAACTCAAACAGTTAAATTTTTATGGGTGCACGTATGAAATGCTGGAAGGTCACCCATTTTGCCCAAGATCATAAAAAATACCAGACAGAAGCAACAGGACTAGACTACTTTGCTATTCCACCTGTTGCTGTACCCTATTGCTTCTTCAATGAGCTTAAAGTACTTGAAGAATCTATTATTTAAAAACAAAAATTGGTTTGGGAAGCACATTCCTCAGTCCTATCTATCCAGCTGCAATTACAGAGCACTATATATGTGTGCACACATGGTATGTGGAAGCATTTTAAAAAAAATACATCCCTTAGAAAAAAGAGTTCTAACATTTCTCCATGGATGTGAGAAACAAAATCTCTCTTTTGCTACTTGTTCATCCACATAACAATGAGTTACGTTCAGCATTGGTGAACTTTTAAAGTTACACAGTACCTTTATCTCTGGAATCAGCAAGAAGATCATCTATAGAACATGGGCTTTCCTCACTGCCTTCGTTAGAGATGGTAAGAAATGAGGTTGGAGATACTGACTGGGAGCGGCTGCTGTTGTTACTGCCCCTGTCTGCTCCACCAGGCGTTTGGGTATCAATGCTGCGAGTACTACTACTACGCTGAACCAATGGAGGTGGTGCGCGGTGCCCATCTGGAATATCCTGAGGCTGTTAAAAATAGAAGGTATCAGATGGCTGCTCTTGTCTGCTTAAGAATTTCTTTAAGTCCAGTAATGCTGAGGAGTTTTTTGAATTTCACAAAACTGTTTGAAGTAGAAAATTTTACTCATTACACAAGACTCCAACAGGAAACAAAATAAGCCAGGTTTAGAAACTAAGGACAACAGTTTGCAAGATTTCACAAAATCACAGAGTTGCTAAGGTTGGAAAGGACCTCTTTGAGATCACCTAATCCAACACCCCTGCTCAAGCAGTCAGCTTAGAGCAGTCTGTCCAGGACTGTGTCCAGTCAGGTTTTGAATATCTCCACAGACAGCGATTCCACAACCTCTCTGGGCAATCTGCTCCAGTTTTGAGCACCCTCATGCATTAAAAGAAAACAGAAAAAGAAAAGGAGAAAGGTGTTTTTCTTGTGTTCAGATTTAATTTAATGTTTTTTTTTTTTTTTCCATTCATGCCTATTGCCTCTTGCCCTGTCATTGGGCACTACTGAAGAGAGTCCAGCTTCCTCCTCCTCATTCCTGCACACCAGATACTTATACACATTGATAAGATCCCCTGAGCTTTCTCTTCTCAAGGCTGAACGGTCCCAGCTCTCTTGGCCTCTCCTCATATGAAAGATGTTCCAGTCCCTTAATCATCTTCATGGCCTGTATTTCTGATACTTTATTACTAAATTTACCTCTAAAAATACCTAAAAATAAAATGAAAGTTAAAAACGGGCAACTTATGCTTCAACTGGGATGGGGACAGGTCAGCACGGGCAAAAAGAAGAAAAAATTACTACAAAAACTCTCAAAACAGACCTTTTGTCTTTTCCCTGTTCTACTGATATTTCTTATTTTATTGGAAAACTAATTACATCACAGTAACCACAGAGGAAAAAGGTTCAGATTCAATCCTTCTGCTTTCCAAGAGACTTTTCAACTACCTTTACTAAAGAAAGCAAAATTAGTTCCAGACATATTTAATTCAAAAACTGTACAAAATAAAGCTCAAAGCAAACCCAAAATAATTATAGAAAGCAATCATGGTGATAGATACATACAACAAGCTGTTCCTCTTTGTCTCCTGTCTCCTTAATTATTATCTCAATCTCCTGATTTAGTCCTTCTATGCTGTTTCGGAATCGTGATCCTGTTGATTTGGCAATAGGTACCACAGGAACAAGAGCACTCTTTGGGACGGGAGCCTGAAGAACCAGAGACAGAACCAGTGAGAAAGCAATGTAGATTTACTTACAAAACACAGTTACTATTTCTGCTCAAAAGCAAACCTTTAAACAGAAAATATCTACACCTCATTATCAAGGATTTATACGAAACTATAGCGATTGTGTTAAAATGGATGCCTTAAATGAAGACACAAACATCCTGAATTTTGTTTCAAATTGAATTCCTAGCAGGAAAAGCTTTCAACAACCTAGTCTCAAAACTTCCCTTGATATGGTCTGCCTCCAGCTTGACATTGCTTTACAAGTGAAAATTCAACAGCAATCAGTCAAATCTAAGTAATTTTGAAACCTTTATAATATATTCACCTTCCTTCTGAAGCGAGCCACACCACAATTCAATTTCCTTCATTGTTGGATTTACCATTTCTAAATTACTTAAAGTTATATTTTAATGGAAGTCTGCTGTCACCTACATTAACATGACACATAGAAGGAAAATTATTCCACAAATGCAAGATCGCACTATGCTAGAAATGAAGACCAACAGAGTAAATATATTAAACCAGAATAAAAGGTTGACAAAATGATTTCGGAAGACTTACACAGAAAGAATAAAATCCCAAACCCAAATGTTAATGCATAGTTGCTTCAAGATGAAGATCAACATTGTAAAAATCCAGCATTTCAAAATATGCATGAAATTTCCACTCTCAGAAAACACTTTACTGAATTTTTCCAAAGACCCTTTCAGTACACCACGACTTTGAGATTTCCCATCCCCTCCATTAGCATCCTCCCCTCTGTTAAAAATCATGCTACCAGAACATTAGGAGATTCTGCCCTAAACTTCAACACAGGCTCTTGCTGATTATGCAGGGCACTACTACAGATAAAATGGAATGCTTCCTGCAAGCATTTAGTTCAACTCAAAGAACAGCATTACACTTAAAGTTACAGTAGAATGCCTGTGTAGAAGTCCCAGACTCTATGGTCTAGTGTGCTGTGATTGAGAACATCTCCTCTACTGATTGCAGGATAGTCCCATTCTCACCTGCTCTTCAAAATGGTTTGTTTGTGGGTTTTTTATTTTTCCTCTAAGTAGAAGACTGTGCACAGACAGACACCAAAGCATTGCTACTTTGCGTGCAAATTCTCAAAAATGACATAAGATTTGTCTGGAAGAAAACCTACCTTAGAAAAATTAATGTAAACAAGAGAATTTTAAGTGCAGACCATAACACAGACTTATTCTCACAAATCTCTAAGGCAGCAACACTTACAAATCATATTGTTTTTTCTTTACCAAAACATCAGGATAGCGATTAAAAAAAGATACTTGCACAAGGACTACAAAAGCTTCTGTTCAGGAAATGCCTGTGACTGCGTTTATGTCAACAAAAACTAAACATTCTCATAATGGTCAAACTCGGAAAGACTTTAAAAAAATCTTGCTTGAAGATGAAAAAGAGAGAACAGAAACCACTGGAGAAGAGCACAAAAAATTCTGAGAAAGCAACCCTGCTAATTCTGTTCCAAACAAGGCCTTGGATCAACAAGCAAGTAAACTAATACAGGTCAATATCCAGTTGTAATACAGGTACATCAGCACTAGTTTAGGCACTAATAAAGACAGATTATGCACCCAGTTATTAAATATACATGTTCTTAGGACAAACTGAACTTGTTAAAAAGCAGAAAGCAGAATGCAAGTATGCTTGTCTAAGATTTCAGCAGCCATTAGCAAAACATGGGAATTGTCCATCTTTTAAATACGATTGCCTACCACAGAAATTCTTAGAACCATAGTACTATTTGAAGAGCTCAAAGTAGAAAAGCACAAGTTGCTCCAATAGTTCATTAAGGTTCAATACAGCATGTTTCACTTCCAAGAGAAATAGTGTTCTGCGCATGACTGAGGATGACTTGTTAAGCTGGACTGCTGGAGGGTGGAAAAGGAAAGAGGTACCGTTACAGGGGTGGAACAACCAGCCTCAAAACAAACTCTATATTAGAAATACTGCCTTCACAAATGTCTGCATGGAGCTGGCCTCTGACATACAGGAATAGGCTAACGACCTTTGACTACTCATCTGCATATTTGGGAATGCACAAAATGAAGCAAGGTGCTAAACACAGGATAATAATTACAGTGCTCACATAATAACACACTGTCAGGGAGTTTTGGTGCAGGACAGTTAAGAGTCCTGAAACTTAAGGGCATGGCATAAACTCATGAGATTACGAAATATGGGTGATGACAAATCTAAGCTGTTCACAAGCGTTTTAGAAAAATGCTCTAAGCTCTTCCAATTTCTCAACAAGCAACAGAATTTTAAATAGAACTCAAGGTCTTTTGATGCTTTTGGACATTAACATCACACTACCTCAAGGCTGAATGCATCACAGTAATTCTACCCTAAAAAGGAGATCTTCTACCTATGGTAAGGTGCTAAGAGTGAAAAAAAAAAATCCACTGCAAACTGCATGCAGCTGGCCCCAATATTAGTGTTTGCTAAGTATCAACCAACCGGTAAGACATTAAGGGCACATGCTTTCCAGTACAATGAAAGGAGGGGGCTTGATGGGTCATGGTATCAGCTAGCAACATAACATCAGCCAAGTGCACTGAGGAAAAAAAGATTATTTTGAAATACCTAATCCATTTATTCTTCTGTCTGGCTTCAGCTCCGGCCTCAATTCTCACTTCTCTATTATATTAACACTGAGCATAAAGGAAGACCCCATTTGTTTGACTCCTGTTTACAGATTTAGTACCATGGAATTAATTCGAAATCCAACATTCTCAGAAGCATTCTGAGATCACCTGAGGAGGCTATGACCTCTTGCATACCTCTCTTCCTGCAAAGAGAGGCAGAATGGAACATTTCTGGCATCATGAAAAAAAAACCAAAAAAAAACAACGAACATTCAATTGCTCTGGAAAAAAAATGTAATTAGCAGCAACGACTTGACAAAGTTCCGCACCAACTATTTCCTGATTTTAAGTAGAGGGCCAGGAATAGCTAAGAAGCTTACTCTGTAGAGATTGTGTGGATTTCTTCAGAAACAATCATAGAAGAAAGAAGCACAACTGTACAAACAGTGGGAGGCTTAGGTGGTAAGAACCATTTCAAAATGTTGGTAAAACTCAAAAAAAATGTGGAAAAGCTTAACTGCTTATTAGCAGGGAATAAAAGAGGAAATAAAACTAAAAGCAGCAGTTCAATGAATTTAACTAGAAGGGTAAGCCATTTCCAAAGTGTTCAACAGAGTTTACCTGGTCTCTACGAAGGGACTACCAAGGCGATTTCCTAACACGTTTTCTTAGTCTTGTCATAAATCCTACTCCTTGAGCTCAGAAATCTTTGTATGACTCTCTACAGTCAACAACTGCAAGTTTCCTTCAAGTTGGGAACATAAAAAATTTCTAAACATTCTAATCACTAACTGCAAGTGCTAACTGCAAGGCTGCAACACAGCCCTTCCCACAAATCCTGCAGGAACTGAGCTCCCTAGAAAGGAATGAGAAAGCCTAGGAACTTTGCCCTTGATGCCTACAGTTATAGATTTTCACTCTGACTTTGAAAGCAGTCTCTAAATGCCTTTAATCTAATACTTCGCTTACTCTTTTTTGAAGCCTTCTGCAACTTCACCCCTTTGCAAGTAGCTCAACACAGCTGGCACAAAATTTACCAAGAAAAACAATGGTTTGTTTTGTAACACAATGCTGGAAAAGCTGCTTTGCCTCAGTTTATATTTTATAGTCTGTTTCACAAGCCCAAAACCTAATTATCTGTTGTGCAATATTTTATTCACATACTCTAAAATTTGGCAGAATGCAAGAGACCTCCATAGAAGCAGCAAAATTTCATGAGCGTAATAAAGTAATTATGATGCAAACACTTTTATATACATAATTTGGGGGGAGGTATTTTTTAGAGCAGTAGCATCACAGTTCATTTTCAAAATTAAAAACCACTAAGATTATCTATGCTGAAGTGACAATAGCTTAGCATTCAGAAACTTAGATTTGTAGAATACCAAGCCAAACCCATTGGACTGCATGTAACTCTCCAGTGTACTGAAAGGCCTACACCAAAAGTTCCTCAGTACGCTTTTTTTTTTTGGTTGAAATGGCTCAATTGCCCACAAGTACAGAGCAAACCTTCAAATAAGTTACTCAAATTTGGATAAAATACCTGCATAAAGTATTTTGACCTGTGATGTATTTAATTTTTTTCTTCCCAACGCGTCTCACCAATTTTCATAAGCTTTCTCAAAAAAAAAAACCTAGAAAGGGATTGTGTCATTTATTTCACTGTCATCTTTCATCATTTTGGACTGTTCTGACTTGAGCTACCGCAGGCAGTAACAGTATGCTACACTGCACCTGTACTTCGGTAAAGCAGATCAAAATGTAGGAATTCGTATTAGTCATCCTGTTTCGAGTTCAGACTGTTCTTCTGCTATACAGAAGAGGAAGAGGAAACAGTTTCTGTTTCAAGATTTAAAGAGTCTGAAGAAGTAATTCCCAAATTTTTATGTCAAAAAAATGTAATTCTAAAAATATCCTAAATACAATACTTCCAGTAGCACAGAATTCAAACTAATAACAACCTGAATTCAAGAGGCACTTATGTCCTGAAAATTCATGACTCCTAATTAAATGAACTACATCAATAGAGTCTGAGACAAAAACGTTATCGATTTTTATACAAAGCAGGAGTTAAGAACAACAGTGCAGGAGAAATTCAAAACACTGTTCTACCTTCTTATTTCCAGTCTTGAAGCATAACAAATGCACTGGGACATCTGACTTCTACCTACGAAAGAACCTCACTACTCTGGACTTATGTTTTTTATTTCATCTTTTATCAGAATGGTTAAGTACCTGTAGAGCAGGACACATGCTGTCACAAGAGCTTCCCTCCCTGGCCTAAATTATTTCTGAAAGGATGGAACAACAGAAAGGAAACAAGTTTTCATTAACTGGTACCAAAGTACAGTATTTATTAGAACAGTGTTTACTGCATTTCAGGAGTAATTGGGAATATGATTAGATCTGCAGAGAAGCTTCACAGCTGAAGTACTTTCTCAGTTCACAATACCAACAGTTTCACAGTGTCTTTCAACTGCGTTGGCTTGCAAGGCAATTGTGAGGGATTTGTTCTTTTTGTAACTGTTAAAAAAAATTTTGTGTGTTATCAAATATACATTCATGATATTTTGGGGGGGGGGGGGGGGCATGAGCATGCTTCTGAAAAAGTGACCAAAGTTTCATATTGATTTTCTTAAAGTCACTCAAGCAAAACAGACTTGAAAAAGGATCTGTGTCTCTAAAAGCCTGGAATTTTTTTCCACCTGCTCTCAATTGAGCTAAAAATATTACCTCTCCGTGAACCTGACCTCATTAACAATCTTGAGATAAAACTGCAACTGCACACAGAACATGTGGTGGCCTAATCATCACAATTTTTTTAAGTGATTACTACTTAAAGTCTCAAGGCATGATAAGCGACAGGAAAAAAATTTAAAATCTTACATAGGCTGAATGAAGCCATCAGAGTATAAACACTTTTAATAGAGTACATAAAAATCCCACTGAATAGCCTTTTGTCTGGTAAGCTCTCTAAATCAGTTCATCATAGGATTAAACAAGTGCTATTGTCAAGACACAAATCATGATCAGCAAAAACCTCAATTTTATTTGAGTGTATATCATTTTACCACCAGTTTGTTCCATGACATATTCTACATGCAAATTCCCAAACATTATAGCAATGCATAATGAAAAAGATAATCTATGGTCTTAGATTAAACTTATCTGTCATCCTTTTGTAGAGTCTGCAGAATGCACTTTAAAAGTCTTGCTTTAAAAAAGGATCTATCTGTCTGAAATTATTTGAAAGTGGGAGTTCAAAGCCAATCTAGCCAAGTAACAAAGAGACCCAGGACCCCATACACTTAAGGAAGTCAAAGGAAACAGATCTGTTTTGTAGAATTCACCTATAGCTACAACATATTTAACAGCATGGTATTTCTAAGTTCCCTTTAAGGCAAATCACAACCCTGAGGAGTTAAAAATAGTATTAGCTACCCAGTATGTCCATAAAAAGCACAGCCTTACCTGACTGTGGTTAATGGCTGCATGGTTACCATGAAAGGGAGAGTGTCTTTCTTTATCACGATGATGCCTACTGCTGTGTTTGCTTCTCTGCAATTGTTGACGTAATTTTGCAATCTAATAAAGAAAAAATTCGCATTAGATTCCACCAGATGTATTCAGGCAAACATATAGTTTCACCGATTTCTTCCACCGGTTAGTTAAAATTCGTTACTACTGCAACTTTCACAATTGACAGCCCTAAATTAGACTCCAGTTATTGCAAACGTAATGTTTAGCTACCAGTTCATCTGAAGCCCATAAGATACCTGTGGAGGTTTAATGAAAGAACTTGAAATACATGAAGTCTGGAAGTCATCTGGCCACTACTGGTTTTCCTCCTTTGATGAAGAATGTCACCTGCGTTTGACACTTTCTTTCCCACACACTCAGATTAAAAGTTTTAATAGTCCTGCATTGTTATATGAAATCAATACCAAATGAACAGCTATTTCTTATTGTTCCCAAACCCACAATCTGTATAAGACAAAGCAGTACAATATTCATGCCTTCCTGAAAACTCACAGTAACAGTGCAAAAAATTTAATCCAAAGGTATCTCAAATAATAGCATTTCTGACCTCCTTGAGTTGTTCATTGCTGCCCCATGATGCTGAACGTTTGTGCGAGCTCCTCTTCTTTTCTAAATATTCTTCAGCCCAGGCACTTTCTGTCTGCAGCAAGAAGATTACAGGATTAATTAGAAAAAAAGATAATTCCTACTTTCTGGCAGAGTATTTTGAGATAAATTGGAAGGGAGAAAAGCGTTAAGATTTGCTAGTTTCAGGACTGCGACTGAAAAGCAGTCACTGACTAGAAGCCTTCCTGACAAGTAAAGTATGAAAAAGTAGAGTGAAACTATATAATTTAAAAAAAACCCAAAAAAACCCAAAACCAACAAACAACCCAAAAGAGAAAAAAACCTCACCCCAACTTTAAGACATACTCTAATAAAGGAATGTGCTAGTTTCCTTTCCAAATTATTGAGCGTAAGGCAGTATTAACAGCCAGATGTACCACAAGCTGCTACAGAGCTCTGAAGAACCAGTGTGACAGTGCTGAATTTGGGGGAGATGGTATATTTTATTTCCTGCACAGATGCTGACCTTGTTATTTCTGACATACAGGCAAGGATAGCTTGGTGTAAACATTTTGAAGCTGTACTGGTGCAGGCTTTCACAGTCATGTTCTTCCTCAGAAAAATGAGAAAGAAGGCAAGGCATATAAGCACCACTAGAGGTATTGCAAAGCAGAGACTTAATTTATCAACACCTCAAAGGGTATCAGATTCATAGTTGTCTCAGGCCAAGCAGAAAGCAACACAGATTAAGCTAGTTTCACTAAACCAAGAAAGTAATTAACATTTAATAAAGGAAATTGAAGACGTACTGCGGTGAAAACGTTCTGAGAAATTCAAAGTATTATTAAGACAAACTGTATTTATTTAAGGTAACAAAATGCTCAGACAACCGTGTGATAATACTGCAGGCTTTATGAACCTAACCGTGTCCAGAATGGCCTTCAAAAGCAGTGAACTGTAAACACTCTAAGAAAAGGGATAATAATATCTATCAGGAACTTCCTTGCAGTCACAAGATATATACCTGATGAAGCAGGAGGAAGGATTTCTGGAAGCAGCTTACACACTGAAAAAGACAGCAAATTCCTTTAAATTCACTGTTGCTGTAGCGCAGTTCATAGCACACAGCGGTGATCTAGCTAACTCAGCCTTAGGAGTCATTGATATCTCACATTCTCCTACAGACAGGAACTTTGCTTGCCTCAAAGCCTTCACATCTACAGTGTGCAACAGTTGCTCTTATATTTGAGACTAACAGCTTGCAAGCCACAAGCTGACCTTACCTACATACCCTCTCTGTACTCAGAACACAGAAACTCAAGAGGCCTTCAGTGTTGTGGTATTAATCCCTATTTTGCAGAGAAAATGGAGGTGTAACTCCAAACATACAGGTTGCAACTCCCATCATCTTCAGTTACAGATACAAGTTTCACATAAACGAAACCTCCACTATCAGTAGTTTCTAACCTTCATCATTTCAATTAAAAAACTAATGTGGGCACATCTGAATAATAAAGCTAGTAGGGTTGCTTTGAAATTCCTATTCCATAGCAAAATTAGAAACCATTAGAATATATTTTTCCAGAAAAGCACTCACATATATTAATGATAAAATATGATAATTGATAACCCCAATTCCCAAGTACCAATCTTTGTCTAGTCAATTCTCAAATGTCAATCTAGAGTCTCATCCTGTCCTCTAGGTTCTGGAACAGTAAGCTTTAGCTGCTAACTCTTAACTTCCCAGCTCAACACAACCATTACACTTGCCTACAGGAATCTAATTTAACACCCTAATCAGTCTTTGCATTTGATTTATATTCAAGACTTTGACTTAAGATTCAAGGCTTATTTCATAAATTAATATCTGATTCATTTTAAAGGATTAAAGGTTGCTTTTATGCTCATCCTCAAAACAAATAGTTAGAAATCTTTTTAGAGCAAGAGTAGGTATAAGACACTCAATTATAGGAAAACTTTGTATCAAGACAGAAGTGTAATACTATTTTAGCAAGTCTCCTCTTACTTACTCCTCATATTTTGTTTATAATTATTTTCAAGAAACTTAAACACAATAACCAATAGACAGAGGGATTTCTATTTCTCTACATTCTTAAAGTACTACTACTTGCTTATTAGTTGTTACCATTCACAACATCCTTCTGCCTGTTCTAGAATTACAAAAAGAAATGAGTTTAAGGCTAAATTTATCACAGCTCGTAGAACACTTTAGGAAAAAAAAAGCCTTAGAGGCAAAAACTTTGTAGTTTAAAAGAATATTCTTTAAGAATTAAAAAAAAAAAAGCAAAGCAATTGTCTCATTTCAACTTGTATTTTGACACAGCTGTATTTCAAACATCTCCACGCAAAGCCAAACAGGTTTGATTCAAAGGAAAAAAGACACGAGTACAAATGCCTGTTTTAGCGGCACTTAAAACAGTATCTGCATGTGATGAATTCTGGCCAGACCCCAGGACACTCAATAATACACTTATTCATCAGCCAACAAACATTCTGCATGTACATAGTTCAGTCTGGTTTTATAGATCGTTTTCATCAAAACAATCAGTCAAAGCATGAGTCTGATACACAGACAGTCTCTGCATGACCTGGAATCTCTCACACAATTCTCAGCTATGACTTACGGGCACCTCTACAAAGGTCTGCAAGCCAAAGTGTGTCACTAAGTGCCATCTCTTCCCAGTCTACTTCCTGAATGACTATACTCCCTATGCCATAACCTGCAGAATCAAGATACCTTGCTTACTCAACTTGAACATCTTTTGTATCTTAACAGATTCAGTTCCTGTTCACTAAACTTTTGAAGTCTGAACACATCCATTTCACACCAGACTGTGAAATCTGACACTACCCAGTGGAGCCAGAATATCTTGTAAGTGAGATTTCATCCAAACACCACATCTTCAGAAAGGCTAAACAATACAAACGGAGAGCCTATACTATCTCGGGAAACTAACTATTTTAACTCACATTTTAAACTTGTCCCAAGCTCAAATGGTTACTTCTCAAGCACACTAGGAAGATTAACAGCAATGATGTCTCACCAATGTCCTATAAGCACAAGTTTTGGACATACAGATGTATGTCTGTATTCCAAAATTTTCTACTGGTTTGATAAATTTTAAATTAGGAAGTGCAAACAGATCATTCTATTTTCCTCAGCAGTATAAGAACATCAGTCACCACTAAACATACTCATTCTGCAGAAATATCCAATGCCCTATTATAATAATATAGTCTTCCTATTAATCTTTGCAAACGTTTCTCCTTGTATGTGAAAGCTCAACTACCATAGATAGCAGCTAGATGTGTCAGAATTGGAAGAAAAAGACAAAGAAAAACGTAAACCAAAAAGGATGATATCTAATCCAGCTACAAAATTCACAGATTATAAAAAACCAACCATGACTCAGATTAAATCATAACTAAGCTGAAAGAGATCAACTGAATATAGCAAATACTTTGGCAGTAGCATAGAAATATGATTATTTTGAGAAAAGTATTATCCTAAGTCGTCAAATATGAAAATAAATAGCTAGAGCACCGACCCTGGTTCAGTTCTGCCCTTTCATGATGCCTTTTAAGACGTAAGCATGAATAGCATCTCCTTGTATATCATAAGCCTTCCATCATCCTCCTCCTCTTACTATGATTTGCTTACCTTTTTCACCCCATCTTCTAACCATTTTTCCCAATTCATTTTCCCCGCACAGAAAACTTGTTTCTCAGCTCTCCTTTCTTCACCAGTTTCTATTTCCACTTTATCCACATGGGCACATTCAAAACACCTTACTTTTCTACTGATCTGCTCTTTGAATTGTGGTCCTTTCTGCAAAGTGTTGTGGATCTTGAGAAGGCTACACAGTAGCAATCAACACTGCAGATATCATCTGCTCAACATCCTACACATTTGAGTAGACAGCACACTGAAACCTAAGTGGCCATATATTATTTCTATTGTTACCAAACCTAAGCCAGGCTCAAACTCAACTACGTCCCATGTACTGTCAGTTTCTCTTCCAACTGCATTTTGCTTATGTTCTTTGGAATTGGTGGAGACCTGTTGTTGAAACCATGCTCTAAGAATAGGGATTTAAAATCTGATATTGTTGGCTTTTTCTTTCACTCTACAAGTTAGAGAAAACCACTGCCAGACTGCATCCACAGAGGCAGAAGTGAAAAATGGAAAAATCCATCTTAAATCACTTCTGCATACAGTAGGATAGCATGTAACAACAGCTCCCTTTAAAGCAAGTTATAAAATACCTGTCACGATAAGCACGTAACTCTTTTAACGCCAGCTTGATTCAACTGTTTGTTGGTTCTGTTTTTACAGGCAGCATATAACCGAGACATTGAAAACTTGTGAAATTTTGTCAAGTTGTTGAAGTTTATTGGCAAGTCACGTACTTTTTAAATACTTTCCAGCTGAGCTAAATTTGAATATCATTCATGGTTCAGTGACGCAGCTCTTCAGTGTATATATTCTATACTTGGTGCCTAGATCCAAGGTGAACACTGAAGACCTTTTACAATCAGAGGATGAACAGCTTATCACAAAAAGGGCTACGATAACTTTTATACAGGCACTACAGAAGCTTTTTTTATTCAAAGACAGACATACATAAGGAATCACCAAGTTCTCTTGTACACATTTAAACTAAATAGCACTTAACACCAGTGCAATCTAGTGTACTGTACACTGTAAGAACAATGAGAAAACAGCTGTGCAATACACTAGTGTTTTTCTAAGGCAAGAAGAAAGTGGAACTCTTAACAGATATTACAGTTACAGCTTTTTCTTAGAGAATAATGCAAATAATTCACATACGTAATAGCGAAGGTAGGACTCCTGCAATTTGAAAGTGAATAAGAACTTGCAAGCAAGACAGCTAAAATGAATGTTTACAAGGGAAAAACTTCTTGCATTTAAATCCTGTCTTCACATTTAAATACACCAAAGACAAAAATCTGTCCCACCTGTGTGGCTTTGTCTCTCATACATGGAGCAGCTTGTCCATGATGATCACGAGGCCACTGTCCAGCAAGGTATGGAGCAGCAAGCGTATCCAATGAGGAAGTCCGGCGAATAATACTGGAAGGACTTGATGAAGGTGGTCTTGATTTGTCAGCTAGAACAAGAACACTCGATTAGAAAGCCAGACAGATAGCTTGACTATTTTAATTGCCTACAAGAAATCATATCAAATCAGAACTACTATGTTATCAAGTATACAACAAAGATACTTTAACCACGGGAATTAAATTTGCTTTTCCAGGCTCTTTTCAGTTTTAGTAAGCAATGAAATGCATTTTGATGGTTTCCTTAAAAACATCCTTACGTCACAAATGTTGCATCAGTACTCACACACCACCATTTATTCACTCAAAGGTACAACAGTCATTGGATTCTTAAATGATGAAGGCTTGGAAGAAATAAAAATAGCTATGGTTCCTCATACATAGGGGCTAACAAAGAAAATCTGTGCTGGACTTTCTCACTTTAATGCCGAGTTTAAACTTCATCCCACTAGCCCTTTACCCTTCACCTACTTTAATTCAAGGGACACTAAAAACTGACATGTTTTACTAACCACCCAGTATACAACATATGGCAGATACATAGAGAGTCATGTCTAACCCTTAGATCCAGAAGTCAACTTTGGTAAGGTAATGATTTACATTTTACAAGATAATCAAGACATCTCCTCCCTTTACATCCTACTTAGTAACTACATTCCTATTTGCTTGACACTACACCTTCTGCAACACCTCATTTTTAGTGTTTACATTGATATCACTTTTCAGAACAATTTAGATACTAACAGGAACCCCTGCTGAAAAACGTTAACTATAACAAGCAGAGGAAGTAACATGAAAAGGAAGAATATGGTTAAAACCAAAAACTTGTATCTTTCCCATCTGTCAGTGATATCTTAAAGTGGCAGTAAAAGACCACACTGCAAGCTAATAAGTGTAAACACTCTGAAGAACGGTTCCTCAAAATAGTAATTGAAGTTTATTAAAATAAAGAGACTGACAAGCAGGAAAGACCCAGTGTTTAGATATGTGTATGCTCACACATTATTTGTTACTAGCTGTTTTAGATGTAAAATGTAAATCCAGAGATCATAATGATCTAAGCTTACTATCAATTCATCTGCTCGCCACAGAATTATACCTGAAAGAATCGTGTATTAATCTTACCTATAATGAAAACAAAGGCCTAAAACAAATGTCTAGAACACAGAAAATGATACAGAGATCAGATGGAAGCTTTACAAAGGCAATGGAAAAAACTCAGTCATCTGTCCTTCCTGACTGTGCCTTAAGATAAATTCTGCACTAAAAGTATAAATAACACAGCAACTTGTATTCTGCATAAATTCATTTACAGGCAAATGAAGTTGTGCCTGATTGTTTTCCAACTAGCAGTCAGACACTAAAAACGTTGCAATCAGAAGTCCTGAATTCCAATTTCTAAGCCACTTCAATCTACTAAAGATACATAAATATTAATAAAACCTGTTAGATATAGATTTCAGTGGTGTGGACATCTCAGTCTCATAGAACACCAGTCTTTCAAATGCAAGTCTAGTGACATTCTATACCAAATATCCTCATGCAAATTTTACATTAGAAATGTACACATTAAAAGAGTGGAAAATATTTCAATTCAACTACAAGGAAATAATTATTAGCACTATAATCAGCAACATTCACATAAAGCTGTCCAGAAACCTCATCTGGTTTATTATTTCTACTAGTACCAACAATTATAGAATCTTGCTACTGAGCTCACAGCAGATCTGCTCTCAGGGAACAGTAGCAAAGCTCAATTTTGGAGTTACCATGCACTTAAGACCCTTGTATCAAAGAAATTCTCTGACTGCTACTACCACCATACAGCACACTGAAGGGTCTGTTTGTACCAGAAGATTTCGAAACTATTCCTTTCATCCGTACCATGAGAGAATGTGGCATGCTAACGCAACATGTCATTCCTTAAAAGTTTCACTTGCTTCCAAAGTTGGATAAAACACATTATTTGTCTCAGAAATAGCTGCCGTACTCTCCCTCTTTTTCTTCCAAATTATTCTTCTTCCTCTTCAAGAAGGTTCTCTCTTTTTACCAAGGTGAAACAGAAAGGATGTGAAAAAAAATTAAAAATCAGGAAGTATATGTAGTCACTCACAGCATCTGCAAAGCCACTGCAACAGACTGTTTCAAAACCGAAGCAGCAGGAAATATTACGCTATTATGCTCTCCCCTCCCCCACCAAAAATTGGAAAGAATATTTTGCTGGGCAAACAGAGAGAATGAAAACTGAAGAGCCTGTTTACTATTTAAGTTCCAAGGGAATCTGCTCATCCCAAGGCACAAAGCCTCTAAATATTCTCTTTTCTTCTGATTTAAAAATTCCTTCAAGGAATTCTGTTTTCAAATTACTTTTATTTAGATGGGGCAAGGATGTTTGGATAGTTTTTCCACCTTCACAACATGTCTTAATACAAATTGCAGAAGTCTACAACACGACTCCTCTTGCTGTTTCAAAACAGTTCAATGGGAACATATGCAATGTTTTCATTGCATTTCCCTCTACAATACTTGAAGCAAACATTCAGCTGCTATTTTTCCTTGATGTGACCTACATAACAAGAGATCTGCCTCCATAGAGATAACAGTTACAACAGCTGTGGCTGATGAAAAACAATGGGGCTGTTTCATCAAATAGACGCTTCTTAAATATTAGATTTGTTTTAATTGGCCCGATTATCTCTTTAAACCAATATTTGTGATAAATATCAACCCTCCTAGCCATCCACCACTACTCTAAATCTATTTAGAAACAAAGTCTTTCTGCAATCTGGCTTGCAGCAAAGCAAAATAATAGAACAAAACATAAGCAGAACATACACAAGATGAATCAACAAAGTCCATAATGTGGGAAAATAACAAGCAAGTCATCGTGTCTTCACAAGTCATCGCAGTACAACTGACCGACTGAAGTCGCCACAGGTAAACTGGCATCACACACATCTATTGCAATTGTGAAGCCAGGCACCTCCAAAGGTGATTTAAGCTAAGGCAGTCTAACAATGTCACTGAAGAACAAAATTGAACAAATATAGATACTCAGCAATAACTAAATGAAAGGTAGGAAAGAGAGCGTTGATTTGGGGGTGGGGGGGTGGAGCAGGGGGTTGTGCCTTGACATACAAGTCCTACAACTACAACTGAAAAAAGGAAATTACAGCGTGAGAACACGTACCTTTGAATTGGATACCTCAGAGGAGAAAATTGCTATATATAAAGGGAATGAACGAAAAAGAGAGAAGGTCTTACACATAAGGAAGTCTTAAGAGACAAAACACTCAGAAAATTCATCTTTCAATTTTTCAGGAAAAGTTCAGAACTGTTGTTAGAACTGCAAAATAAGGATTACTGCTGAAGTGTAACTTGAAGATTGATCTTACAGTCCTGATATCTTTCTATGTATTTGAAATCAAAGTTTTGAGAAAGGAAAATAAAAACTCCAAAGAAGCATCTTCTAACAGACACCATGAGAAAACAAAACAAAACTAGCAGCAGCAGAAAGAGCCACTGGAAAAGCATAGGACACTATTAACCTCACAAAATTCCCTGACAGAGTTCTAATCGAAGCTTTTTATACAGGAAGGATATTTAAAAAAAGAAGTGAGAAAGAGTAGAACCCAACTAGCTTCTCTGGCACCTAGGCATACAGCTGAGCTTTTTTGTTCTGTTTTGCTCAGCCTTTTCCTCAGAAAGGTCATTCATGGGATCTCTCACATGCATTGCTGTCTTTTCCCAGGAACTCGTACAAATACAACTGATCTCAGGGGCTACACCTACTTTTTATGTTTCTTTGAAAGTATTCAACAGGCTCAGTCAGTATTAAGAACAGACATACAGCACAACTGTGTACATTCCCTTTGGAAGACAATCTTGGCTATTCTCTTCACATAAATGTAAAAGAGCTACTCACAGTTTTGCTTCTAGTAATTCAAAATGATCCCTCAGTAGGAGAATGACTGAATTAATGTTGTTTTACAAAACCAAACCTGAGAAAGCCCAAGATGTTCAAATTACTTAATTCTAGTGAACAAAAACATTTTTAAACCAAATAAATTCCCCTGAAGCATTAGCCACAAGAAACCTACAGCGTGATGCTGCAAAAATGAATCCACTTTCTTTACACCTACCATTTGTTAACCAGCTTAGGTAAGCAAAGCAGGCACATAATGGTACACAAAGCCTTCTGTACTCTCTTATCCTACGGTAGTATCTTTTATAACTACTGCAAAACCTTGGTAATTAACATTGACAGGTCTGCAGCTATTACTGTGTCATTCACCAAATTCTTAAGATAAATAAATTCTACGGTGAAATTTAAGAGTGTAATGGAGTTCCACTCCTCCCTACCCAAAGGAGGTGCTCACATCTGAAATCTTTGAGACTTTCCAATATACTGTCATAACAATTTTCATCATTTCCTTTCACACAAGTAGGGTTTCATATCAGTCTTCAATATACCATTCTAAACAATTAAAAGGCAAATGTAGTTCCAGATAAAACTAACCAATTTTTGTCCTTAATTTTCAGAGCGAGTTTAAATGTCCAATGCAGTCAACTGGAATATACCATGAAATTCAGCATCCAGTAGAGAAATCTCTCACAAGCTCAAGGCACCTGAAAGGTTCAGTAAACAACTGCTATGGCTCTGGTCTTGACCACCTTCTTTACACAGCCTGGTGCATTAGAACATTTCTGGAGTTGAGTATCTTCTGAGAAGACATGTTTTATATAAGAACACAAATAACAATATCATATTTGTCTTTACTCAGTAGATAAACAAAGCTAAAAATAACAATAGAGGTAGAGCATACACGTTTCTATCTCATTTTGCAATAGTCTACATGTAGGTCAAAACAACTTCTAACAGGGGTGGTCTGCAGACAGGTAAAGAAGCACATGTGAAAACTGAACTAAAACCGAAGATTGCAGGGCAGACCGTGCAGCGCACAAATGACGCCACACCAGCCATGGGAAGGACAGAGCACGTTAACATACAAGTAGAAGCTGAAGGCTGTGAAATAAGTGCTAGAGACTGCAGGGAGGCAAAGTAAAAGATGAAAACTGGGCAGCAGGAAGATATAGGCTCTTGATCATATTTAGGAGGGAAGTGGTAAGAAAAGCACAGAAATTTACAAACTGTGCCATGGAATCTTCAGTTTGTAGTTACCCCATCATCAACAGAAAATTCAGTTTAGTATTTCCAACATTTAGTTGCAATTCAGTTCAGAAGACAAGAAAAAAAAAAAACCCTAAACACAGCAACAAAAAAACCACACCCAAAAAAACCCCACCACCAAAAACCCCAAAAGAAGCTGTTAAGTCATAGTTGTAACCCACAAGTTGTCGTTCTCAGGTGTTAAACAGGATGATGAAAAAACTATGTTCAAAATTATCCAACTGCTTCCCAGAAAAGAAAATCTGAAAAACATGAAGTTGAGTCTAAAGTATACAACTTACAGAACCCATATCGAGTTCAGAAAAAGCTATCATTTGTCTAACCTCAAGGTTCATTTTAATCTAAAAAAACCCATGGCTGCAGCTGTAGGAATGAACAAAAGCCATCATCAACTGAAAACAAGAAACAGGAAAACACAAGTTATTTTGCAGTAGATTCTGACTGATACCCTGAAGTGGCCTGCATGGCTTCACAAACATAGCCTCATTAGCAAAAATAAAGTTCCACCTTCCATGTTCTCACCTTTAAGATTTCTCATCTAGATGAAGAAAAAAAATTGAAGTTAACTCAGTCTCTGTCAAGCACTGGACTACACAATACAAACGTGAAGCAATATTAAACAGGTTTAATTTGCATTTTGGACAAATACCAGCACTGTTCAGAAATGCAAACACATAGAAGCAATTAAACGGACACTACTCTTCTGTTTTCACACATCTTGTAAAAAGCTAGTGGAGTTATCTTAACACAGTAGAGCAATCAAAATGACTTGTTTATTTCTATATGCTAATTATTAGATCCAGTAAAGTAGAATGGTTTCAAGAGGCTTCTGTGCAATGATCTGAGGACAGTGCAATTTTTCCACCCGAAGTGGTCTGACACATGCATTTACAGCTCTTGAACCTGGAGCTCAAGGCTAGCCATCCTGTTCCTCATTCTCTGGGCCAGGAGATTGCATCTTGGGCAAGAGTTTCTATAAAGTTCACAGGAAGAAGATAGGATTTTGTGATGTGTATGAAGTCTTTGAGATTACTGATTAACAAGAATCTCAAATGAGGAATACATACATTCCTCAATACAAAGCCTCAGAATATAACCTTAAAAAAACCACACTACTCTTATCTGGAAAGCAGAAAATCAAATTCAGAACCTAAATGCCTTTGTGGCAGTGCTCTCTTACACTGTAGACAAGCAGGCATATGGTAATCTTGAAGGGGTATGTCTGAAGTAACAAAAAAATAATATTAAGTCACACAGACATTAGCTTTCTTACTGTACCAATTGGTTATGACTGTCTAGTTTGGCAGCATCATTCCTCAAGAGCCAGGACAGAAAAAAACCCCAACATGGTAGTCTGGTTATAGTCATTATTTCGGAAAGGGGGAGCAACATTAGGAGAAGTAAAAATGTTAAAGGGAATTGTGCTGGTCCTAGATTTCTGCATATACGCTTCTACATATTATTCAACTTTATTGTTTAGATTACCGCATATACTTTCATGAAAAAAAGAGTAGCTGTAAGCTTTTGTATCTTAAAAGTTACAGATCGTTCCAGATTTGAGAACATTAACACGAAACCTCACTCATGCATTTTTGAGTAAACTTTTATCCCTAGAAGGACTTACATATGTAAGCCTCTATTATCCTCAACCAGATACCACATATTGCTTAAAATTCAGTGTTCCCAGTAAGTATGTTTTAATTACATAAAAACTTTAAAAAGCAGTTTGATACAAGACGTGTGCCACTCCCAACGCTATTTTCTACCTTTGTTGTAGTGCAAGCTTGTCATCACTCTTCTGCAGGGTCCACGTTGAAAGTGAACTATTGAGAGAGATGCTGAATACTTTGTTCCTATATCTATGTGCAATGCCTACAGTGCTGGCTTTCTAATCGCAAGCTTGCAGACACCGCGTGGGTCAAAAGCACGTACCATCTGGCATAAGACGCACAGAAAGGGAAGAAGATCACAACAGCCCCCAAACACCAAATTCGCCTCAAGCCTGTACCACAGTCTCTTAAGCACATCTCTTACACCACTGACTCTCTCTCATCTGGAGACCTTTGGCAGCAATCGCAGAAGCAGGAGTGGCTGCCATCCCCCACATGGCATGCTCGGCTTTCCCCGTTCCTCTTCTGAGAGCCAGGAAGCAGCAGAGCAGCAACAAAAGCAACAAGCCCTTCCACGCAGAGACGCTCCACGAGCGCTGCGGCCAGACGGAGACGGCTCAGAACGGCCGCAAGCCCGGGCAAAGCCCCGGTGTCCTCACCTCCGTCCCCGGCAGCACACCACCGGGCCGAGGGCATCGCCGACCCCGGCCCTCACGTCCCGTTAAGCGCCGACTGAAACTCGGCCACGCCGAGCCCAGCCGCCCCCCGCTCTCCCCTCAGTAACGGTCTGTCCGCGCGCCCGCCCGTTTCCCTCAGGTAACGGCCGGGCGGTCGCACCCCACCCCGCGCCACCCCGGCAGTCGCCCCCGGTCAGGCCGCCGGTGCGCGGCGTGCGGCGGAATGACAGGAGCGCTCACCTTTGCAGCCGGGGGAGCTGGGGCTCTTCCTCTCCGGGGAGCTCCTGCCTTGCTCCGGCGAGTGCCGCCGGTGCCGGACCCAGCCCGCCGCCGTAGCGCTGCCCTCCGGCAGGGGAGGCAGCGGAGAAGAGCAAGGTGAGGGCCCGCAGCCCAGCGGCGGCGGGGACGGCGGTAGGTGGTGGGGTCGAGGGGGGCTCCCCCGCGCCCCGCCGGCACGCGTGGGGCTGCCCCGCGAGGAGGAGGCGGCGGCGGCCGCTGAGGCGGCGGCGCCGCCGCTTCCCCCTCCCCCCGGCGTCTGCGTGGCCATGGCGGGCCCGCCGCGCCCGCCGCCGCCGGTGGGCGCCGCTCGCGTGGGGCTGATACTGCGCGAGGCGGGGGCCGCGCGTGGCAGACCCCCGCCCGGGGCGCTCGCGCTGCCGCCGCCGCTCCTCGTGGGGCTGCCATGTTGCTGCTGCTGCTGCTTGAGCTGGAAGGGCACCGTGGCCCGCATGGGCTGGAGGCGGCTGCCGGCTCCCGCGCCGCCGCCCGCCGCCGCCGCGCCTCCTCCCCCCAAGGAGGTGGCGGGGGTCGGGGAGCCGTTGCGCCTCACGCGCTGGTGGGACATTGTCCGCGGGGAGCCGGAGCTCGCGGAAGACCGTCGGTGGCGGGGAAGGCGGAAGACGCCGGCAGGTCCTGGCGGGGGCCCGACACCTCAGGCGGCGGCAACAGCAACGGCCCCGTGCCCTCCTGGCCGCCGTGCCCAGCCCGGGATACCCCGCGTTGCCTCCGCAGCGTCCGTCCGCCTCATCAACAATAGTGCCCTGGCCGCTCGCCCCGCCCCCCGCGCCCTCCCATTGGGCGCGCCGCCCTTCGGCTCGCGCAGCTACGGCGCCCCCATTGGCTGCACGGCGCGCTCCGGAGTGGCCGAGCCTGCGCGGGGCGGGAGGGGAGGGGGCAGCGCTTAAAGCAACACGCGGCGGCCGGCGGGGCCGCGCGCTGCCCCGGGCACGTGCCGCGGGAGGGCGGGCTACAGCCATCCCCCGCACAGCCGCGGCGGCCACTGGCCGAGGGCGACCCCCGCTCTCCCCGGGTCGGAGCGGCGAGGCTGGCGCTGGGGGTCCCGTCAGACGGACCTGGGCGAGGCGGGAAGGCTGGAAGCCGGCAGGGATGGCGGCTGCGGATCCCCCTCGTGTCGGAGCCCGTCCCAAGGAAAGGGTTGTACGTGAGACGCAGGGCTGCCCAACTGTGTTATCTCTAAGCACAGTCACTATAGGAGAGGACGAGGGCTCTCAGGGGTTTATCCAATCTCTCCGCCACCAGCTTGGCGTTACCGGTGATGGCACCAGATACAGGGGTAATATCCAGGCAGACCTGACCCCCTTTTCCCTTAGTTGCAGTGTTTACTCTTCTCCATTAGCTTAGTTGCGTCTTCATGGCCATCTTATACAAATGCTTGTTAACTGCTGGCATCCTCTTACCCTGGTTTATACGTTACAGACATGAACACATGCATGGAATAGGCCTTAATTCATGTATTTGGATCATTTAAATAGAAGGTAAATACACTAGCACCTTCAAGACACAAAGGAATCAATAAATCCTTGCTCTGTCTTTATTGCACATGCCTGTTCTGGGCTACCAGAACTTACCCAAATTCTTGTCAGTATTGCTCTACAAGTTGCATGTTGCAATTGAATACCATTGCTATGATACAAATAGTGTGACAACAAATTACATACTGTTCTCTTTTCTTCAGCTGGGTTGTGCTTGGGTTTGTTTTTTTCCCTCCTTTCTGATTGAAGCTTACTTCACTTAAAAAGTCCCAACTTTCCCTTTGAAGAGCTCCATTGTGGCTGACAAGTTTAACAAACCTGAAAAGCAAGACTATGTGCATAGGCCCTTCCTAAGGATGCCTGGACACTGGTCTACCTAAACCCTTGAAGGTTAAAGCTCTTGTCAGAGTCAAGAGCTTTTTATGAGAAATCAAACTGGCAAAAGAGAACAGGACGGATGCGTTTCTGGTGATGAGGTTGTTATGAAGTTAGCTTTTGCATTCTGAATTAATTAAATTTCTTTTGAAGGACATTATGCTTGCTCACAGGTCCTGCAAATACTAGTAATATTGCCTGCAGGATAGCCAGATGGGTCAGCCAAAACAGGCTGCAAGAGGCTGTGCCCGGTGTTGAGAATTATCCTGGGCTACCCCTGAAAGTATCTGTGTCAAGGGAAGGCACCAGAAGCCTGGCAGGTCACCATCAGCCCTACTGTATCCCTTTTTTAAAGTTTGCAATTTACTTAAGTCACCGTATAAATTAGACATACGGGGCCACTTCCCCATCCTTTTCTTGTAGCCATCACAAGCTCTGCTGGTACAATGTGGCAAAGCATCAAAATCCCAGATAACTCACTTAATTAGTGAAATGTCCAGGAGACAGTGCTCTCCTCACCAGGAATGGCCGAGAGGCAGAGAACAGTATGGTCTGTGTACCGCCGGCATTGGAGGTGAAGGAATCTCATAATTCCCTTGGTCACTCCTTGTATATATTGAAAAAGAACCTGAGCTTCACAGTGCTCCACAGGTAAATGCCCAGGAGGTAGAAAACCAGCACCCCGGCACGTCCGGAGAAATAAACGGAACCTGTCTCTGCTTTGTTGGCAGCCCAGGACAGCACACAGTTATCCCAGAGCAAGTTAACCTGTGCAGCATCTATTTCACTTCTTTGCTGCAGTTTTCAGTCAAGAGCAGCAGATGCAATCCCTTTGCAGTTCTTCCTGCTGTGACAGCACCCGCTGCCGGTGCCAGTAGAGTTGCTCATCAGGCTTTCACCCCTTGGACAGTTTATTCTCCTCAGAAATACTGGGGTTGTTTGGAAGCAGTGTGCCATAAAGATAATTTTAAGGCATAAAATATTCTGAACACATACTAATTCTTGATACTGTTTTGAAGAGGCCAAAAATGAAAGGTATTGATTCATGTTTATTTGCATGATGCACGTTATGGAGCCAAGTCACGACTTTGAATACAGAAGATATCTATGACAATTATAGAACTTCCCACATTATTGTCACACTGCAAAAATGGCACTGCTCCACAGAGTTGTTATGAGAATATAAAGCAAAGCATTTATGTATACTGCTCATCAGCGGTTGTATTGCTTTACATACATTAGACGTGAAAGTTCAACATGTAAAGTCATGTACTCAGACCTAATCAAACAGCGTACTTCATGCATTAATTTGTTTAAGCTGTAACAAATGTGTTACAACAGGATCTTACTCCCACACCTTATGGAAATAATGGAAACTACTAAAGCAGGATTATGAATTACTTGAAAATAGTTTTGAAACTTTTTTTTAATTACACAAAAAACCCTAAAACAAAACCCCAGCCCCAAATAACTTGGATCCAGATCCCCCCAGACTCTCCTTGTAATTTCCAGCTCCCAAGATCTGGGTTTGTTTGAGCTGTCACACTCCTTACTGCCTTTGGACTTTGCCAAACACTGTCCAGGCAACTTTGAACAACACATTTCATACGGTTTCATGTGGAACCTTTAGGCTGTGGGTTTTTTGCACCCATGACACCCTTACTCTGGCCATAACACCTAAGTTAATGGTGTCAGCAATGATAAAAAAAAATAGGAATGAAAATCATCAGCACAGAGGCTGTGAGCCTCCTGCTGGTATCACTTGAACCAGCCTTTTAGTGACCTCAGTCACTTTAGTGACTCCACCGGAGTCACACAGGATCACACACACACACGGGATCCATCTCTGCGTCTTCAGCTCCTCTCTGCATCAGATTTAAACTCGTTGTTGGGTATGCTCACATACCACCCTGAAGGGCCACCCCAGGGAGGTGATGGGCGCTCCCACCTCCCACCGATGTGGAGGCACTCGGCACCTAGCCAGAGGCCTTCGGAAATGTACTGCTTTGTAGGCATTGTTGGGAGATTAAATCTAGGTATTGCAGGCATCCCCTTAGGTGCAAGGTGTTGGTTCTTTCTTAACATATGGTGTGTAGTAAAAGCTGCAGATACAAACAAATTGATCCCAATGTTGGAAGCATATCAAGAGTGCCCTCAAAGGCAGACTGATAAAATGCACAGAGCGGCATGAACAAATCTGCAACCTGCTGAAAATAGGGATGTAAACAAGTCAGGGAAGTGGTCAAAATAGTAACCCTGAACGAAAAGCAGAGAAACAAGGATCAAAGAGGTTTAACTGAGTTCATAGGCCCAAATCTCACTGTACAGCTATCAAAACAACTAATACTTAGGGAGTTTTGTTGTACTAAGGACTGAAAGTTTATGAGTAGAACCGCTCACTGCTCATAGTAATATATATGAGAAAAGCGTACTGTTTAAAATAATATCAATAATAGCAAACCTTATGGAAAAGGACTGTGCTCCAAGGAGCTTCAGATGTGTTCTTGTCTTATTCTAAAATTAAGTGAATGCAAATCAGGACGCATAAAGGAGTATACTGCCTGAAATTGTTTTACCTACAGTTGTTGCAAGTGAGATTGGAGATTGAAAGATTAAAGATTCTGGGAGTCTAATCTAAACATTGGATTATGCCCCAGGATATTTCCCTGCATTTCTCATCTCTCCCCTGCAGAGTGAGTTTGTTTTTCTTGTTTATGTGGGTGTTCAACATCAACAGGCGAAAAAGACATTTAATAAAAAAATAGGACAAATATAATAGAATTTGCTTCACACAAAACCTGTAAGATCCTAGTTAATGTTCCAGAATATCTGGGGGGATTTGAGGAGGAAAGCAGATTGAAATAAGGTATTAAGATTAAAACAATAAAAAACAACAGATGGGACCTTGGACATAAATCAAACTACATGCGATAAGCAAAAGACAACTTTAAGCAAAATGTGCTCTTGCCACATTTTATGAAAGTACAATCTTTAAGAAAAGTTATCATATAAATAACATCCTGAGGCTTCAATGCATTAAGATAACACATTTTTGACATTTTCCTCAATGCAACGCTTAACTGCAGGCTTGAGAGGTGTTTCCACTGCTCATTCATGGCACACATCATTACCTGGGAGAAGTATGTGGTTAATTTCTTTAGAACTCAGTGCTAAGTTCACCGACATGCGACGTGTTTTCCCACACGTACAGATCAATTTTCTGAACACATGTTAAATGACAGCAGCAACGCTAAGCAGCAACCTCGTTGTGCGGCCCAAGGAGTGGGGCAACGGGAGCCAAGCTTGGTTCGCCAACATGAGCTCTCGCCAGCTGACGGTGACAGCAACTGTTCTTGGGTTCTGTTGAGGGAAGAGAATGAGCAGCAGAAAAGGCATGTTGTCCATCACATTTCTGAATCTTTGGTTTTGGTAACATTGAGAGAAGCGGCCTAGTTCATTTGAACAAGACACAGTTTATTCTCCCCTAGGTATCCTGCAAGAAAGATGCTGAGTGGTAATTTGCACGTAATTCCTCCCCTCCAACAATAAAACTTTCCTTCCTTTTAGGAAGCAAGTAATTTTTCTTTAAAACTATCTTCCAAAACCTTAATATTTTTAGCACATATTTACAGAGCTTGCAAATATAACACAGAGATTTTTCTGTATTTGTTGTGTATAGAGAGATAACGTGTTTCTGTATTTCTAGTCTCAGGGCAGAAGAATGTGTATGAACTATAGACGGAAACTTTTGATTTAGAAACATTAAACAGGGATAGCTCCTACAAGCCACTGGCACAATTTCTGTACTGTGAGTATAATGGAACTGTATACTGTAAATAATGTAACATATTTATTTCAATTGTTGACATCAATTAATTTGATAAATGACAATTTTTCAATAGTGTAGATTTTATGGCCATATTGTAGGATGATAAACATTGTGTACATGCCTACATGAATAGGCATATATAACTATAGACATTTTTCACTTTAGAGAGCAGAGAAGAGAGTTCGGTCCTTCTGATTCAGGCCTACAATCTTGTTTTGCTTCTGTTTGTTTTCATAGCATTTAGAAAAGCTAAAGAGATTGTGAAAAGCATGTTGGCATGGCGTATTCATGCACTGAGAGGCAGTGACAAAATGATTTTGCTTCTCTCTCCGTATACATATACTACCCCTGTAGCTAAGCTAATTAACTTTAGCAGAGTGTGTGATGAAGTGGGAGCATGGCATTCTCTGATTTGGGAAAATATCTACTTAGAAAGAACGGATCAAGCAGTGGTCTGAATCCTCCTTGCGTTTAGCCGTGGGGGGCAGGGGAGCTTTTAACTAGTTTGGTTACATCTCAACCAGAGATCAGTTTGTCCTCATGCATTGCACCTCGCATTCAGCCTGACTTTGCCCGCAGGAGAGCCAGAGAGCCATCACCGAGAGAGGGGATGTGATCTTTGAGAAGGTGAGAAAAGGAAAGCTGGGCAAAGCCCCAAGCCCCACTGCTGTTGGCAGCAGGAGAACGTGTGAGCACCTCCCGTGGCTGGCTGCTCTGCCAGGGTTAACACGCTGCCCAAATCAAGCCTTTTTAGTACCTCTGCTTGCTTCTGTTTGGCTGCAAATACCTCACGTCTCACTTACAGTCTCTGCTCATGGCTTATGTGAGCAGATGGGAACTTCTGCCTGTCTGTGCCTTAAAAGCACATTTCTATCCCTCATGATCACAGGGTAAAGCTCAAACACATGATTTACTTGCACTCTGGCTTTCCAGAACCAGACAATAAATAAAATTAGCCTGCTTAATGGTGATTTTAAGCCAGCTGTTTCGGAGGCCCGATTCGGAATTTTTAATGGTCCTGTGAGAAAATTCTTGGCATGGCAACAGAAATGCAGGTTCCCAATAAATACCTTCCAGCTCAGCAGAGATCCAGCAGGGCCTCGCTCCTGCAGGAGGTTCTCTGGCCACCCATACATGCCTGGGCTGCACCAGTAGAGCTGACGTGTGCAGCAGCAGCAGCACCCACCTCATTGACTGGAGTCAGACTTACAACTTGCTGCAACGGTTTGCCTCAGATCTGATTTTTTAACTAATCCAGAGACCTGGAGGTGCTAGAATTTACCATTTACAACATATCTGCAGGGGTCAATTACTGCCTTTCCAGGAAGAGGAATGGGGGAGGGGGAGAAAGGAATTCAGAAACCAGGTATAATTTCAATATTATGACAGACTGGTAAAATACCAGTCTCTGCAAAAAATACAGACTAACCATCAGTAACAAAACCAGGAAGAGAGCACAAACTAACCTCACTTCTTATGCGTGCAATTCCATGCACATAAAAGCACCTTATGAAAACCATATTTTTGGTCATTCCGATTCGGAAATCTGATAGCCCGTGGCATGAACTTCTTGCAAACAAAGGCTGCACTAAGTGATAGGGGGAAGCAAAAAAAGCCTGTACCATTCCTAGGAGCTGCTTGCAGGCCTGTGGCAAGCAGCGGCAGTAGTAAAATGAGCTATACAACCTCTGTACCCTCTTTATCACACTATCCTTTTGTATTAGCACTTGGCAGGGACAACAAAGAAACAGCGCCAAAGACAAATGCTGAGTCCTACCATGTTGCTGATGTATCCCTACCCTCCCCCATGCTCCTTCCCCTCCCGCAAATCCACCTCATGCACTTGAGGTGCTGCCCACTGGCTTGTGCCCCTCATCTGCCCAAACCATGCCTGCTCTGTACTGGGTGTATGTCCTCATTCTCCAAAGGTGCATGCACCATGATAGAGGGTCTTGGAAAGTTCCTGTCCTTCCCATCAGGAATTTAAATGCACCTGGATCAGGTGTTTCCAACCTTTCCCAATATTTGCATCCTTAACATTTCTCCAGCGCCCATGCAAGCCTCACCTGGAAATGCTGTTTCTCAGACGCTGCATAGTAAATACAGACTTGATTTCCTTAATCGTCTTCCACAGACCACTCCCGACAGACAGGGCTGCCCCAGAGCCTACCAGCTGCCCTCAGGCAGCGTGATCTGTTCCCTTTGTAAAAGAGGCACGAGCGATCCCCAAAGCGTGGCTGTGGCTCAGATCGCCATTTGGGGATTTCTCGCAGACTTTCCCTGTGGTACTGAGAGCTGAAGAGAGGAAGTTCCCCCACATAAAAGCCGAAGACCCGAGTGTGCCATTTATATTCTAGGAATCGAACCATTTCAGCTCTTCGTTGGATGGAGAATGCCAACCTTTCAGGCTAACATGAAAAGCTGAATTTATACAGATACAAACATTTTGGTATAGTCGAGTTTTCCAGCCTGTGGAAAATTAACCTTCTTATCCAATAGAACGTGCTTTGGGTCATGGCAGCCAGCAGATGTCTATAATCTCCTGCACGTGGAGAATTTCCATAACATCAGAATTAGCAAGAAGTAAATGGGGAAAAAAAACCCTGAATGGAAACAAACGGAAGACTGACGTGGCTGTGTTCCACAAAGTACGTTCTGCAGCTGCATCACTGCTCTGGAACAAAGGGGAATATAATTATTGTTGTTTTACTTTCATTTCCCATTAGCAAAGCAAAAGCCGAATAAAAGTGGTTGTTATTTCTGCAGGAGAGAGCTGGCTGAGGTGAGTATATGAGGTCACGCAGGAAAATCGACAAGGAGACTATTTCTTAAGCCTGAGTAGCTCACGCACCCGCTGAAAAATATATGGGTAAAATTCACCAGTACCAGCCTTGCTGCAGAGCTGAGTCAAGGCTCCTCAGTGTCCCTGCGGGTAAAGCTCAGCCACACCTGCCGGGGTAGGGCAGGACTTGGCTGCTCTTGCTGTTGGCAAGGAGCGATAACTGCTGGCAGCGGGTGGTGGGGTGTACTTTTTTTGTCACAGCTCCGCCGCCTGCCTTGGTAGCAGCAGCCCCTCCGTCCAGGGCACTAGTGAAGGTGGAATGGGCGTGCAGGAGCTCTTGTTATTTGTGTGTTGATCAGGTCAGCATCCCTCCCTGCAGCGCTGCCACCAGCTTCTCTCCCCTGCTCCAGAGGCAGAGCAGCCACCTGGGGCAGGGCAGGGGTCTGTCGTGCCCCAGGGAAACGAGAGGTTCATGTGGTTCTCACCACTCCGGGTGTCCCTGGCCCCCACTGGCTCTCCCTGGCTACAACCTCATGGGAAGTCTGACTTCCTTGGAGCTGTTCCTGGGAGGACTTCAGAGGTCGCAGGCTCCCACCAATGCCATTGAGATCTCTGGATACAAAGAGCTTTGTAGGCCAGGCCTGTCCTTAAGGCCCCACGTGCAGGTGACAAGACCTGGCTAGCCAGCCTCTCTTTCCTGTGAGCTGGCGTTGCTCAGCCATCTTGAGCCAACAGTAAGCCACTGCAGGTAAACTCTCTTTCAGGCAGGGACCTTCTCCTTGTCAATAACTGTCCTAATCTGCTAATCCTTTTCTGAGGCAGAACCCCCCTACGGTAGCTGCAGATCCAGCCTGGAACATGGAGTCTGCCTCCTGCTCGCCGGGGAAGCAAGGCTTGTCATGGTCCCTCCCCGTAGCCAGGGGGTTCTGGGTTCATTTGCGGGGCAGAGATTTGCCACAGAGGCAGGGGCTCAACCCATATGCTACTTGCCTCAGTTTATCGCTTCCTCATTTGTGACAGCAAGAAATGAAGCTCCTCATTCTGTCTTCCCTTCTTTCTTTGCATTTTGGAGGTAGTTCTTTGGCCACAGAGGTATAAGACTTGCACCACTTTCTTGTTTGCTCGCAAAAATCATCACTGTGGATAGAGAAAAATAAATTAACAAGAATTAAGTAAGGAGGAGAGATATAAACACTGAACCAACTGAGGTGTAGGATGGGTCCCACCAATCCGGTGCTTTAAGGTGCAAGATGTGTACTGCAACCCTGTAGGGCCTGGGATGCTGGGGAGCTGGTGCTGATGTGGAACTCCTTCCCAAGGCCAAGGCAAACCCAGGAACACTGGGAGCAGAGCTGAAGAAAAGAGGAGTTCGCCACTCTGGTGACATGGCATTATGTCGAGTTTAGTGGCAGTTTGTGTAAGACTTTGCCTTAAAGCTGTGGTGACCACTGCGCGAGTGAGCTTGCAGCGCGGTGATAGCGTGACCCAAGCTGGCACGGCTCTTTGTGCTCCAGGCAGAAAACTGAGGAGAACCAAGTTCCCTCCACATGCATAGGCAGAATGGCTGCCTCAGAGCTCAGCTAGCATTTGGATGGCTAGAAAGGGAAAAAAATATGGGTCTTGTTTCTTGTTTAAAGGGAAGATTTAATATTTTCCTTCTGGTCAGGAAGAGAAGGTGACTTGGGGGGGTGGTACTCCATTCTTGGGACCTTTTTGAATTAATTTCCCTCTGTTCTCCACATGGACAAGCATCCCTGTCCTAAAGCCTCAGCATCCTGATGCCTGCCTTAGAGGCAATCAGGCCATGGGGCACTAACTCCCTCTCACCCTTACCAATGGTCTCACAGGAGGTGAGAAAGAAGACATCAAATGACCAGCATCACCTGTGTTCAGGTACAGTGTATCTACCATTTGTATGGTGGTGATTCCAGTTCATGGCTCAGCTTGAAGCTCCCCATAAGCATGACTGGAAGAAGGGAAACTAGAGGAAGTCCTCTTCATTGCAAAGTGAAAAAACCCAGACGACAACTTCAAAATTACGTTCTTGCATCAGGAGTTGAAAAACACCAGGAAGCAAACCAAAGGAGACTGCAGTGGAGAAGAGACCTGTCACTTCCCAGCACCTCACCTTCAGGAGGCACAGCAGGCAAACTCCTGGCTCAGGCCAGTCCCCAGGGGAAATTTGCTGGGTCCTTCTACTGACTTAATCCATTTCTTTGGGTTCTGTTGGACAGGACAGCAGCTCTGGGCTGGGAAAGCTCCTGCTTGTAAGAATGCCATGACATTGTCTCCTCGCGGTGAGGGGAAAGAGTGCAATAGTTTGTGTGGGAAGGACAAGGGCTTGCTATTTTAATTCTTGTCCCACTTGCAAAGGTTCTTGCTTGCTGTGTTCCTCCCACATGCCTGGTTGCCATCAATCCTGCATTCTACCGAAGTGCAGCCCAACCAAAAGTGAAGGAGAAAAGTATTTAGTTTAATGCCTCTTTCTCCTGTTTTCTTTTTTTCTGTTTTTTTTTTCTTCCTTTTGTTTTTATGCATTTAAAATCTTAGCAGAAGGATGAGGTGTGCAAGAGGCAATGTAAGGCCTACTGCTTTGAAATGCCTACAAAACTGTATTTAGTTGCCAATACAAGCATCTTAACTGGCTGACCAGTGAGAATGGACAAAAAAGCAAGCAGAGGCACAGCATTAATGTAGCAACGGCAAGCCCTGATTATTTCACTGTTATCTGGTAAGAGTGCAGTGTGCGATCTGTCACATGCTGAAAGTGTCTGAAGGTCCCGTTCCGCCCTCAGTAATGAAGGAGTTCCTTATCCTTCGACCAACAAAACACAGCTGCAACAGGGGTCTTCCTCTCATTCCTGCGAGCATGTCTTACTACTCATGGCCAGTACCATGAAAAACCCACAGAAGACCATGCTTTTTGTCATTAATATGATCTTTAATAAATGGAATAATGCACCATTTTACAGCAAGCCTTTTCTTGTAGACCTAGAGAATAGCCTTTTAAATGTTCTTATCCAATGTCTCTGTATCAATACAATCTCTTTATTTAGGTTTATATATAACAAAGCAATTCTTACAAGTATTCATAGAAAACTCTGTAGTGGCTTTAACAATGTCAGCTTTCATAGTGGCATCCACAGATGATTAAAAAACAAAAATTAGCTTTTTATTTCATACTCACACTGTTCCATGAAACACAACTTATACAGCATAGCAAGGGTATTGGGCAGCTTATACAAAAGAAATAACTGAAAGCAATTATTTATAAATTCATACATGATATTTCCTCAGTCATTTGCGAGAAAAACCAAAAATACCCGTTAACAAAAGGGTTCTGATGAGACTCCATATTCTAGGGTTTCTCCCCCTCTTCCCCAGAAAAGCTCGCTCAGAAAGTAATGCGCTCTTTACAGTCTTTCATAAGGAAAATGGCAGTTTCACATCTTCTTATTTCAGCTTCTACAGAAGACCAAACCCTAGAAATCAGTCTTTGCCATGTTCATTTTCCTCTTATGCTGCATTTGGGGGGAAAATAATCAACAGCGATTGTAAAATATGATTCCAGCTTATATAAATGTGAACAGAGCACACTTTCCTCTAGAGACAAAAAGCAGACAAGAAACATTACATACAAACCTTTTTAAATACGTTTCAATAGTGTGAAAGAGAGAGGAGAGTCACAAATCAGGAAACTCAAGTGACAAACTGAAGTCAGCTATAACCTGGACTTGCCCGTTTCTTTGTTCTGGTGACTTTTTGCAAACTACAGAAACATTAACTATTTTCTTTCCTTTTGAATAAACAAGATTGAAGTGTGATACTTCATGATACAGTTCTGAAGCACAACAAAAGTGAATCAAGTGCTCTAGAAATAAACCTCATGCATTTTTGCTCTGTGAATGGGCTACAAAAATTGACTTTTTGGAGACCCTGAAACTAGAAGTTACGAAGTCTAATTATTTCTGGTTTAAAACAGTTACCGGGCAAGATGCTATGCCCCCGACGGATGGATGTATGCTCCTGTAATATACCTGCAGAAGCCTGCAAGAACTTTGAAGAAATCCTTCCTTACTGTGACTTTTTCTGCGTCTGCTGAAACACGATGGACGCATTGAAGTTAACAACTGAATGACTTGCAAGTTTACACGATTGCTGATCAACAGGCTTTTAAAAATAACTGACAATTAGATTATGAATTAATGTAACTTTGACTAGTTCCTGGTTATTATGCACAAAGGTAGATTAAAACCACCGCAAAATAAATAAAAATGGGCATAAAAACTAATTCATATTAGTAACGCGCCACAGCAGCCACTACAGCAGACCTGCACGATGCCCAGATGGACACCGAAGGGCTGTGGTGTAAGCGAGCATTTCTCTTGAAACCTTCCCCTCCCACTGGTGCAGTTCCACTCCTTGACAATTCCCACGGCTGCGCCGGCACCGACCCAGCCTGAACCCAGGCATCAGCCAGCGCCCCTTGGGACGCCAGCGGCCGGGGTTCACCCCTCTGGTCCCACATTCCACCTCTGCTTTCCCAGGCCTAATCCTCCCACGAAATTTTTAAACCCACTGCCAGCAGAACCCAACCCTCCTTTGCCCATACTCAAGGCAGACGACTCTTCGATTTCAACAGCATTCGGCTCAAGCGCTGTCTAATCTAACCGATGAGATGCTGATTTCCTCAGGTAGGCTTGTGCCAAACCAAACACAACCCCCATTCCGATTCGGAGGAGTACCCAAATCCATTACCTGCAGAAGTGGAAGTTCTGCTACCAGTTTTAGTCAGTACAGAAGAAGCCTCGAAATGAGAAATCTGATTTGTTACTATTTCACATAAAAACTGAACCTACTGGGGGGTGGGTGGGTGGTGGGATCAAAAAAGGGATTCTATAGTTTTATATGACGATATAGAAGCCTAAAATGTAATTGGATTCAATGGACAGAAATACTATGTTTAAATGGCAACCACGCACATAACTATAACTACTACATAAAAAAGCCTTCTAAAAATTACATTTTGGATTATTTTTTGATCTTTAAGAGGGGTACCTTAAAATTACTCAGCTTCAGATAAATTTTGTCACATGCATTCCCAGCTTTTTCCCTCTCTCTCACATAAATCCACTCCACCTAAACAATCAGTGACACGTCTGTCACGGGAGATCTTGCACTACTGGACTGTGTGTCACAGTCAGATCCCAATTTTACTGTGATGTGCTAAAGACAACTTAAAAATGGCATATGAAGAAGAACATTATATTTGCTACCAGTGCTACCATCTGATGCTGTAACTCACAGAATTTAATCCTGGAATTTGCGCAGAACATACATATGCATCTAAATACATACAGAGTTTACATAAAAATGTGTATTTGGCTTCACTGCAATATGGATAGCTTTTTCACTGAAGAAAGGCTTGAACAAAAAATAACGAGCACATTAAAAAAAGGAGGTTAATATATTCATCCGTTAAAATGGATTGTGGGAGACCAGACAGAAAAATTCAAATAATCCCAGTTTTTGCAAAATACTAAATTGTCCAGCCTATAATCCAACTTTCATAGACTAATCAGTCCTATTTCAATTTTCTCTGATAAGCTGCTCCAAATTTTCTAATTAGGCATCAGGTCATGTATATGCTACTGTGCTCAGCAATTATTATTTTTATGACTTAGAACCAGAACAGCCTGTTTCAGCAATAGGAACTGCCATCAGTTTTATACAAGTAAAAATTACAGCATAATTAGTTTCTCCTGTATCGACTGCATATGTGAATTTTAAAAAATCTCCCTAATTAGGCTGGAACTTTCCATAATAACGTTTTCAATGGCAGAATGGCTATGATCGTTTGAATATTTTTCATGAAAGAAAATTATAACCTGAACATACATTTAGTAATGCTATTAGTGGACTATTTTTTTTTAACATTTAAAAAAGGAATATCATTAGAGCAGAATGCACTGGACAGTGAAACTATGGCATGTACAATGTATACATATACTTTTTTAAAGTAACAATTTGTTATTATTAACTTTGGCCCAGTAATCTATTCCATACAAATACAGAACTTCCTTATTCTCCTTTCTGAGGCAGGTAGGATTAAAGATTTCTTTTAGAGAACGCTGACAGGTGGGAAGATATGTACTTTCTAAACATATATATAACGTGGGTGTTTTTTCTTGTTTGTTTCCTGAAACCTGCCAGCATCCATCTTGCATTGGTTTTTGTCCCCAGTGCACTGAAAAAAAAAAAAATGAAACTGTGTTGCCTTTGAAAATTAGGTATTTTCCTATGTGGAAACAAGACACAAACAGCAGTGAAAAAGCAAAAGGCAAACAGAAATGTTCTGTTTCTGAGAATATTCTAAAGATGACAATATCAACATGTTTTTTTTAAATGAGGAATTCCTTTACCTTTAGCTGTGCAATTGAAGTGCATTTTGAAATTTCAAGAATGGCATTTTTAATACTAATTGTTTACCACATGAAGCTATAGGGCATTATAAGCAAATTCAGGGGAAGTGTTGCAGATAATCCAACTTGTAAATATCAATTTTAGAACAAAATAAATCTGACTGTGAGGCATGTCTGTTCAAATGGTTAGAATTCACATTCTAAAAACCATGTTACATTGGTGAGTATCTCTATTATAGGAAACAGAAAGAGAGACAACGCATTCACCTAAGCAACTCTTCTGGCTTCTACTAATACGTCATTTTCTAAAACCAGAAAGATTTTAGATTTTGGCTTATATATACAAACATCACAAATGTTTGCTCTAACATTTTACTTGAATTATACATTATAAATTACCATAGCAAATATTCTACTGTTGCCTACTTGACAGTGGCACAATTCATAGGTATTTACACTATCATTCTATGTTCATTTTGCTATATTTATCTTGTCTGCAATATACATGAAAAATTGATAGAAAATTATCAATTTTCATCATTATTCTTTTTTCTTAAAAAAAACCAAAACCAACCAAACAAAAAACAAACCACAAAGAAATAAAACACCTTTGTCTGCCCTCATTATAATACATTTATCAACTATCCATGTGTCCGATCTGTAGAATTCTCTCTCTTACACGTAATTTTGTTTGGTTAAGGATGATTCCCCACGGCGTGAGATACAAGTCAGTATCATTTAATTTACAGAGAAAATATTCTGTGGAGATTGGATTATGTGCTGTGAGCAAAAAAGGGCATTACTAAATTAAGCATTAAAACAAAACCTGCTCATCTAGCTCTGCAGAATTACAGTATTTTGGTACCTACTTGAGAGTTTGATTTGACAGACCTTTAAAAATAAATAGTTTTTTCCTCTAATTAATTTATAAGGTATTGTGTGATAAAGTACATATTTCTATCATGTTACAAATTATTTTTATCCACGGTAGATTACAAAGCCAATACTTTTCTACTAATTACAATTCATCCCAAAGGCCTTCCAGTGACAGAAATAGATAAAGGAAAAGAAAGTATTACGTTTGCTTTAAGAATATTTAAGGAAAACTAGAGAAGAACATTTTCATCTGGTATTAAAATGATTTTGATTGCATTGAGCATGAGAAAGCTGGATTTCTTAGAAAAGACTGGCCTGAAAAGAAAGGCTAGAAGACTGGTGCAAATCTGTCTGAGCAGAAAGAAGCAGTAGCCAGAGCAAATAACTCTTCTCTCCCCAGAGCGTTTCAAGTTAGATAAGAGTGTCCTAAATATGCTTTTCAGCCCACATTTTGGAATGCTGACGGATGATACACGCAAGGCAAAGCAAAAAGTCACTGGGAAAGGAGGGAAGAACCTTCAATGTGCACGATACGGTGATCATCACAGAACAACAGACCGTACTTCAAATGGAGACTCAAAGAAGGCCAAGAGAAGAAAACCGCAGCCAGCGTTACGAACAGAATGCCAACAATTCTGATTCAGGTCTTGAAACCCAGCTGAGCAACTGGCAGGTTTTCAACATCTGGGACGCGAGATTGCAGCAGATGGGAAGCCGGAGAGCGAATTAAAAGTAAAACCAGAAAAAGGCTGTATTTTTGAAGAGGGGAGATATAACTGTGTACTTATACAGGCAGGTAACAGATTTATCCCTCGGAGACAAAAGGTACTACTTGAACTGGTGCTTAAAGAACACAGGGAGCCCAAAACGTGTCTCATGGCTTGTATTTCTACAACTACACTTAATCAAAGTCTGGATTTATAGAGTTATCTCTTGGAGATATCTAGGAGAATCTAAGAAACATTAAGAAGCATTACAAGAGAAAATCATAAACAAGGGAGTCTGGGAAACAGCAAGGATCAGATGTAGCAAGGCATGTATTACACTAGTTGTATCATCAGATATAGAAGAACGAGGTTGGCAACGTTTACCTCTGGGGGAAAAAATAATATAACAGCAAGGAAACAAATGAGCCTGAAAGCACAGAGCATCTGTTTCAGTCAGCTGAAAGGAGACAGGCTGGGGGAGGCAATTGTTTGCTGCCAGTATCCTGCCACAGGAGTTTGGCAGGCCGACTGAATTGATTTTCTTTCTTTGAACATCACCAGTTTTCAGATACAGTGATAAAACTTTACTCAGTACCAAAGACTGACGTGCGTTATATCTTTTTTTTTTATCTAAGTAGTTTTTACTGAAGTGTTTTCAATCAGAAAGAATGTCTCCGGTGGAAGGATATTTCTTAGGCAGAAGGAGGTCCTGGCCAATAAGCAAATTATTTTTTCAGTAGACAGTAAAAACAATCATTCTAAAAAAAGGTAAGGTTTACTTGAGATTGTGAAAAAACATTTTATCTCAATAGATACTACATTCATGTTCACTGACATCTAAAATCAATGTGCATACAAACTGAAGGGTCTAAGCAGAGGGAAAAAACCCCAGCCCTCCCCCGCAAACACTCATAACCATGAATTTTAAAAGCATGCAATAAATTTTAACAAGATGATTGAGAGGCTCTAGAAACTCTGAAGGGAGGACGAGTTTCAACTCAACTCAGCAACAACAGTCAATTAGGATGCACCTACCTGCATAAGTAATCAGGCTGATTTTACCCCAGATTGTCAGTAAGGAGGTAAATCAGGAAAGATTTGTGACTCATCACAAACCTGTTTTGTGCCAAATAAGATTAATGATTTTTCCTCTGCGTAAACAAAATCTGTTTGCAACCTATCTTCATTAGAGCTTTTGACAGTTATTAAGATTTCTGAATAAAATGTATTTTCAATGTACATCATTAATGACCTAATAAGGTTTTAAATAAATACAGGGGGTGAAACTGCACACAAAATAAAATGGAAAAAATGGCTGACTGTTACCTTACATTTGTTCAACGTTTTGTTATTCAGAACTTCACAGGCTGGCATCTACTACTATGAAGGAAACACATTTTGATTTGGAAGGATCAAAGGAAACGTACTGAGCTCAGATACTTTTTTTTTCTTGTTTCTTTTTGAAAGCCCTTTCGTGCATTGTCACCTCAGAGCACAAAGTGATATAGGCAGCTGCTTCAAGCTGGCTACGGTGTGCAAAGTTCACTGTCATGACCGGCTGACTGCTCAACTGTCAGGGAAAAATTAACAAATACAAAAAGGGGAACATGTGGCAGTTTTAGAAACACACTTTTCAATAAAGCATACTGTGAACTATAGACTATTGCACATTTCAACATGACACGAGAAAAATAGGGGGGTTCAAAAGAGGATACACTTTGTAACATAGAAATATACAGACTAGCTTGTGCACAGAAATCAAAACATGGTTACAAGACACCACTGCAGTCAAACCTGTCTTATAGTCTGCTCATGATCTTAGAGACCTTAAGAAACTGGTCCGAACTGATTATCAGCAATACTTTTTTTTGTTACTTTTTTTAAAAAAATATTTTAAGACCACATTTTTGATACACATATATATATTCCGTGGTCAAAACAGACAGACTTAACTTTAGCGATACTAAATAAAAGTGCAAAAACGTTCAAAAAATAAAACAAAATAAAAAAATATGGAAGCATAAGCTAAAAATTTTCTGCATAGCTGAAATCTATTTAAAGCGAGTCCTTGGTAGGGGTTGCTGACAGGAGGAAAAAGCAGTTTTTTTAAAATGTCTTCTGCATGTTTATTTCAAATAATGCAAAAAAAAGGTCATTTGTCGGCTTTTGAAGAATTTCACAGGCAGTTCACTCCTGCGTCCTTAGATACCATTGTGGTGGCAGTGCCTCCTTCCGCAAGGTAAACAGCAGTGCTGGATTTGGAGTGAACTGCCCGGTCACTGCCGTTATTGTTGACCTCGCAGTGCAGCGGCTCGGTGGAGATGACCCACGTTGAAGGACGCCACCGCTTCAGCGAGTACGGAGTTTTCACACGTTTCTTGATCTTTTCTCCTGAGCCCGATTTGCCATCCTGTGAAGAGTCACCTACTGAAGACAAACAAACAAACAAAAAACCAAACAAAAAACAAAAACAGAGGAGAAAACAGTATTACGAGGAAGGTAAGATTAGACTGGAGAGTCCAGGGCTGTTATTCATGCAAAACAGAACAAAAGAACAAAATCTTATCTTATCACACAAAAGCAACTGTGTGGCAGAGGCACGACGGCTATATCAACTACAGTAGCTGCCATTAAAACAAGGGGTCAGATTCTGTTCTCTGTCAGAAATTACTTCAGCGAAGTAATTTGTGTTACCTTGAATGCACATTGGCATCAAACAGCAGAATCAGCATTTGACATTTGAGGGGCTTTTGCAATCATAGTATCTTAAATTACCTGTAATGGGAGGCACAAAAAAAATGTCGCTACGACAGGACGGCAAAGGCTGAACTTTTAATAGCATAATTAAATCATAGTTCCCCTAATCCTACTTCACCTGGCAAACCATTTCACCTGGAAATAAAATGGTCCAAGCTCTGTTAAAATCATAAGTCAGGATTTGGGATGTTCGGTTGCAAAACTGGCAAAACCAACTTTAATAATGATAGAATTTCAGCAGTAGAAATCTGATCGTTAAAAAAAAACTTTCACGTTACACAACCTTCAAACCCTTTCTTTTAACTTAACCTTCAATTAAAGAAAGTTACTGCAATGATCTTTTTTCTTTACCTCAGTAAGTTTTCAACTCAACATGTTAAGGCAAAAATTAAGGTTTCCTACTTAAAAGGAAGACTTAAACATTCCACTGCTGAATATTCAAACTCCATTTCTTGAAAGATCTGTTCTGGTTTGTTTCTAAACCTTTTCTTTTCGAACATGCCTGGCACCCCAGATTATTTCACTTGTATCACAGCGTCTGTCTAAACACAGTCGGAGGTTTGCAAGCACCTTCCAAAGACTACAGTGCATTCTGGAAATACATTTGCTTAAAAAAATGCACACAGGAAGCCTTTCCAACAGCTCCAACAGGCCCAAAGACAAACTCAGAGGGTGCACCTAATTTAACTACATGATTACATTCTTACTGTAAAAAGGAGAGCCCCATTGTAACCTCTTAAATCTTTGCCATAAAACTCTTAAGGCAGTTACTCTGAAGGAGTCTAATAAATAGATTCTAACTACTTTGATTAATTTTTAGTATGTACATAGTAAACCGATGAAGGATTGCTATAATTGTTGGAGCTCAGATAGCAAAGACCATCCATTTAGGCTGGGCTAATACAGTAAAATCAGTTGCTTTAAAAGTAAAGAAGTGTATAAAATAGTTATTATAATAAATTATTTTAATCAATACATCTTAAAGACAGCTACCCTTAAGAGAATGAGGAAGAGTAAGGAAAAGAAGGTATAATGTGCCCCTGAAGGAAGAAATAGGAAGCTTTTTCAACGTGCTTTGCAGTTGCAAAGTTAGGTGCCTTGCAAGGAATAATGAAAATTAGAAATTACTCCCTTTCTAGAGTCAGAGTAGATAGGTTATAAAGGGACAGATTTATTCCGTGGATGTGGAAGGAAGACAGTGACCTAACATGTGCTGGAGTTGATGGAGACAGGACTTAATTGAGAAGATTGAAATTGTGCTGACAGAAATTAAAATTATATGGGATTTAGTAAGTATGCTTTGAGGAGGGACAGGAGACACAGAATTATTTTCTATTCAAGCAGATATACGTAGTTATTAAGTAAAAAAGTATCAGGGAAAGTGTTCAAGTCCTGCAGGCACTTACACTGCATACTACTGCTATCCAAACTATTTGTGGCTGATAGATCCAGCGAATTAGGTCTCTGTGCTCTTCTAGTCTGGGTCTGCCCAGGATTTCTCGCTACATTCTGCATACTGACTGTAGCTGTGTCTTGCACTGGACATGGATTACTGTTGTTGTTATTGGCATTTGTTCGGCCATTATCCAGTGGTCGCTCTCTCCTGTCTACTAGGCGGTCCAGAACGCCTTCATCATGGCCAACCTGCTGCTCCCGCCTCAACAAGGGTTCATGCTCGTCAGGGCTTGAATTAATATTCAGCCGACTATCCTCTCCACTGAACTGGTTCTGAAGCATTTCCTGGGCCCTCTGCGCTACCGAACTGGCTGTCTGGCCAGATGGCACCGTCCCATTGGCATACTGGGTTGTGCCAGCATGAGAGTTTATGCTGTGGCTTCTCCCAGCCACTCCGTTCATGGTAACTGTCACAACATGAGGTTCTGCAGCATTGATAGTGTTCATCTTGGCAACGCCTGTTTCCACTTGCTTCAAGTTTGATTTGTGCTTGCCACCAAATTTTAACCGTGGCTCCTTTGTTGAATTTTTGGTGTTTAGGGGGAGGCTAGTAGGCCTCTTCGGAAGGTTCTGTTGCTTGGGTAGAGGATAGACCTGAGCAGATGGGACATCTGGAATCAAACATGCTTGACCATTGCCAGCTTGCGTGAAGTCCTGTTGTCCTGTCACCTCTACTGCAAGTTTTATCAGTGGATAAAGCAAGCTGGAACTAGTGCTGCTGAGTGGATCTGGCCCACTAAACTGCTTAAGTGAATGTTCCATCAGATTCTCATCAGAGCTTTCTTTCAGGTTCTTATCCACTTCTTTTGGATCCAATTTATTTGTCTCTAAGTCCTCCTCTGTTAGCTGCAGACAAACAGGGGTGGGCCCACCTGGCTGCATGACATTTGTAGTATGTAAGTTTGTTTCATCCGAATAAGGCATTTCGGATATGGTGGTCATGCCAGTGCTAGGAGTGAGGCCAGTCGTATTGGTGGTGGTAGTATTGGTGGACAAACTGGTGACACTCGTCTCAGGACTAGGGATGCGAGCTTGTGCTTGTTGCCGCTCATAGTTAATGGAGTTTCTATTCTTTTCCCCTGAAGTCAATGGGGTAGTGGACATTGAATGTTCAGAAGAAATGTTCTTCACTATGCTGTCAGTGTGGTGGATTGAATCTTCAATGTAGGAAGAGGAAGAGTAATCTGGATATGGCCTTATCTTTGACACACGCCTATGATGTGACAGATTCCTTTAAGAAAAAACAAGTCATATTAAGATCATGTATGTAAAAACCACCTCATATCATAAAGCCTCTAATTTAAGACAGCTGAATGTCTTTCTGCTTCTTTTCATGCATAAGCTAAGGACAGATACTGTACAAACTAAGATCCTTCACTAACTTCCTTAAAAAATCCTGGGTAGCAGAAAATTGCTTTTACCAGGACAGCAATTTCGTCACAGATGTTACTTATACAACTAGGTCAGATAACAGTAATTCTCTTCTATTTGTCCAATATGCTCTTTGTCCACTTCACTGATAAGGTACTGCTTTAATTGCAGAGAAGTGATGCTGAAGGAGGGCAACAAGAACTCAACACACAGAACGGAGAAAGTGATGCTGGGAAAAAGTCACAAGGTCCTAAACCATGAAAAATCTGTTATTTTAACAATTTAGATAGTCTACGATTTGAACATAATTTTTTTTCATTACAGTAAACACTGCCACATGCAGCAACATTACTCTTCTCTCAAATCCACATCTCTAGTGTATACTATTAAGCACTAACGTCAGTTCTGCAAATTCTCGCTCCCTCTGGATCAATATACAAGCAGAGAATGCGCAGCGTCTCTCTCGCTGGGGTCAGAATAACAATGACTTAAGTGATGGCCCTGCAGTTCTTTAACTGAAAAGCTACAGGTTTGAGACTTGGTGATTTCCTGAACTCGTATTGCCTGCAAATTCACAGCTTTTAGGAGAACATTTTAAACAGAAGTTTTACGCATCATATAGCAAGAGTCCTCAAAGACAATTCATCGTCACTTCACATCTTTGCAAACGTGTTTGGACAGTTTGCCTAAGTTCAGCTTAAAAGGCCCCTCTGTGAGAAGTACAGTTGCTTTCATAAAAGTTGCCTGAATTCTGGGGACACATAAGGAGATCTGAAGAGCGCAAGCAATCAGAATCATGTCATACCGTACCCATATGCAGATTAGCTCACGTAACACACACCCACTTAACGGCTGCAGCAACGTTAAGCCAGCAGCATGCTCTAGCTTCCTTCCTGGAGTGAACTGAGCATTGCGTGGGGCGTTCGTTGCTGACTAAAACCAAATGTTTTCTCTTCTTACCGCTCATTTTGCATGGCAGTTGACATAGGGTTGACTGTTGGACTAACTGATTTATTTCTCTCCCAAATCATCATGAGTTCTGCCATCCTCTCCTCCGCACACTGCGCTGTTAGTCGAGCTTCAGCATCTTGATCCCAACAGTCTTCGATTGTTTCTTTTAGCGACCTCACAGCCTGCCAGGAGACAAAGGAACAAAACCCCTTTATCTTAAATGACTTTCCCTTTATATTGTTCTTCTAATTCACTGCTTTATGACAGCATTCTGTATGCATAAAAATAGTCACAAGCTGGTGAGAAATGGAAGATACGCAATTTCTTTCAAAGCTAGTTTACCCTAAAACCAGCAATATGCAGGACTAATATTATCATACCCCACACACAATCACCAACTAGGAAGACCGTTATTTAGGAAAAGCTACATTCACTATTGTCCATAGAACCTTCAGCCAGCCCTCACTGATGTCTGCATGCTCAGCTCACTCTCCCTGCCGTATGAAAGCTGTGTACTAAGGATTGATGATATTCTGGAAATGCTGTCATTGTTATACCCCCAATTCAGCTAACGGTCCCTGCCTTGCTTCCCTGCACTGTATGCAAAATAACACAGCCTTGCTCATTTTGTCATGGCTTTTCTTCCTTTGTTCAACACTAACATCCAAATGCCTCACACATACCAGTGAATTTGTCTGCGCTACGGGAGGAGATTATTGCTGCCCTTGTTTTACAGATGGAGAAACAGAAGCAGACACACTTTCCAGGGATCACACTGTGGGGTGAATGGTGCAGTCAGAATTAGAGCTCAAGACCTCAAAAACGTGCTGCCATATGGTCAGAGATCTGGAGAGGAGACAGCTGAAATTACGAGCACTGAACGCTTCTGCTTCCACTGCATCCAAAGTACAAAAACCAGGCAGGCATTTATTGGCCCCTGCTGCCAATCTATGGCCCATGGATAGGACGCGGTTTGCCAGAACATCTCACATCCACAGCCCAGCTTTAACCTCTCCAGCACCAATGACTGTGCATCGCTCCAGCTGGGCACTAAGGCCTCCGACTGCCTCTGTGCCAGAACTGCCTTGTTCGCTTCTGGCAGGGAAAGGCAGGACGAGCTCTGCACGCCGGCCAAGAGCTCCTCGCCCACAGAGCAGGCTCCTGGCATCACCTGCATCTGGCAAGTGACTGCTGCTTCGTGATGCAGCTACGGCTGCACAGGTGGGGACAGGCTCCCACACAACCAAACCTTTATTCTCCTTTCCCACCGTGGATCGAAGAGGGGCGAAGCAGCTACTTCCCTCTTAGCTGAGGGACACGAGTCTAAAAGCACGCTCAAGGACAACGGCAGGATAGCGTACTGGATCCGTTTTCCCTCCCAGAATAATAAGCCTTCATTTGGCTGTTAGGACTTGATTTAGCCACAATTTAGACGCATCTAAGTCAGCGGACACCCTAATCTCCTGTCTTGCCCCTCTGTAAGAGTGTCCCCTCCTACAGGTTTCACCAGCAGTAAATTTAACCAGTGTTTAATTGAATATTGTCTCTCTTCTAGCAGATCTTTTCCTTTTGATGTTTTAAGAATCATGAAAGGAGCACAGTGATGACTGTACAGATAGTTAACAAAACTGACGTCCTAGAGCTTCACATTTACCACAGTAATGTGTTTTCTATTAATTTCAGGTTCAAAGATATCTATACTAAAATGCGCTATTTAGAAGTTCTAGCACTCATAAAAAAGACAGAAGGGACAGGAAATCTGCATTGTTCTATTAATATCCTTCAGTCCTGACCTTTGAAGTCAAGCTTGGGCCCTGCTTGGCTTTGGCAAATGACACAAAAATGGTGCTAACACCTCAACTCAGTTTATAGCCCCAGAATTATTTTATGCACATCATCTGCTTGGATTGTTGATTTATACTGTGAAAAACAATACTGCTAATCAAGGTCTGTATCGTAATGCTTATGTTCAAGCAGCAAACTGAGACTGCATAGGTAACCATAAATTTAGGATTCCACATCTTTTGAGTGCCTTAATCATGTGACCTAAAAAATAAAACATTGCTTTTACTTTTATTTCACACATGAAAAGGGCAAATAACATTTCTCTAATAGATCAATTTGCATGAAAGTGTTATAACCCAACATGTCAGCGTAGCTTTAAATAACAGACAGAGTCTTTTATCCTATGTATTAGACACAGGAGGTTAGGACCTGGGTCCAGGGTGAGGTTGTCTGGAGCTTAGTTTTCTACAGTATCTCCCCTAGAGCGCTCATTCAGTTGTTATCCTAGACTGGCATAGGGTGGAGTGGGTTGTTTGATAAACGAGAGAACTACAGATGGTTTATTTATTCTTCTTTTTTCTTAAAGCAATGGTGTAGGTCCATCCTTACAGCTGGACTTATCATCATTATTGTTATTATTTTGAATTTTTTAAAACAATTAGTGACGACACGTAGAATGTTTTAAGCAGTTTAAATATAGGGATCATTACTAGCTCAGTGTCTAATAATCCTGGAGTCCATCAGCTTGTTAGGACATAATTAACATTTAAAACGGTAGTCTGCAAAACAAAACAAACTTTCTTGAACTGTTTTAGTTATAACTGTCTTCAAAAACAGCTGTCAAGCTCGGTTCTTTCAACACTGCATTTGCCAACACGGCTATAGTTAAAACAGCTGCTTCTTGATTTCCTATATAATTTGGGCGTGGATTTTTTCTTTTTTGTCTCCCCTTCCCCTGACTGGTTGGCCAAAACTATGTAATAAAAGAACCTCTCTATGAAGCTCTCAACTCAGTTACAACATGTTTTACAACAGTGTTAATACTGGAGGCTATGCTCCTCTCTGAAAATGGTTTCATACATATTTACAAGTACCAGCATAGATGAGGCCTTAGGCTGCCCATTATCTGCACAGTAGCTACATGCTTATCATCTAGCAAAGTCTCTGAAGATTGAAGGGCGTAATTTCAGCAAGGGAATAACCAGAATTATCTTTTTAAATAAGAGTCAAATATTGAGTGCACCCTCAGCAAGTTTGCTGATGACACCAAGCTGTGTGGAGGGGTCAACACGCTGGAGGGGGAGGGAAGGGATGCCATCCAGAGGGACCTGGACAGGCTTGAGAGGTGGGCCCATGCAAACCTCATGGAGTTCAACGAGGCCAAGGGCAAGGTCCTGCACCTGGGTTGGCGCAATCCCAAGCACAAAGACAGGCTGGGTGGAGAATGGATTGAGAGCAGCCCTGAGGAGAAGGACTTGGTGTGGGTTGATGAGAAGCTCAACATGACCTGGCAATGCGTGCTCACAGTCCAGAAAGCCAACCGCATCCTGGGCTGCATCAAAAGCAGCGTGGCCAGCAGGTCATGGGAGGCGATTCTGCCCCTCTACTCTGCATTGGTGACACCCCACCTGGAGTATTGCATCCAGCTCTGGGATGCCCAACATAAAAAGGACATGGACCTGTTGGAGTGAGTCCAGAGGAGGACCATGAAGATGGTCAGAGGGCTGGAGCACCTCTGCTATGAGGACAGGCTGAGAGAGTTGGGGCTGTTCAGCCTGGAGAAGAGAAGGCTCTGAGGAGACCTTACAGAGGCCTTCCAGTACCTAAAGGGGGCCTACAGGAAAGCTGGGGAGGGACTCTTTATCAGGGAGTATAGCGATAGGATGAGGGGTAACAGTTTCAAACTGAAAGAGGGGAGATTTAGATTAGATATCAGGAAGACATTCTTTACTGTGAGGCTGGTGAGGCACTGGAACAGGTTGCCCAGAGAAGCTGTGGATGCCCCATCCCTGGAAGTGTTCAAGGCCAGGCTGGATGGGGCTTTGAGCAGCATGCTCTAGTGGGAGGTGTCCCTGCCCATGGCAGGGGGGCTGGAACTGGATGATCTTTAAGGTCCCTTCCAACACTAACCATTGTATGCTCCTATGATTCTATGTCATTTTCCTAGTCCCAATCAAGCTATTTTAGCTTCAACAAGTTACCATGTATCAGGTGGAACCCAGTAACTGTTTGCATTTCTCTTTGCTTGTAACAAAAGGCAAACAACCCCCTTCAAGCTAAGTGGATTCGTGTTACCTTGCCTTTGCTGCAGATGAAAGCAAGCACACAGACTCCTACCAGAGTTCAGCTGACTTGCTGGAACTTGTTGGCCTGCAGCAGTAAGCAAGGCTCTAAGCCATAGCTATACTAATTCAAAACAACAAACAACGTTACTATGTTTATAGTCTTGAAAATAAAAATTGGAGATCAAATGAAGCCATATAAAATTTCTAATGTAGTTATAATGAAATGATTGCTAGAAGCTGTAGCCCCTGCAAATTCTGAGGACTATACAACTTCAGAAAAGTTTATTACAGTGTTTATAGATTTTAGTTTTGGAAGAGTATATTTACATTTTTGCCAACTATTTCAGGGTGTTATTAGTATATAAGATGTCAAAAAGGCAGCAAATGCCTTTATATTTCCATCCAGCATACAGAGAACGTATGTGCACTTCATGCATTATACTACAGCTACTGTCTAACAATTAATATAACAAGTTATCTTATGTGTATCACACTTCAGCATTCGATAAGAATCACAGTGTTTTTCATTAAAAGAAATCTAGCTTTCATGTTAATGGCCTTTGAAAAACTGCTTCAATATTTAAGGAGTCCAGACAGAAGCAGGTCCCAATCCTTAAAACACTAACAAAAATTAAAAAAAAAAAAAAAAAAGACAAAAAAAAAAAAGACTTATTCAAAAATTGCTTTTAAGAAATGAGTATACCCTATAGCTGGTTAAATGATTGTTTCTTTGAAAATATTCTATCTCACCAGGCTGTTCTCCTTCCACGCTTCTGGGAATTTTGGTCTTTGCTTCTCTCTAGACACCAAGACTTGCATATCTTCAAAAGTGGGATGGTTTCCGACTTCTGTCTGGAAAGCCATCTGGTACTCTGGCACTGATTCCCCTGTTAGCAAAAGAAAGAAAGAAAAACATCACAGATTAAAAGGCAGAGCAAGGGCTTTCGGGTGATGAAAGGCAGTATCAAAGTTGCTGTCTATCGAGATGTTCTCCACGTTCCCCCAAAGTCTAACTTCACATAAAAAGCTGAATTAACTGCAAATGAATTAAGCGTTGTTCAGCAGCCTCTCAAAGGATAGCATCTTCAAACTTTGCTGGTTGCGTGGCACATTCAGAATGTCTTAGAGCCTGAGGACGACACCTAATTTCTGTGAAACGTCGCTGACTGAATATATTCATGTACTTCATTTGGGAGGAAGCCCAGTGAGATTACAAGTCCCTGCACATGAAGTGCAGCTGTTTGACTACAGAGAGAATGCTGCACGTCAGATTAACTCTATATGCTGTATCTTGGGAAGAAGACGGTGGTGGCGACACAATCTCACATGCTAAAAGTCTACTTCCTCTTGTTTTATGTTACGGGTATGGAGGATTTCCCTGAATTTGCAATATCAGTAGCATGAATAAAAGTACGACTGACTACCATAAATAAAAGTATGACTGACTAAAGACTACATTAAATCACAGCACTTTCCCATCCATTCCTTCACAAAGAAAGTCTGAAAGACACTTCAGGCACTTTTAGCAGTTTTAAGAACTGAAAGTACTGCCTTTGCCATCAGCCCAACTCCCAGTGTTTGTAAACTCTGGACAATAATAATAACAATGCTCAAATTGCACTTACTATGAGCCCCGCAAACTGCTTAAACAGATCTTTCACCACACTGCATTGACATATACAATACACTGCATTGACAACAACCATCTTGAACACTAGATGGCACCGACTTAATGGCAAAAACAATTGAGAAAATTATTTCCCTTCTTTACTTTAAAAACCTAGGGCTAGGAGGTAGCTTTGGGTGCTGGTACCTTTCTACTACTAATTTTTTTTCCACTTCTTTTAGTTACCTGGGAAGAGGTCTGTACATCTCATAAATATCTCCCAGTAGATAAGGCCTAGCGCATACATATCTACTTGTTTCAAAGCAGATTCACAGTCCCTCAAGTTCACTGCTCCTTCAAGCACTTCTGGGGCCATATAGCGGATTGTACCGACCTGGAAAAACATAAAATCAAAGCTTCAAATCAGGAAGCGATTTCCAAATTCAATTTATTATGAAGATTCTTTTCTTTTAGTACCCTACTTTGCTTGATATTTTCTACAGTTAAGGGAAATGCAGTTCCCTTCTAATCCATGTCCTCAGCTTCTTATCAGGAGCATAGTCAAAATAAACCCCTTCCCCTACTCTGTCACTTTTTTGTATGTACCAAAACAAAATAATTTTGTCCCCTACTCATATGTTCCCATGTTCTCATATGCAATACGATACAGCAGGAATGTTTTTGGTTTGTTTGTTTGTTTTTTCCCTGAAATTACTCTGTTAAACACCAAGGTACTTGTCATAATGGAAGAGGATGCTGCTGAACAAGGAACTTGTTCTCTTTATTCTTAGACTGTCAGAAAAGCACTCCCCTACATCTTCCATGGTCAAGGGTTATTAACAGCCTTAGAAGATACCTATACATTTCCACTAGGAAATATGTTAGATCAGAGCAATCATTCATCAGTACTTTGAGGACAGTATTTTGTCACAGAACTATTCCACATCCTCGCATTTTAAACTGGTTTCCCTGTTCTTTGTTCAGTAAGGGGAGACCTAAAAAGAGGACCTGGGCACTAGGCATTATTAATGTAGCACTTGCTTTCTAAGGGAAGGGGACTATCACTGTGAAACACATTCTTTGAATGAAATGTGAAGGTTTTCTGTAGAAGCACAAAGATGACAAATATACTGAACCATTAGGGAATTTTATTCTCTGTTTAAAATAGTCTCACTGTATTTCAGTAGCCTATATTCAGGTAACAGTGTATCTATGCTTATACAAAATGAAAACAACAAAAAACCCATTCTCTGAATCACAGCATCATAAAAAAGAAAGCTTAAGAAATCGGTTTCTTCTTTTTGCCCAGAATCCATTCTAACCCACTCCTAGCAGATGTTTTCCCAATCTGTTCCTTAAATTCATAAAATGATGCAAATTCTATATAGCCTTCCTCAGCAGTCCATTCCAGACCTTGGCTGCCTTCTACAGACTAGAAAGGCTTCTTTGAAACTAACCTAAATTTTCCCTCCTACAACATAATTCCATTACCTCTCGTTCTATCCACACTGAATGCAAACAGTTTATTCCTTTCTCTTTGTAGCAGCTGTTTACATATTTGAAGACCTGTCCCTGTCTTTACTTCCTTAAACGATCCTTGTTCTTTCATCTTTTCCCAAAAGGTACTTTTTCAAGCATCCCCTGTTATTTGGTCCATGTCTTTCTACGTACACTTACTCTCCCAGATGTATCCATTTAAAGTCCAGAAAATTGCAGATGACACACAGAGAAATGGTTGTAAGGTGTTGAATATGTTATGTCACCATTTCGGAAAAATTAAAACCAAAAACCACTGAAGAATGTTTGGTCTTCAGTTAATACTTGCAGTACCAGAGCGTAGGGACCCGTACCACATCATCGCAAACAACAGGGAACTACCTTGCATCTTCTCATATCTCACACAGAAAACTTCAGTCTCCAGGGTTGCCAATCTATCACCTTTCAAAATGCTAGGTTTGGTTTTGAGTGTTTTGAGACTAAAACCGGTTTCATCCTATCAAGGTTTCAGCCACTTCTCACCCATATTGCAGCAATTCCCCCTTACAGGAACGTTATCACCTTGTAACGACAAAACCAACTATTTCTCAGTGTTACCTCCATACTAATTTGTCTTCCTTTATACACTGGCTTATCTTCATTTGTACTTACCTCACTAATGGCTGCATTATCTTCCTCACCTGGGCGTACCAGTCTGTTTCCAGTTAGCTTCATGGAGAGTCCAAAATCGCTAATTACACATGTTCCATCATTCTTTACCAGTACATTGCGGCTGTTCAAGTCACGATGGGATATCGCAGGTTTGTAATGGTCTATTTGGACATACGGAAGTGCTTGTTATTATTTGAGCAGTTCTACTGTTTGGCAAAATGAGAGAACCTCATTATGTCTGCTCAGTTATTATAAACAGAAAATCAACTTATGTTTTAGAAAGCTAACATTTTTGATTCTTTATAATGAGCTCCACGGTATGCTATCTATAGAAAACTGACTGGCATTCAGAGCTTCACTGTGTCTATACAATATATTAGGCTACTGCTATATACAGTTTTAGTGTTTGCCAATAAGCTTCTTTCCAAGGGATATTTCAGCATGACGTTGGCAGGGGAGATAGCATGTACTTAAGCACAGACCTCCTGCCACAGCCCTGACAGCTACTCCAAATGCTCGCTCTCACATCCACACTCCTATGTCAAATACGGCACCAACTATTTACATAATGATTGGTTTGGAACCTATTCAGAAGATATGTAGGTAATATTATTCCGGAGAGTCTGAACATGTTCATCTTGCAAGGGATCTGATCTTTTCCAAAGAATTATCTCAGCTGTTCCTATTTTATAAGCAATTTATTTTGTTAGTAAAGCAGCCAGCACTACAGAACCAGTTTTACTGTAGAATTTATTCTACTCCAAGAGTTCCTTCCTAGCATTCATAGACCAGCCTATGGCTGTCTCTTCTTTATGATGGGAAGTTTACACAATTTCTGGCTGCTAACGGACACACCTGTCTGCACATTTCGGAATGATGAAGTTAAGATGATAGCTGCAGTTTCAATGGCACATAGGAATACTGATTTAGGTATTTTCAGCCTTGCATTTTTAACAGCATCTTGAGTTCGTAGAATCATAGTTGTCATTCTTCGCTAGAGTTGATGCTTAGCATTTGAGATATATAGTTTGGAATTTTAATCCAAACATTAGCACCTTAACATAGAATTAACATCACCACCCTTATATTTACTGCCAAAAAGCTAACGCTTCAGTGCCAGGCCATATTCTGCAGCCTGATGCATCACAGATCTCAGGATATCTGCTTTATAATCGTGATACTTCAGCTGCTGAAATGCAAGCATGCAAGCAGAGATATAAAGATATAAATCAATACGTTGTCATATCCTGTGCTCTAATAGAACACTAAAAGTCCAGCAGTATCATTTGTACACAGCAAAGACTAGGCCCACGCCCTTAGACAAAAATGAAGAGATATGATAAATAAAACTACAGTGGAGTTAGAAGATTTAATTATTTCTCTTTGTGTATACAGTTCACACACAAACTAAAAATTGCTTTGGTGATTTGTGTCTGAACTGCACAAACAAACAGAGCACCCCATCTGTTTGCTCTCTGCTAGACAGACACCCAGTGCTCCAGGTCTTCAGTCATCTGTTGCCATGATACCGCAGCACCGCACAGCTCTGCCGCCTCCTCTTGCCTTTCTCTGGGGCTCTGCTGGCTCCTGCTCCATGTTTTCATACAAGCATCACAGACGCAGCCCACGACATGGGATTGTTCAGAAGGAAAGAACATATCAGAAGTTCTGAGTAATCTCTATTTGCATTCATTATTTCCTACTTACCGTACTGTCACGGATTAAAAAGAAAGGCAGGAAACTACCACCTGATAGAAATAAGAGTATCTTGAACATCCCGGCATCCCTTCCTGGCCTTACCTCCTCGAGGTAGCTCCGTGTGCAGGTACGCCAAGCCCCTAGTTATAGAGTGTGCCAAACGACAGGAGCTCACCCAGTCACTTGTGTGGAGACTCAAATATTTGCACAAAGAACCCTGAAAAACCAAAAAACAAAACACAAAACCATAAATACTGCATTAAAACCATTTCCCAGTTCAATAACTCAAAATCTTTAGGAGTCAGTTTTATCCATTGCTTCTGAAAGGTGTAATCCTGCTACTGCTTCTGTGTTCACCCAGATGTTCTGAAACACAAGATCGGGCCAAAGTTTCATTAATTTCTAGTGCTGCCATTTGGTTTATCTAAAGAAATGGAACAGAAAATTTATCACAAAATAACAGGGACTGCCTTTAGGAATAATGAGATTAATTATAAAACAAAAGTATAGCATACACTTGATTTATTCTTTGAAAAAATTCTTGTTGAACAACAGAAGAAATATAACTGTAGACATAACAGCCTGGGTTACTAAATAGTGGTCTTTAAACCATTAGCACGTACAGAAGAATACTCAACATCTCTCACTGGCATCTCCCCTGTTATAATCTATTTATATATCAAAACAAAATAAACCCAAAGGCAATTCAGAATAGGAGCAAGTCCACACGCACTGAAAAACAGGAAAAAAGAATGTCATGTTCCTCTTTTCTTGAAAGAGAAGTTAAATGTGAAATATGGGGGATTTTTTAGTAATTTGTGGTGGAATCTCCAAGACAACCAGAGGGGTGTCAGTGATGATACTGAAATATTCTAGAAACTGAGACGGCTCTCTGAAACAAGAGCCAGATCCTGCAAACTATGACACCTTTGAGCAGTTTTTATGCACATAGTCCCCAGTGACAATGCACTCAGTTTAAACAAACTAAATCCCCATGCATGAAGTACAAGTCGTCCAGCTGTCTCTGCGTGCATACTACAACATAATGTTTATTTATGACTACAAACTACCCTGGTTTTGCCTATTTAAATCTGTAATCTTGAAGATGCACCAATGTCTAACATCTTATCAGCTGCAACTAAAAACACTTTATTGCAAAATTAGCTATGTAACATTTGGTTCAAAAAACTCTGCTACGTGCCATCCGAGTCCATTTGGAGTTGACATGCAGGTAGGTAACCCATGCACAGTTCAGATGGGGGCACATAGATAAGGTAATTTAAAATGATCCAAGCATTAGCCTTTTTTTTTTTTCTTACATTCAATGCTAGAACTAAAACCATGTTCTTGACACTTCTTAATAGAATTACAAAAATCTTACAGACTTTTCAGACTTAGCCTGTACAGAACAAGGAACCCATCAACAGATAACCTCCTCGGTGAAAACACAGACCAAATGTCACTCATACAGGTTTATATCAGCATTCTTTTTTTCGTTGCTTAAAATGCTGTTATATGAACTTCAAATAGATTTGGGTAATTAAAAAAAACAAACCAGCTGAGAATCCACCTAAAAATGAGTTACAGAATTTTAATTTTTTTTTAAATTTGTTTAAAGCTTTTTAGGAAAAACAAACACTCTTACTAGCCTCCATCTGCCAGAAACTTGGGTGCAGTAACGGATCATCTTAGCTCAGTGGGTTGAGATTCCAGCCCATTCTACTGGAGACACAGTTCCGTTGTCGTGGTGTGACTGGGAAACACTCACTGTATGAAAGACCTCAAACCAACTTCAAGATCTTTCGGCTGCAGAGCTTGCTAGCCACCAGATATTTTTTTAAGCTGGCTGAGGGTTGTGTTTTTATGCTTTTAGTGAACTTCAATATAAATGATAACCAGGAAAATTTTTAGTCAAAATTTGGAGAGAGATATATATATATATTTGTAATTGAGATTATTCTTGTCAGAGTTACATGATAAATTGGGGACATTTGTTCTGATTATGACTTCTGATAAAACTGATGTTTTTCTTTTAACAAATCACAAGATTCTACTATGCGTTTTACAACAATTTTTCTGTTGTTCTAAAAGGACAGGAGTGTCTGACTACTGGGGGGATGATTCTTACTTACTGCTTATTCACCTGTCACACCTCAGAGTACCATCAGAACTCCATGCTGATTGATAAGTACACGTATCGTTCCTTTTATTACTTGCTCACCTACTTTCTTCGCTCTGAAAGCATGTTTAGATAATAACACACTGAGTCAAACCCATCCGTCTTGCTTTCACTGAGGCAACACCAAGAACAATGCTCTGGTTTGTGTGTTCGTATTTCCAAGAAGGAAAGTATTTCGAGGAGAATGATGTTTGGATGGGAAGTATTTCACCTGCACATCTTGTATGGGTTACTCCTTATTGAAATAAGATTTATGGCTCCGATTTGAACACTACAATTCCCTTTTAGTAGGGCTGCCCCAGCAGGGTTCCTTCTCTGCAGTTGGCTCTACATACAGCAGAACATCTGCTCACTGAATTGAGGATCACACTGTGCATTAATTACACCTGCTGTGCACTTTTTCCAGTGGCTTCCAAGCCACCGGTGGATTGATTTTAGACTAATAGTGCTGTTCTTAATACCATATTGAGAAAAAAACCTGATAATATGTTGTCATAAGCCTCATCTGTGCATTTAATCAGACTGTTAACAGATCCTGTTTATATAAGCAACAAGACACAACTTTCAATCAAATTACATTTCAGCTGAAAATCTGTTCATTCAAGAAAACAGCAAAACCAGATCACCTGTTAAGACAGTTATGCTATGCCCTCCCAGGAGTAGAATACTCACTTGATGTCACTCAACTCAATTAGCTGAAAATAAGCCTACTCTGCCAGAGCAGGCCAGAGCTGACGTGTTTTGCCACTGTCCATCTGGAATAGGCACAACCGAGCTTTTTCTATGGTCATTTCTAGTCTCTGCAATCTCTTCTTAGATGCCCATCTCTTACAGACTGACATGATCAAGTGTGCTCTCACTTAAAAGTTTAGGTTAAGATACTCTTTACATATTTGTGAAGTGCTATGTTGCCTTAAATTTGCATATATATTTAGATATTTATATACACCTATGCATTTAACTTCCAACATGAGCATATATGTAGAGACTAAAACACCCTAAACCAGGCCATCATTACTGCTGTTTATTACTGTTCTGTTTCCTTTTGCTACTTGAATAAGCAGCTTTTGTCCTACTGTCCCCATAACAAATCAGGCTTCAGCTATCACCTTTACATGCTGGAGGAAATACAATATGAGTTTACTCACTTGAGACCAAAAAGCTCATTAAAAAAATTATTTAACTGAACAGTTGAAGTCCTTTCCCATACACAAGCAAAAAAACCACCAAACATTCAAGACAAACTGTGAAACATTTTTTTTGCATTTTCATATATATAATCCCCACATACATTACATTTTATAATTTTTCATGAAAGTAATTCACATTTATGTTGTGTATTTTTTAAAACATTTTTTGTTTCTATGCATGTGTACACACCCAAACACAGCGTCAGGAACTCAAATTAATGAATTTGAGGGATGTAAGCATTCGGTTAGCTAAGGAGATTTGAAGACATGGTTCTGGAAAGTAAAGCTGCTTTCTTAACACTTGTCCTACATCATCAATACATGGTACAGCAAAATAAATATGGTATGCCACAGAAAGCTTTAAAGAAGATAACAGGATAAAAAGCCAATATGATTTACAGTACCACAAACCAGTTTGACAACAATATTGGATCTATTATGTTTCATTGTAAAAAAACCCCACCATTTACAGCTACTGAGTGAGGTCCTAACTTCTGTAATAGAGATATAATGTCTTAAAACTAAGAAGTTTTAAATTTATTCAATTATTTTTAAGTAAAAACAACTCTTCAAATTCTGTCCTTGAATATTGCACAGTTGACTAAAAAAACCTGCACCATAACCAAGAGCAAATACTGCAGCTAAGAATTTGTAAGACTACATTTAGTAGCACTAACTGGGAAATCTTAAAGGGTTTTACAGTAACCCATACTAAGGTTCATTAAAATTGTAATTTATATGGATTGTTTTTACATTACTGTGCAAGAAGCGGCAACGAAAAACACAGCAAATGCTAAAGTACATCCTTTTTATGTGGCTATTCTTGGGAATCTAAACCAATCCAATTGATTTCTTTGAGGCACTTACATTGGGGTAATATTCCATCACCAATAAATATTCCATACGGCCGTCCGCAGTGAATCTCTCATCCCCCACAATGAAGCGGGCAATGTTGTCATGTTCCATCAGTGGAATCCTGTAAATATTCCTCTCATTGACAAAGTTCTGACGATTAGCAAAAGAGAATACTTTCACAGCAACTGGACGTTCATCTAGGGAGCCTTTATACACTGCTCCATATCGTCCCCGGCCAATCAACTGCAAAAAAATGTAAATAATTAGTTCACTAAGTAATAAATGAAGACAAAATCCAAGTTTTCAATCTACAAAGATTGAACACCAACTTTTATACTGACTTACACTACAAAAAATAGTGAATATAGTGAATATTTTGTATTGAAAACTAGAATTAGAATGCTGTCATAAAAAGCTATTTTGGAGCTGGAAACCTCAGCATAGGCCAACTTAGATCTCACTAAATTGATCTATGGTCCAAATACCCAGTAAATAAATCATAAATAGCCTATTCAGCCATTTTCTATATGGAATCAATAACATCCATGTGTTTTGTGCTGCTAATTCTCTTATATTATGGCTTTTCTATGATCAATTTTAATTGACTCCGGAGATCACAGACATTAAGCTAAACATTTTAGGTTTAGGATAGCTTTACAAGCTGTACCTATTAGGTTAGTAGTAACAATATATGCATTTGTAGTGCAAAATAGACACCAAAGGAGGTAAACAGGTTTTAACAGAAAGGAATAATTAATTCCTTACTACCTGTGAATCTTTATTCTAGCCCCCATTATGTTAGACCATCTTCACAGAATGGCCTTTCCCATCTCCATAGCAACTGGAGAACGATGCAGTCTCTTCCCTACACCAAAATGTAGGACCACCTTCAGCAAAAGTCCTAGTTCCCAAAGCACAAAAAATTCTAACTATATAAGAATGTAAGCATCTATTTAATTCAAATAATTTTCAGGAAGACCTAGACATGAAACTGTAAGGATTTCATGGACCAGTATCTTTACCTTTTAAATACTTACAAATGGAGAAGGAATGGAAAGCACAAGGGATTATAAAAGTAATGCTTCTAAAGATGATAAAATTGTCTAACAGGAAAGTTTTCAACAAATAAAGTACCAATTAACAGACAGATTTTCCATTTCTTAGTCCTTCCATGTCAGTGGATTGCAAAGTGGCAGTGAGTCCCTTCAAGGTACAAAGCTGGAATGTATTCTACCCACAGAGATGTGAAAAGGCAAGCACAGGATAAGACAATTTGTTCTGCAACACCCTGTGACTGGGGGTGAGGAGTCAGCTCCTTAGGATTTAAGAAAGAAGACAGAAGACCCCACAGCAGATCTCCCTGCCAACAAAGTCAATGCACATCAGTACCAGTAATTTCATCTGGGGCTTTGCACACTTCTTCAATACACATCCTTATACTCTTGGAAACTCTGCCTCAAGTACTTTTTTATTTGCAGAAGGCACCCAAGCTTCTTTGCTGGTTAGTCTGCTGTCGCCATTTGCCCAGACCACACTGCAGTGGGGACTACATGTCTGCAGCCTGCATCTCTACGTGTGATTTCCATTGGGCAAAACGAATGGTACCACACTCTGAATCTCTCTGTGTCATTCTACCGATATATTTCTGGATAAAAGCTTTCACAAATTCCGTAAGTTCTACCAAGCAAACCAATTGCAAGCATAACATTTTACAGCTTTCTGATGATACATCTAATACCAAGCTGAGTAGAAAGTTATGGTTGGCCTCTAGTTGCCATGGAGATGGAGAGTACCCCACTGTGAAGAATGACTACACATAAATGCACCACTACCAAAATATACCGTCCTATCTGCAGTAAATTCTATATTCCAATAGTGTTACTAAAGCATTTCAAATGACTATGGTAGGATACTGCACTTAAAGTGATCAGTGTCAAAGCAAAAAGACAGATCTTTTGATGCAATGCTGAAATACAGCACATTCCAATTTCCTCCACTGCCTCCCAGTGTTTAGTGTCTTCTTCTCAAGGTAGAACATGTTCTAGCTAATACCAACAATATCACTAACAAAACCAGGCAAAATTAACTGCTGTCACCTTTTCTTTTTTTCTTTTTTTTTTTCTTCTTTAAACTATGATTTAGAAGAAAACATTACAGGAGCACCAATACATTTATTTCTGTAACTAATACCTGAGAGGTGACATGACCACAAGCGTTACACTGAATAAAAAGAAAAAAAAAAAGAGAAACAGAGTTGAACATTTACCTCCAACAACTTTAGATTATCCAGATCCAATGAGGGCTCTGATGCTGCTGCCTCCATCATGTTCATACTGTGCAGACCTTGTTTACGGTCTCCTGTGAAAGGGGGTGGGGAGGGAATTAGACAGTTTCCTTTTTTTGTCATGCTACAAGTGAATACAATACAACTTACCTGGGACTTGGAAGAAATACGTATTGTAGGCAAGAACATAAACAAATAAAAAGGAATCCTGTAAAATCTTCTCCGAGTCAGTAAAATCAGCAGTGAAAGTGCTGATAGGTACAAACTGAAGGCTATCTGCTACACAACTATTTTGATAATTCAATGTCACTGGCAGTAACTATAAAGCATGTTCACAACCTCATTTAAACTATGTTGAGCAGAGGATTTGTTGAAGAAAACCGGTCCCAAAATGCCAACTTAGAGAAATCATAAATCTCTCTGAACTGTTATGAAAGGGCTATCACCATAAAGTGTCAGAGAGGAGAAGGGTAAGCATTATGTACAAGCATATAATAGGGACTGGGGAGAACAGAAGACATAAGTATAACTTTGAGAAATGGTCAAAAGAACCATTAAAAAAAAAAAAAAGAGGATTGTCAAACCCTACCTGCAAGCATCCTGTATCCAAAAAAGAAAGCAGCAATCAGAACAGCCAGAACAGACACAGATGCAAGGGCAATAACTATAGTCTCATCTCGATGAAAAGAATGAGAAGAATCTGAAACAAAACAAGATGAAGACTCTTTAATTGTAAATGTGAAAGAATCAGCACTATAAAACATGTAATTGTTATTACAACAATGAGGAAAAAATTGTGCTCTGGATTGTAAGACATTGCACTAAACTCTTTTTCCTCTTAAAATCTAGGGATGGCAAAAGAGCTGATCAGCTCAAACACAGCTGAGTGCACGTTCATGGGCAACTTTTCCCAGTCTTCCCTTGCCACTGCAGAGAGAGGCACCAACAGCAGAAAGTGAATCTTCTTTCCAGCTGGCAAAGTTCAGCCCAGCCGTGCAAGTCCTGCTCTGCTATCTGGGCCTTAATCCAGTCTCCTGGTACAAATCAGCTCTGTAACCATCACAAGGGTTTTTTAAATTATTTTTCCCAGAATGAAAATCTCAAAAAAGCTTGCTGATAATGCTGTAAATGTGATGAATAATGAGCGTTTTGTATTCAAACATCTACAATGTATATTAGACACAAGTTCATTTGTGCAAATATTTCAAAATACTTTGGGGTTTTGATTTGTTTCGTGTCAGCACTCAGATAGTTTTTAGCATAATTCTCACTCCTTAATTCACAAAAAGACAGAAACATCTCCACAGACTGCAGCAGAATACCAGGAAACCTGAAACAGTAAGACACTAACCAAACTTAAATAACTAGTTTTACTGAGACGTTTTAAAAATAACATTTGATTTTTGTCAAGATGCAAGTATCTTGCTTTTTCCTTTTTTTTTTCCAGAGGAAGAAAAGGTTTTAATGAAAAAAATCTGTTAGTGTCTTGAATAGTTAGCTTAATGCTTCTCCACGTCAGAGCCCAGTCTCGCTTCTTGCAGGCATATAAAAATTCAGCCACTTTAATATAAAAATTTATTACTGCAGATACTCCTCTGATGTCAGAATCGCTGGAATGTGGCACTACAAGACCTCATTTACTTTGGCTTCAAAACCAAGTTTGGGAACTATGTTGAAACTTGTCTTATATATTGCTAAAAGTACTCCTTAAAAGACTGTAATGAGGCCTAACTATGCTAAAACCACAAAATGTAAAATGCACACAAGGCTTAAACATTGGGTAAATTTTTAGGTGAGACTGGAATACAATTTATCCCAGTCCACCCTAGCTGAATAAACTGACAAATTCACTTGGCTTGAACTGCACTTAGAAGAAATTAAACATGATTCATTTGTTCCAATTCCCGGTGCGGACAGACACAAGAGAACCAGATAAGAAGAGAAAGCAAATATAAAAGACAACAGCTTCCATTTTTACATAACCATAATAGTAAGAGGAAATAATAAAAAGCTGGTAAAATAAAATACAGGAGAGCGTTTCAGCTGTGATAGAAGTACGTGAAACATCACCCACCAAAAATAACACGCCGCTCATATCTGACAAACCCTTTAAATAAGGGGGAGCTTGTGATAATCATGACACCATCAAATGCGCATTTATTCAAAATCAAAAGAAATACCATCACTACTGGTTTGGGTAAAATAAGTTTATATAAAATAAAATAAAATAAAATAAAAACAAGAAAATAAGCTATTGCCACAGAGAACTCTGCCATGGAATAAGAGTTGTGACTTCCATTGCGAGGAGATTAAGAGATACATGTTACAATTCTCATTTGAATTATGAATTCAAAACATATACATACATACATACATGTATATTAAAAAACACAACATCATAAAGAAAACTTACATCATACAAAGCTATATGAAATATTACACAAGTGTAAGAAGCTGAATGATTGCTGGCAGGGAAATGGTAATTTTGACTTTCGTATTTTTGTGAATGGATTTTACATTTTTCTGGCTTATCGTTTAAAATATATAGTAAATGTGGTCGTTTTTTGCATCAGTTCAAGACAGCGCTTAGCATGTACTAGGAAAATGCAGGTTTTGAGGGGCTGAGCTTTTTGCTATAATCTCAGCTGTATTTTCTTTGACCCCGCAACCTTCCCATTGCTAAATACACAGTAATCGTTTCCACCGCTGTTTGCCAAATGCTAGCTAAAGCCTGGATTTGATTGCTCTGCTGTAGTTCTTCTTACAAGCAAAGGGTTAACAGCATGCCTCCATCACGAGGGGCCTCCTCTGCCCTGGAACAGGATTTTGCTGCTCCTCGGCTCCTAGCAGCGCCCAGGGCACATCCCCAGCAACAGGGTTAGTTACCAGCTCTGGCTGCATTGGCACACTTGCTCTTTCTCCCCTTAGAAGCTTGTGAATAGTGGCATTATGCAGGCTGGAGAGCTACTAGAAAATCTCCAAATAACACTGTTTCGTGCCAATCAGCAGTAGGAAAACATGCAGAGAAAAAGGATCCTTGCTTTCTCGTTCCTTGGTGGACCATCATCTCTGGTGGCTTTTTTGCCTTTAGTGGGCAGCTGTGCAACCGCCAGGTAACCTCAAAGAACTCCCCTGGCCTTCAACAGGAAAGAACGTTTTAATTTTTTTATTTTTTTATTTTTTTTTAAGACAGAGTTGTTTCTTAACAAATCTTAGATTGGCTTATCTTGAACCCATTTTTAATTCCTATAAACATTGTAAAATAATGTCAACATTCCAACAGCCCAGTCGGTCCTACAGTGTGAGTTACTACTGTCAGGTTGTTGAGCAACATTTATAAATTTAAGAATAAATACAAATTTCTTAGTAACTAAACATCTCAAGGAGTGGTAATGTGCAGCTCAAAGCAATATGAGTGGGTAACCCGTTGCATACTATGGCCAGTCATTTCCCAGAAAGGACAATTTTACTATCTTTTGCATGTAATTCTACATAAAAAGACAAGCACAAAACAAACAACAACAAAAAGCCCAGATGACCCCCATAACCCCACAGAAAGTATTATTTCTGTCTGCCCTCTGTCTGCTTTGTATGACTAATCACTTTTGATGTTGTCAGATTATCAATCTTTCTTAAACAGAACAAAAAGGTTATGTCGCCTACTGACCCAGTTTTGAAACCTTCTAAAACTTAACAAGACTCTTATTAACTAATTAATTTTTTTTAATACATCTCTTTCTTCGGATACATTTCATCTTTAGCCTTTTACACCAGCTGCTGACTTTCCTTTAAATGCCTAGATGAGAAATGCTAGCAAAGCCAAAACTAGATAGGATCTCTCAAGGCATCTGCAGAGGTTCACGTTGCCTCTTTTATCTGCTTTTAAGTAAAATAATATATATTTTATATATACATATACATACATAAAAGCCATATTTCTCTTGGTATTATCTGGAGATGCATTTTAAGTAACTCACCAAAAGGCACATCAGTGTGGGTCAATAAACGTAATTACTGACCTTTAAGGAAGACACTTTTAAAATAAGAATGTAAAATACACACATTTACAAATTTATTTTCATGGTTTTTTCCATTAACTTATAGTCCTGCCTGAAACAACCACAACGCCTTAAGATTAGGAAATTCAATGCAAAACTTCATTTGACATTACGCTTCCTATCAGTAGCTCCAGATGCATCATGGAGCAAAGACAAAATTTTCTGAAGTAAGACTTTGTTGGTCTGAGACTGTTAACAAACCCATCCCCAAAATAGCAGACTCTGCTTTTAAAGTTTATTTACAATGACAAGACACCTGCCCAACAGCTTCAGTATTTTTTCATCATGTCACAGTGCAAACTAAACATGCATAGCTACTATTCAACAATCTCATTTGAGGTTTTGGGATCATTGCCAACATTTGGGTATTTCTTTAGTGACAAATACAAAATGAACAAAAACCAAACTGTCCAACATCAGCTTCAAATTTCAGACCTGGAACACTGGTACCTCAATATTATTCACAAGCCAATGTATGGCACAAAAAACCCAATAGCATACGATGAGAAAAATCAGCTGCAGACTCTAGAAAATCCAATGATTAAGGAGTTGACTGCTGAGTCAAATTCCACCTACACTTGCACGCAGAAGATACTGGCAAAGCTTCCTCAAGTTTATGTTACTGTAACTGCAAGCAGAGGTTAGCATAGTTGCTTGTTTCGCTGCTATTTATATGTGAGATTTTTATTTCCAGCTTCCACTTAGGCTCCCTGGTCTAAACCAAAACCTGCCAAATCAAAAAATTAAACCCAACAGAAACAGTTGTAAGGCCCAAAACACCTTAAGAGCCAACTTCTTATCCCATTTGGATGGGAAAGCGAGAGGAGTGCTCACAGGGCTACCAACTCCTCAAGCAGCAGCGTGAGGATGCGTTTGAGAAGGCACCCAGCCCGTACACACTTCTAGCTTGAACATTTCTGATGGTAATTCTGATACTGCTCGACATTTTTTCTGAAGTCCAACAATCCCACCACAAAGAAATATCACAGCAAACAGTATAAGTTGTTGGGTTTTTTTGTTTTGTTTTGGTTTGGTTTTTTTAGTAAGAAAAAGAAACAAAGCATGACTCATTAAAACGGAGATGACCTCCTCCTGGCTGGGGAGCAGCTGGTAACCAACAAACCACCATTCCCAGAAGCATCCTGACCTCACCATCAATAAAGAGCTTGTTTTTGGGTTCCAAAAACCCCGAGTACAACAGCTCCTGTGTACGGAGGGAATTTTGTCAAAGGTACACACAAATAATTGAGAATGTATTTCAGAGCACACTGTGAAGGGGAACGCTTCTCGTACTCGGTTAGAATTGAGTCATCTGGCCAAACCCAGCCCTGCACTTTGGATACTCCCTGCAGGCACTTCAGCCGCATTAGGGATTTCTCTCTCTTCTCTCAGGCATCACTGCTGTAATAGTTTCCAAACACTTATACAATATCTTTGGTAAATTAATTTTTAAAAGTTAAGCTCTCATATTGCCCCACATGGAGGTTGTCTATTGCTGCCCTCCTAACCTTCCCCAGGAACGACACAGAATGAAGAACACTGACAGTGCTAATGGCATCAGGAGAAATATTTTTCGTTCAAATTAACTTTTCCACTATAAACATAAGCTTGTAACATTAATTAATGCAAAAGTATTCCAATCTGTGCCTACGCTTGAGAAAGTTTCTTCTGTTATTTCTCAGTAATTTAACTTTCAAAAATGAAAGCCTCTTTTGCATGTTTCCTGTTTCCGTACTTTAAAATTAGCATTTATCCTATTATCAAAGAACATTTTGAGAAATCAGAGAAAACTGAGACAAAACCCGGTAAGAACAGCCAATGGCAAAAGAGTCTGTAAACATACAGAACTCCTCCCTGGGAGCCAGAAAGAGGATGCACCATTCCTGTATCTTCCTTTCCCATCAGCAAACACTGCGAAACCTGCAGACAGCTGTCCCCTTAGTTCCCCCCACCCCAATAGGCCTTCCCTCTGCGGCCGCTCCAGATAAAGCATCAGCTAACCCACCACTACCAACGCTATTGCGTCAGTTCAAGCACCACAGTCTGTGCTGCGAAGGTAAAATATTCCAGCCTGGTTGACAAACGGTGAGGAACCCATGCAGAGTTTTCACATTTCCTACTTCACCATTCAGCAGATTGTTGCCCCTGATACTATTACTGAAATTACAAGGTATGAAGTGAACGGAATGGGAAATGAGGAGAAGGAAGGACAGCCTCCTCCTTAGAGCAGCTGAAAGCTGTCCTGAAAACTCCTCTCTACCATTATACCAAAGGTGCTGCACCACGATGGCCAAAGAGCTCCCTGGAGATCACTGTTATGATGAGACATCTTAAGGCAGCCATGAGAAAAGGCAGGGAGTGTCACCCATGTTGAAAAACCAGGAATCCCACGGGGAAAAATTTGATTGTATAATTAAAGGCTGTATCACAACACAAACACACACAAGGAGACGGCCTTAAAACTGTGCAAGCAATTATGTTGTTTCCTTCTGAACTTTAAATGTTTGAATATGAAACATTAGGCTTTGAAATGTTGTTTCAGTGCTATATATTTATATGGGGGTGATCATATAATAAAGGACATTTGCACATAAATTTCCACCAGAACTCTATATTGCTATTAAAGCTTTTCATTCCATTTTAGAAATCTGCCTACACTTCATGTAAATGACTCACAGCTGTGTATCTGTCACACAGTAGTAAATAATGCTAGAAAATATATGTGTGTATTTAAGTTTAGATAAGCATTGTATAAAAACATTTTAGAGAAACATAAAATTATTCTAGATAACGAAAATCAGTTTTAAAAATAATTACCTATGTTCCCACAGAATTTCTGATAACAATATACCAGAAGCCAAGTGGTCTTACAGCTGTTAAGTACCAAAATATTAATATTTATTTAAATTGCCGTATCACCAAGTAAGTAGCAATGTTAATCTCCAACAAATAAGGAAAACACCATCCTTTACCCTTCACAGCACAACAGTAACATCTGATTCTTCAACTACAGCTGTATGGACTCTGATCAAAGTCAGTAAAATTGCACAGGGACTCAAAGATCTGCCCATACAGATCGCTTTAAAAAGAAGCGGAGTCTTCACGCCATCCTACAACTATTTCTTTGATGTGATAGATTCAATATGTTCATGGCCAATCTGTTGCAGAAGTTGCTTTTCCATTAAGGAATCTTAATGATACCGAGGGTGAGATCAGAAGCATGAGGGAAACCTTACGGTTCAGCCACCAAGGCAGCGCGAGATGGAAGGCTGATGGGTTTGGGGAGGCATGGCCTTCAGCTGCAGACGACTGCAAATATGCTCTGCAGATTGAGAAAGAGACTTTTCAAGTATAATTAATTCTACTTGCTTTTAAAGTCGCGTTTCTTTTCACAGCGGCCCTGTACAACTTTCATGATAGTGATAAGATCTCAGTCCTTTGAAAAAAACATACAATTAGCAATCTTTTCCAAGGGCCTACAGATCCCAATCACAGTCTGTTTATCTGTTCCTTCTACACATAGCTTATATCAGACATGTCATGAAGTGTAAAACAAGCCCTCATCCCTTACTGCATTCTAGCAGCGCATTCCAACCAAACCAAAACACCTCATCAGGTCTTTTTTTCTCCTCTTTTCTGGAGGATAATCAACATTTCTTTCCAACCAACTGACCGCTATCTCATTCCTGATCCCCTGTCCCGCAGCAAGAGAGTTCAGTCTTCATCACGCTAGAGCAAATGACAAGAAAGCCTCCAATACAAACACTATACCAAAACCACTCAAACTATTTCAAGTAAATCTTAAATTCATTCCGCGCAGGGAGGAAAATGTGAAAGAAAAAAAAAAAGTTGAGAACTTGTAACGAAGAAATAAGAATCCCAACCACACAGCCTTCCACACCAATTTAACTAAATGCATTTAATGCCACATTTTAAATTAAGCTGGAAGTACAAGGTTGGAATACCTTAAAGTTACACTCTACAGACCTTTATAATGAACTCCAGCAGGAGCCATTGTCATTTTTCCATTAAACCTGTGCATAGCTGAGAACAACGAAAGGATAAAACCCAGCATTTCCTAAACAACATTTGCTGTTCACCTGAGCTTTTACAGGTGCATGTTTTAAAAGAACTATTATCCTCACTCTGATTTATGAGCCCATACATTTCAAGTGGGGCTGCATCCTTCTGTAAGCGCTTGACAAATTATTAATAAAATTAAAATCCATGTCCAAATCTTTTGTAATAGGATAGTATAAAATGTAAATATCTGACACTAATCAACGTGACCACCTTCAATACCTAAACCAAAGTTAAGGTAAGGAACACTATTTCACCTGAATGCACAATGAATTTAGTAAGGAAACTTCTATGGAAGATGACAGAGCACTTGGTCCTCACGCAGCCGAAAAGCACAATGGGAACAGTATTTTTTGTGGAACGTGGTGCAACATTCTTCAACACAACAATCCTGCCAACCAGTAACCCTAAGGCAATTTTCTTTCATAACCGAAAACGGATGTTTTCCCTGGACTTAAGAGCAAATCCCTGGTTTCTAGTCTATTGGCTTAGAAGCAGCTGAAAATTTGCACTTAGTTCCAGTCATTCCATTATTTGAAGAAAAGATATAAGTAGTCACCAATATGTTTCCATGTCGCACTTAACATCATTGTATTTCATTTATTTTAACTTTCTACATAAAATCTTATATACTTATTGTCACAAAGTGTCCTTTTATGATGCATCTTTTCGTATTTTTCTTCATATCAGGAGAGCTAAAATTTTAATGCATTTTTCACATAATTGCATCGCTGTATGGAACCTGGGCTGTAAGAAAGCACCAGACTCTCATGAGACTTGCAGTAACATCATGACCTGGCAACGATGCATCGCAGATCCCGTCTGCCTCCTCAGAGAACATCTCAAACATCATACAGCTTGGGCTGTAAAAATTTATTTTCCATAACATGCTCCAGAGAAATCCTGCTACAGCTAGAAGTCAGTCATTTGTGATGGCAGAGTTTCAGAGGGCAGATCTCTCATTAAAAACCTGCTGTCAGAAAAGGCAGTTTGGATTTAAGCTTTCTGGGCTTTGTCTGGAAAAGGAGGGCTCCCCCGCTGCCTGGTGGTCCGAGGGGTGGAATCCCTTCTGGCGCCTCCGTCCTCCTCTGGGGTACCAGCTGCCACCAAGCACCTGATCCAGAGCCAGGCTGTGGATATTTGATTCGGCTTTTTTGTTTGTTTTGAAAACTGAAGGCTGCGCTGATACATGAAACCTAAAAATTAAGCGTGTGTGGTAATTTCTTTGGCAGAGAAGTGGGTTATGCAATCCCTAACGGCTTACTCTTTGATGACTACATACAGAGAGGTGAATTAGCAGCTTGTCACGTTTGTACAGGAGTAATTCCTGAGCTGATAAAAACCCAACACAACTTCTCTAGATTCTGCCTTTTCTTCTGTGAGTTCGGGCATCTTAAGTGTAATTTCTAACGCTACTGAATAGACCTGTATAATCATGATGCATGTAAAACGAACAGCAATTCAAAAACAACCCCAAATTTAGATTATTTTTCTGAAGTTCCCTGTATACCAATAAATACTTGGTTACTACAGAGAGAAAAGAAATACCTCGCTTCTATAGCCAAACTGCATTTGAGTACACCTCTACCTTGCCTTCAAGCTTAATGGAAAGCTAATTCGGGCACTTAACCACATACTGGGGACAGCTTCTATATTGAAATAAAATAGTCAGAAAAATGTTTTTTAATATAAAGGCTGAAAACCACATTTACATTATCCCCTTATATTGATCTTGGACCAATGGGTCTTCCTCCTTATCAAACTGAATGGTAACACCAGCTTTAACATAATGGCACTCTTCCAGTCTCTGTAAAAACACTGGATCAAAAAACGATGCATGTGCTGCAACAGAAAAAAATGAGTACTTCAGAAAGCCTCTTTAAAGCTATTTTAAGTTATTTTAAATCCACCAGTCTCAACAGCTAAATATTTCATGTTTGTAATGTTCCCAGGCACTAAAAATAGAGCCCCAAAAATGACATCAAAACACTAAAATGCCTATTTTTATATGGGTGAGCAAACAACCCAAACGCCCCCCCCCCCCCCAGTGTTTTAGACAGTCAGCTCTGATCCAGCATGCCTGCATTTATCATGTCTTCGAGAGCTCCGAAGCCCAGGAATGCTGCCTACCAACCGGTCGTGCTCCCCTGGCTCCTACAAACCCGCATCCCCCCCCCCTTGCCAGCAGTTTCCTCAGAGGGAAGGCTGAGCCAAGCCCAAGCAGGCACTCGCTGGGTGCTCCCTGGAGCAGCAACAGGTGTCTCTGTTTAGGGCCATGGCTGCTCCTGCCCGCCCTGCCGGCTCCTCCGCTTCCATGCGGGCAGGTACACCGATGCCCTCTCAATAAAGTTGCACGCCTCTGACTGATGCCCAGGAATATTGTTCTCCTGTCAACCTTAGCAACAGGCAATGAAAAATGAACTGATTTCATGGACATAATTGTACAGGGTATTTACTCCAAAATCACTTCCCTAAACATGAAACAAAATCTGAATTATAGTACAATTTTAGGCGAGTAACCTGTTCAAGTAAAAATCCAAGATCAATCCAAACAGATAGGGCGGGAACAAGTTCTGACAAAACCTTTCATTATACTTCTGGTTTATGTCCAAGTACTTCAGACTTAGTGTCCTAAATCAGCTTAATACTGTAATCCTCAAGTGTAGCAAATATTTTAGTACTAAAACTTAGCTCTTCTTACTTTTTAAATTCAAAAACATTTCAGTATAGCGTATGTTCTAGTATGTAGAAGGTTTTGTAATTTTAAATTTGAGGGCATGTGCTACAGAGCTGAGAGTTAAACCTGTCTGACGTTTTAGAAACATTCATTGTTACTAAAGACTGTGTTTGTCTGGCTAATGCCAATTCAAACAACACTCCTGGTATTCCAAAAGGTATGCATCTGCTCCAGCTCTTCCTATCATGGTTTAGAAGGACAAAGTCTAACATGAAAGTACATGCCCTCTTTTCCCATTAATTCTTACGCATACTCTCCTGTTTTCCCCAATCATCTTCTCCTCATGGCCACATAATCTCTAACTTTTACCAGATTCTCTTTTTAGGACTTCAAAAATATTTTAGAAGTTTTTTGTAACTTTAAGACCACAATAATCATTACATTTCCCCACCCTCTAACATCGTACTGGTTGAGTCTTACTAGGTATTTCCCTGAAGAAATTATTATTAGAAGGAATTGAGTGATGAAGCAGAAAGTGGGAGGTTGGGGCCAGACAAAAATCCCCCTCATGTCTTGCTCCAGTGTTCCTGAGGAACTCGCTGAACAGTACCTTGCCACCTTTTCCTCAAGGCCTTAGGCGCTTTCATTCAGTCAGCACCGGTGTCTCTCAGCCTCTCTCCCTCGTCCAGCTCCCATCCAGCACAGCGCCGTCACTGAAGACATCGCTCCCCCTCTGTGTCCATGCCAGTGAGCGGAGGCGGCCAGCGGAGCAGCTGAACCTCTCCTGGTTCCTGCTGAAAGCTGTCTCTCCTCCCCAGATCAGGGGCCTTATAGCAAGGGCTATTTTCCTTTATCCATATCCTTGCTTAGATGGAGATTCAGCTGCCTTCTGGGCAGGAAGAACCTCCTTCTCAAAGACACTTCATAGATATGAGATGTAACCGTCTGGGGACATCCTTAGGTAGAACGAAATCAAGGACAGAAGAGGTTGCGTAAACCCAACAAGCCCAGCAGAGCCGTCAGGAGGAGACAGAGGCATGGCCATCGCTCGTCGGGGCGGGAACTGAAACAGTGAGAAAGGCTCAGCGAGGATAAAGGCTTAGGAGGATCCCAGAAGGATCGATAGTCTCCACTGACACACAGCTTCTGTTTCCAAGGCATCAGCTGGAGTGACCTTCTTCAAACAGGCAACTGCATCTTGTATGAGGACACACGAGTGCATGTGTTAAATGCGTGTAATCGCATATTTTTTTTTCCTAAAGGAAAGAAAAATTTTCCAGAGCTTGAAATACAAAGCAAAGAGAAACTGGGGTTCTGTTCCTGGCTCCGATACAGAATAGCCTGCTCTTAGGCGGGTTACTTCGTTTCTCTGTGCTTGATGTCAGCCAGCTATATAATGGGAAAAACAGTGCCTTCCCTAACTTCAAAGGTTATTCTGATTATTTTAAAATAGCACGAAGATGAAAAAGGCAATAATGATAAATAGTAATCCTTAGCTTGCACTTATGCAAAAATCCTTCTGCAGATCCAAGTACTTGATTCCAGATGAAATACAGACATCGTTTGATGTTCCTGTCTCGCGGCACAAGTGCCAGCTCGAGCATCCCTTCCCTCCCACTCCCGGACGCCCGTTCCAGCCCCCGGTGCCCCGCCAGTGGAGCTGTGCACCTGCGGTTACGCCGAGCCGGGAACCCGGTACGAGAGCCAGCGGGGAGACCACGGGAGGGGAAGAAGGACGCTATCTAAGGCAACGCCCCTGCCAAAACAAATACACATCCATCAAGCGGGAAGGCCGGTATCAAAGCTATCAATTTGCGTTACACCGTGGGTATAATGAGAAATACAGCTGACTTCACTTGTATAACACGTTCTGTCTGCCCTACAGAAACAAACTTGTTTCAAACCAGGAATAAATATTTCAACACAAATCTGAATAGGTCACGGGGAGACATTTCATAATCCTATGGAACTGATTTGCTAACTGTGTTGGAATCTGTGTGATTGCTAGATTAATTTCACAGATTGAATAAAATACTTTTACATACTGAATGGCACAGCTTCTGTAACTGTTCTACTTTAAAGATATTTTCGATGTAATTAAAAATTTTCTTAAATCAATCCCTGAAGTTGTCACAGCCCTGTTTTAATGACGCTGTACAATTAAACTGGAAAACTGAGATTGATATCTTCACAAGACACTTATTTACACAAATACTGTAGAAATTAGAATGGGAAAAGCAGCCTTTTAAAAAATGAATACAAAGAAGGCTCCTGTCAATCTGATTTACTCAAATCCTGAGCGTACCATGAAATCCTGTTAAATGAATGGCGAAAACCTCAAGTCCCATTAAACAAATAGAAACCTTTTTTGTGAAACAACAAAATAAAATTAAACTTGAGACTGACTCCTTCCTGACAGGTGCTCCTGCTTCAACACATCACAAAATACAAGCGGTTATAGCCAAGATTTTCAAATTACTCTTCTGGTTCCCAACTGGACACCTTCAAAGCATTTATAGATTTCAGCAAAGACACTGCGAAGCTTGCCCACTTTTAATAGATAGTAAATTTTGGTCACCCAGAATTTAAGACACCCCAATCACTAGCCTGAATTTTTTTGCCCATCATTCTCATGCTACCCTTAAAAGAAACCAGATTTAGGAATATACAATTCTATAAGCTCCATGAAAGTGAAAATGCATAACCAGGACAAAAACGAGGATTTATGATTGCCAATTGAAAGGGGACTTCAATCAACTTTACGATTTCAGCCTGCACTGTAGTTTGGTGGTCAGGGTTTTTTGTTTTCCTTGCTTATCCCTTCTAACAATTCACAGGTAATCACATCTGAGCAGGTACCATCCTATTATTGTTTTAGACAAGATGTCTGTCTCCCAAGCTATTCTTTCAAAAAGGAAATCCAAGCATTCTACGATTCTTACAAAATACACCTTCTGTTTTTCCTCCTAAACTTCCCTTTGCTGTAAAATTTCAAATCCTGGAAAGGTCTGTCAGGAGCCCAGTTCACCGCAATAGTGTAGCAAGTTGTCAAGTACTTGAGCACATTTCTACCAAACAATTAAAACAGAGCTATATTACAGGTGTTTAAAAAAATATTAGGTGTTTATATTAGGTGTTTAAAAAAAGGGTAGATGGGGCACTGAGGGACATGGTTTAGAAGTGGCTCTTGTCAGGGTAGGCTAAAGGTTGGACTCGATGATCTTAAAGGTCCCTTCCAACCTCAACAATTCTATGATTCTATGATTCTACAGCTACAAGTTCGTATTCAAACTCCAAAAGGCATTTGCAAGTACGTATTTGCTTCTTCAGAAGAAAAAAATTGCACTTACCTGGCAACTATATAATTTTATAATAATCTAGAATGAAGGGAACAGCCTGCCTTCCAATCTCAATTAATGGGCTCCATCGTAAGTGCCAACAGCACTTTTGGGAATAAGACACTGCTACTGACAGAACCCATTACAATTATTAGAAATACATTAACGTAGTGAAGAAATTCATGACAACTTCTGGCATCACTGCGGCACCGAACGTGCTAGGCTATTCCTCAGGTCCCGCTTCAGCAGAAACTGTAAATGACTAAAAACAATCATTTCAACTCTTGTAACAGGTTGCTAGAAAAAGTTCAAAATTTACCAGTTTAGGCTCCCCTACCCGCTCACTCCTAAGTTAGCATCTAAGTGTGCAGGCATAAAACGAACATGTCTTTGATGAACATTTAGGTGGCATATGATCTCAGCTAATTCAATATTTGGCGGTGCACTCCCCCATACTATAGGAAACTTTTATTCCACAGCAAACATAACATGGTGACCACACGGCCAGACTCTCATTGAATGCAGGACTGTGCTCACCGCCACCCCCCGCCCTGTGTAGTCTACTCTAGATGATAATACTACACTCTAGCTCAGTGTGGGATCAAGTTCAGCAGAGCTGGGAGAAGCTATTCCGATCGGTACCTTTGGTACATTATTTCACTTAGTCTACTCTGGAATAGTCAGTGAAATTAAGGATTCACAATTTTTGAGTTTTCCCCATTAGCAAAATTTAATTATTATTGTCTTCATAACAGATATCTAACACCACAAGATATTACGAAAACTTTCTCCCCACAGCAGAGCTTCATGTTTTCTGTTTTAATTAAAAGAAAAATTTTTTTAAAAAATCCCATTTAACTGATCCGTATGAAACCAGGAAAAATAATGTTAGCATTTGAAATCTCAGTTGAAATCTCAAATTAGCTTAAAACCTTTCCCTTGATGCGCTCTCTCCCACTGCTGTTACACACTAAGGATTCTCTTCATGCTGGATGGAAGTCTCCTATTTAACCCTCCAAAGCTAAGCAGGGTTCGCCCACATCTTCCCCGGCCCTCTCTCATTGCGAGTGTGACTGTTGGCAAGAGCTGCAAGGCCTGTGGAGAGCATCCCCCCCCAGCACCCAGGAGACGTGTAATGCTTTTGGTTTCCAGTCTATATTTATTTCACCCACACACATTTTTAGTTTGCTCCCAAGATGCTATGAATGGCTCCGCAGCTGGGAGTGTCTAACGTAGGTGTGTACAGGGCTCCGCTCACCCAAACCTACGTGCGGTGGTGGACGCTTCCCAGCTCCATCTGCACAGCTAACGAGTGCACGATTGATCTGCTGACTGTGCTGATGAAGGCAGAGAAGCTCGAGTAACTCTTCCAGGTCATTAAAAAACTTTTTCAAAAGCCAGTTTGAATATTTTGCTATGTGTTCATCTATTGCTGACTTCTGGTGGTTTTCCGTGATTTCACAATAAGTTTTCATCAAGTTTTCTCTGCTTTCCCATAGCATTGCGGAGCAGCAGTGCCTGGACCCGCACTCAGAGGAAGAACACGGCTAAGTGTAACTCACTGTGGCTCAGTTAGCATCAGCCATTTTCCTTTACTCACTGCATTTATATCCTCAGAGACTAGAAATGGAGGAAAACGGAACAGCAGTTAGAATACAAACAATTTGTATTTGCTGCAGAACCTTTCAGGAGTTCATGCTGGTGTGAATGTGGGTATTTTCTCTACGCTTTGGGGTTATTTTGTTGGGGTGGTGGTTTTGGGTGTTGTTTCTTTTGAGTGTTTTTTTTGTGTGTGTGTTGTTTTGGTTTTGCTTTTTTAAACAGTAAAACCTCCCGTGTCAAAGGCACATTTTATATGAAAATCGTACTTGTGTTTTATAACACTTATACTAATCCATTGGGGTTTAAAGTTCTATTTCTGCATCCCACATCACTACTTCTAGAATGAGTTAATGCTTTAATGGGAGAAACAGAACCAGGGCCAAGCAACAATGATCTTAGTGGCTCCATACAGACAGTCCAGGCATCTAAAGCACATATCAGCCATGTATTCCTTGATACAGACATCCAGCTTCTGAACAGATTGGTAGACAGCTCTGAACCATCACTCAAAGATAAATGGAAATATTTTGATTTGTCACAAGAAAAAAAAATAAAAAATATCACTTTCATTGCCACAGCTCCAACACTCTCATTTTCTGTCCAAGTGTTAAAAAAGTGAGATGTGCTTTAATACAGGATGCAAGGATACCTTACCTTTGCTCAAAGTATATATAGTTTTGAAGTCAATATGAATGTCTGGAAGAAGGTATTTTTTGCTAGTCTAAGAAAATATTTACAGGCCTGCAAGCAGTTTCTAAATAAGCCTCATGCCGCCAGCCTAAAAGCAAGGCAAAAATCCAGGCTAAAGCCAAAAGCTATCTAATGTCATCCGCAGATACTTCAGAAACTTTCAGGAAATAATTGGCCTAACGCCAAGAAACATATATGCAATATTTTGTAGGCTCAAACTTTAAAATAAATGCATAAAACTAGTGCTGACACACTGAATCCACCTAACTGAAACCTTCAAAGGAATTTAAAAGAACAGGATAAAAAAATCCTATTCAGTCTCAATGCAACTTGGTATCAAATGCCTGAGAAAAAGAAATCCTTCCTCAGACCTCTTCGAAAACGTCAAATCTCTCCTCCTACTCCAAAACAAGAAAAAAAAAGCTAAGGCACAAGAAAAAAGGCTAAGACAATAGCTTCACACTTCCCTCTTTCAGTATCTTTCCTTGCCCTTAGAGATAGACTTTCCAACTTCTCCCCTTTACACATAACTGTATAGCAAATGTTCTTCCATGAATCAATTTTGTATAGAAGTATACTATACAAATTAACTGAAATAAGGTAAAACTCACATAAGTGAGATTTTAAGACTAATGAATACATCAATTTCTTTCAAATTATCAAACGTTACAGAATAAATATCTCAGTATCTCAAAATAAAACACTGATAATCAAAACAGACTTCTGAAAAAGAAATGTATAGACCGTCTACATAAATCTGATGACGTTCAGTATTTAGAAAGATCCATACCTATTCTGATATTGAAAGCATATAAGCTAAAAAAAAAAAAAATATTCTGCAGATTTCTAACAGCTGGCATTAAAAGTCAGATTTCCCGTCACAAATTCAGTCCAAATGAGAGCTGCAACAAGGGAAAGTCTGTGTCACACACAAAAATAGACACAACACTCTGTCTCCAAACGCCAGTGCTTAGGTATTAGTGGCCCTAGCAACACAGCACCATTCATTTGATTTATTAAATAAGAAACAGTGAAAATAATAATAATGAATGGTTTACATCAACAACAGCTATTTCAATACATAAGGAAGGAACATTCTCAAACCCATCATGGAAAGAGAACAAAACTGCAATGTGACCGGGAAGAGTAACACCACAAAAACTTCACGCTAAAATGAAAAGACATGACAAAAGACTCAGTACAGGTATACAGAAGCAGTTATGGATTGAGGAACTCCACTCCTCATATTTCACATAAGTCTCCTTATAACATTTTCAGGAATTCCCCTCACCCTAATCCGCCACAACAGTAGGCTTTCTTGGTTATATTCGCAACACAAATGTAAATAGACTTTTGGTATCAACTTGAATCTCTGTTTGCTTGAAGGCCTTTCAATAATACAATTATATTAATGGGAATCTTCATCTAATGGGAGTTATTTGGTCTTGAAAGTGACAGCTTTGAAAAAAAACTGCAATTGGTGTATAACCAGAAGTACCATGACCAGGAGCACGCTGACACGACGCTTTCCTGTCTGCCTTGGTTCCCCTGGATGCTCTATGAACTCTCTTTTTCAAGCACACGGTTTCTGTGAAAGCCAAAAGATCGCCTCAGATCTCTGTGACTTCAAAATAGCCCCACCAGCTCAGTTCTGCAGAAATAATGGAGACATCTATAGCCAGGATGACATGTCAGGAGCTAGATGCCCGGTTATGAAACTTCACATTTAGAATTACAGAATTAGTCACAGGTTCATAATTCAAACACCTGAGGCACTTACCCAAATTTGCCATTCACTTTATTAATAAAAAGAACCTAAGCCTTTCTTTGTAAGGTAAACAAATTTAAAACCCTGATCCCCAGTACCCATCCACACACAGAGATTTTGTCACATACAGTGGAGGGAAAGAGATAAACTACAGCTTATATCAAGTATGGCTCCTAACCTTTTTTATACTCCAAATAGAAGATGCACCAGCAGCACACTTGTGAAAGCAATAAGAAGAAATCAAATCACATAAAGAACAATCATTTAGTGCATCTGTACAAAGATAAGCACAGACAGTCCTGAGTACAGGCTTCGACTGCAGCGTCTGCAAGCCAGACCTGACCCAGCAACCGGGATGGCTGACATAATTCTGTCTGTTTTAAACACTTTCTCTTAAAGTAATTCAAGTGTTCTTAGAAACAACTCATCACACTGTTAAAAATCAAGCGCTTTATTTACCTACAGCTCCTAGGATTGTGCCAGATTGAAATATCATTAGTGTTTTACCTCCAGATAATGTCCTCTCTGAAGATGAGCTGTATGCTATGTTATAGAGGAGCCAGAAATCAATGTTAAGTAACATACTGGATTTTCAGGATCACAATATTTTCCAGATAAAGAAAAAAGTTTTGCTGAAAAAGGCTCAAAAAGGAACAGTGATTAATGTCCAACTCTGAAGAGCCAACATCTTTTAATTGCCTGTCTGGACCTTCACGCTCCTCTGAGGAGGCTGAGTTCCATTGCACTGAGCGGTGGATGCAATTCGGGCAGGACTGCAAAGCAGCCGGGCTAACAGGGGGATAGTCTAAGCGTATGTCAGATGCCAACAACCTAAAGCTTTCTTTCTAACTTGTACCACCTCCAAAATCGAGGGGGTAAAATGTATTGGACAAAACCATGACATAGGATCAGGTTCTTGTCAGCAAGCTTAGTACACAGGACAGAATCAAGTGAGGCTTATTGAAAACATCTAATTAAGGAGCAAGAAAAAGACATGAAAGGTTTCCCATGATCTAAACACCATTCTGCACAGGTGAGCTTAATAGTACTGAACAGCCAATAACAGACCCAATATTGATAAGCGATCTTCTGTTTTGTGCTTAACAGTTCCAGTCCCAAGTCTGCCTCTTGCTACAGCAGTAGTCTGCAGATGAAGACCTTTCTCACCATCACTGTACTGGGAACAGACAGAACTGGTGATGGGGTGGGGGTGGGAATTTATTAGTAGTAGCTAGCAGCACCCAGCAGTGCTTTATAACTGAACTTTGCAGAGTTCTTCTTCCTTTTAATCTGAGCTCCATTCATTTCAACGTTGTTAAAGAAAAGAAGAGCAGAGCCATGCTAAAAATCAAGCATGAGGAATGCAACTAGGGTAACACCGCAGGAGAAAGAGGATTACGAGGAGCAGCGTTCTCAGCAAGCCTAGCAGCTCCAGCCTGCCCAGGGAGACAGAGCTGTAGCGTTTTGAAGCTGATGTCCTCTGTCAGGGGCTGCAGCAGTGGAGGAGCCCATGCACAGCCATTTCTGCCACTCCTGCTCACTGCAAGAGCCTTTAGCGTGACAAGACGGGGAGAGGGGGATATCAACAAAGCCAACCTGAAAACAAATGTTGTTTGAAAAAGCACAGGGACGTAGACAAGTAGAACATTCCCAAAACATAAATGGTGCTTTAATTTTGCTTGGCAATAACTACCACATACAGTATCTTGGCTAATTCAGCCAGTATACTAAACCACAGTACACTAAACCACATGTCCTGGTTTGAGGTAAAACAGAACCAATTTTCTTTACAGTAATTTGACTTTTCAGTTAAGCCTCTGAAGGACAAATGCTTCCATGGTAGTGTAGTCTTCACTCACTCTGAAGTGTTAAGATTTACAGCACCCAGTCTTAAAATTTTTGGAGTGGGTGGAATAGTTATTAGAAGCCTATTACTACTACTACTACTATATCAGAAAGCCTGTCAACCCAGAATGTCCCCCAAAAGTGTACTGATATGTCAATCTGCCTTCCAGATAGTTCCCACCTATTTCTCGAATTATCTGGGTTGCTAAATAGCAGTGTAGGATGTGTTTAGAATAATGTTGATATTGTATAAATTGCTTACATGTATTACATTGCATATTGCAGCATCTGAATAAAGACATCAATAGTATAGCATCCTTGTCTGTTCTCTGTTTTGCCCTGAGATGAAACAAAACAATTCCTTTTCTACTACCTTTTTCATTTACAGTCCAGTTTCCCACTAATGCATTCTGAAAGAGTCCCATTCTTATGAGCCTTATCTACTTTTGCCTTGTGTCTATAAGGCGTTCACAATAAAGCCCCAATTCACATTGTCACAACAGATATCTGCTAATTATGACACTGAATTTATTATACAACAATATGAAAGCCAGACAATACTCAGCATTCCCAATAAATGGAAAAAAATATATTTACTATATTTGTATTACCCAAAGATATTTGCAGATCTTTAAACTCTTAGAAGTGCATAAAACATACTAATTATAAGCAACTAATTTCCAGCAGAGATACAATTAGTGCCTCAAGAACTGCAGGATATAAGAACTATGAATTACCTATTTAGATGCTAGCTGGTTTAAAAAGTATGTTTTCACTATTACTGAAGGTGGCAAAAATCATGGATATTTCAGAAAATGGATGTTTCCTTTCTTCATTCTACACCTTAAACTCAAATAAAGTATTTGCTGTGTAGTACTAAAAATATGCAAGACACTTCAAAGATGACAAAGATGCAGATTAGACAATTATATCAAACGAATAACCTAGACGTTATGTTCACATCTACCTGAAGAACTGAGATCTCTAAGGACTCGAAAGTAAAATATTTTTAGACCTCTAAACCAAAGTGCAGTTACAGCTCTAGCACTTCACAAACACAGTACTGCAATGTCAAGATAAAGATAAAATCCCACCTTGCATCCAAAAAGCTCTTTTTAAGATTCCAAAAGACTTTTTAAAAGAACTTTCCAAAGTTTCTTGTTCTCAGACCTCCAGTCATACCACAGTATTAATTCCTGCCGGCAGAGCTTTGCAGTTTCCTTGTACAGTTCTCCTATCAAGTGCGCTCCAAACAGCAGTTTCACAAAGCGATAGGGAATGTAGTCATAAAAAACCCAAGGGGTTTTCTTGGTAAAAATATTATTTGAAATGTTTCTCCTTTTTCAAATAAACATGTTTGTCCTTCTTTCATTTAACACAGTTTTTAGCATTTTGTGGGTTTGGTGCATAACAGAAATTTTAAAACATTTCCAAAACATTTCAATCTCAGGACAAGTAAAACACTCCAACTTCATCTTCCTGATTAAACGTTTCTGTGAGAGTAAGAATTTACATGTACAGTTTCCTGTCTAAGTAGGCTTTGCCTTCACAGCTAACATTTCATATTCAGACTCCAACTGCACATCAAAGCTTTACTTTTAAATTCAGTAAAGATGCAAGTTTAATATCAGGAGACTATGATGCCTTAGAAGTTAAAACATTAAGTGCTGCTACCAACAATCTTTAAGAGATTCTGCTTTTGATATACCCAATTCTAATGAGAATCACTGAACTAAAGTTACCCAACAAGCATTACCAGTTATCTTGGGTGACTTGCAAAACCCTCCACTGACTCTACAGAAACTAAGGCTTTCACTTGAATTTCTGGATAACCTTCTATACTAATTGCTTTAATACTTTGCTCCCTGCAACAACTTTCACTTCTACTTTTTATCCCCCAACATTAATCTACAATACTATCACCTTTCCCTCAGTTGCAACAACACAAGAAATAGCCTTAATTAGCACACGTTTCCAAAATGTTATCACTATTTGTAGCAATGTGCACCCTGTGTCACAACCCCCTCTGCACTTAATTCATTTCCTGTAACTAAATAAACAACTAAAAATAAATACAAGAATTTCTTTTAAACGTGCATTAAACTTCAGACAGAAAGGCAACTGAAGGTTCAAAAAAACATACGTACTCGTCAATCCAGAATTTTCTGGATTCTGGAAAAATCCAGACTATTTCCTCATTAGGTCAATATCTTAAAGAATTATTCCCAAGAAAAAAAACACTTTTTGTTTTTCCCCTCTACTAGCTGCTCCACATATAAACTTTTTTAGCAGAGATACATATTTAGAAATCTGCATGCGCATTCATCCGTATCTCCTGTAGCAATTCAGCATCTTCATTTTCTACAGTGCCCTAAAATAACTTCCTGAGAGGCACAGTATCATCCTCTTGCACCAAACACTTAGCTGTCTCAAAGTAAACTTTATTTTTTTAAGAGATATTAGGGCCCTTAATTACTGTCTTACTATTTTCTCCCCTGCCTTATACTATAGTGAAGGTACATTAACGACATATAATGCCTTATCTCTTCGCTGAAGGGAAGATGTGCCCGACTGACTCCCTTATCATTTCAAGGGTGCAAGTTCTAATCCTCATGCGGATCAGTCCCGCCTCCATCTTTCAAGACAGAAGATCTGCCACCTTGCAAATGTTTGTAATTTCCCCTTTGCTATACATCCAAATCAGCTGGATGCTATACATCCAAATGACCTAAAGCACAGGTAAGGGAAGATGCTTATTTACAGAGCGTTTCCTTAGATTAGGCAGATCAGAGGTGAAAGACCAGCTCTAACACGGGCTATGAACTCAGCTGATCAGGTACGGCAAGCCGAGCCCAGCTGAAGTAAATGCATTTCAATGATAAATTAATATCGGATGCTGCTCTCCGGAAAAAAGCAGTTCAAAATAACAACTGAGAGTGAGCAGGGTTACAACTTTCCAAAATTAGCCTGACATGATCTAATTGAACGTCAGTGAGAGTTGGATTGGGCCATGTGCCCACAACAACACGAGTCTAACTGCTGCCTCTCAAAAGCAATAGTAAAATGACAATTGTCTATTACTACTAATCTGACCCAGCCACATGCATTAATAATTACTTTTTTTTTTTTTAAGGTAGCTTTCCTCAAAATTTCCACAGAATTCTGTGAGCACTTAAAGACAGACTTTTATATCTGTATTTTATATACGTAGCAAGGCTGGCAAAGAAAGGCCAGGATGATACACTGAAAGATAAACGTCTAATAAGATAAAAACGTCTATCTGTTTTAGAATAAAGAAATACCAATTTCCTTCACTGTTTGAAGCAGTTTCTTTATATCCAAATCTCAGTGCTCTTATTTAATATACTGTTCTAAATCCTCTAAAAATTGCAGCCACCATTTGTTTCTTTGAGGAGAAAACCTACATCATTTCAACAATAACATGTACCAGTAATGCGCAACTGTTGCTGCCAGGTATTTTTTTTTTTTCATATATCATGAGAATACATCATCTGTCATACAAAAAATATACTCTTAACACTCATTTGCTGCAAGATTAATTTATTTGCAGCGCCAGGAATGCAGCCTTGAGGAAAAAAAAATAATTTCAACAAAACCATTTTCTTTCATCTTGATGTTATTTTAACGTGAATGTTTCATTACAGTAATATATCTATGACCAATGAATGAGATCATTTACCTCTTTAGCTACTTAAATTCTATTTAAATGGCCATTATGAATGATTATAGAACGAACTAATGCATTTGTCTTCAAAACAGTCTCAGAATTTAGGAAGCATTCTGTAGACATAAGAGGCAGATATTTAACAATTCTCAAACTAAACATTTGACAAAGCTGATAGAGTAAATACACATCTCAAAACATTTACCCAGGCAGCCAATGTTGGCCCTTTTTAGGTCGGGTTAATGGGTATATACACATACTGGCTGAAGGTAAGATGGTTTGGGTTTTTTTTGACAATTGTTTGTGAAAATAGAAGATGGAAGAATAATGAGTCTATCCATGAGTGATTTGGCAAAGCATAAAAAAAAGTCTATTTTTCCCCAAAAGCACAAGCTTAGGTTGAGGATGAGAGGTTGTTTTTGAACTTCTGCATTTCAGTAGCTGCAAACTCCACAGGCAAATCCTAAGGTCTGAAATAAACACCCTTCTCCAGCCTCTGCTTCTCCTGGCATCAGGGAACAGCTATCTGAATCTTTGCATTTTTAATACCTCCAGACTACGCCCCATCCTATAGCATTTGCAAAATTCTAGCTGGAGGGACTAGCAACCAACAACTACTCAAATCTGCCTGGATTATTTTTAAGATAGAAGAGAAGAATATTATGACTATTCCGCTGTACGATTGTTTTGAATTACCACCTGCAGTAAAAAGCAGTAAGGATTAAATTTAAGGCTTCAAGAACCTATTTGTCCTTAATCTTATTTCACATTTTTGTAAGTTTTGTTACAAGATAGTATGGATTTCTTACATTTATGCCCTGACCAAATATGAACTAAAAAAAAAAAAAAGTATTCCATTCTACACAGCTATGGTTGTAGGATAAACATGTTTTGACACCCTAAAAGACAACAATTACATAAAAATTGTTACATTTAAGAGAATTTCTGTATTTTACAACAATGATTTTGTTGTATCTAAGATGTACTGAGATCTTAATTAACTTACTTGTAGCCTTGAATAATTTGTAGTCTAGCTACATCTTTCAATATACCACTGTTAACTGTCCTACAAAAAATTGTAACAAAAAGATCATATAAAGTAATTTTTTAATTCCTCCATTATTTTTCTGGATGGATTTAGCTCAAGAACCTAACGATATTCTGCTGTTTCCACAGATCCTTCATATAGCTGGAAGGAAATATTTTTAAAAGAACACCTACAATTTTTCTTAATAATTAAGTTTTAAATTGACTAGGTTCATCAGTAGCGTTTTCAGGTTCTGTTAGTTTTTAAATTACAGCTGAATTTCCACTCATTATTCCAGCAACTTTTTATTTGGGGTGATTTTTCTGGAAACCAGCAGAAAAACATTTACAAATACTTAGTTAACTGTTGGCTTACCTCAACAGGCTTCACGTAATTAACCATACACTAGTCACATCTGCTTTGAAATTTACAGGACCATAAATAGAGTTCTAGGAGGCCATAGACCCTACTTTCTGTCATTCAAGAACTGTTTGATGTACAACATTTTTAATGCCTTATCAAAAACATAGATGAAATAGTGCTCTTACAGTTCACGGGCTATACGGAAAGAACCTTCTGCAGAAGATTTCCCACATGACTGTGACCTGTTCGATTTCATAATTTAAAAGGTACAGTAATATACATAGAATCATAGAATGGTTGGGGTTGGAAGGGACCTTCAAGATCATCTAGTTCCAGCCCCCCTGCCCTGGGCAGGGACACCTCCCACTAGACCAGGCTGCTCAAAGCCCCATCCAGCCTGGCCTTGAACACCCCCAGGGATGGGGCATCCACAGCTTCCCTGGGCAACCTGTTCCAGTGCCTCACCACCCTCACAGTAAAGAATTTCTTCCTAATATCTAATCTAAATCTCCCCTCTTTCAGTTTAAAACCGTCACCCCTACATAGTAACAGTCTGTGCAGCTGAGCATACTACTGTCCTTAAACCGTTCTGACAACTTTAATAGAAAGGCTGGAAGAGCGCCCAAGTAAGGTATCGAGTAGGTAATTCAAAGCTTCCCAACAGTTTCATAAAAACTGAACTTTGACAAAGCAAGAATTCTGTCCTCAATGTTGAGGTGGCAAAACTAAATCTTACAGCATCAAAGTGGATTCTAGAAGGAGTCGAGAGGGCTGGGAAAGGGACCGTGGAGATTCCAGTGCCTGGAACGGGGGTCAGTAATGTTGCAGGGTCCGTGTGCCGCAGCCTCCCTCTTTTTTCACCCTTCCAGCTTCCTCAAACGACCTCTACCTCCACAGTGCTGCGGGTGTACAGGATTTACACTGCCGGGAGCAGCCCCATCGCTGTCGGATGCAGCGGCAGAGCTTTACAAATAAAACACCAGAGTGGCAAATGAGGCCACCCTTGCTGCTGGAATGGACAATCTCCATCTCCTAACTTCATCAAAGCAGACAGACAACTGTGCTAGGCAGCAACCTACTTTGCTTATGCTTATGCCTAAAGCCAAATTTGCGTATTATGAAAATGGAAGATGACACAGTAACACAAAACAGTTTGAGTCAGTAGAAATGTATGCTGCAGCACTCAATTACTGGGTGAATTAAGGACTGTGTTACAAATTCAATTTTTTTTTTCCTCCTCACTTTGCAAGTCAAGCTAGATCTTTCAGTATTAAAAATCTCACTTAAAAAAAATATTTGAAGATCTTATCACCCAATAACTGAATTAATTCAGCTTGTAATTTCTACCCTTGGAGAAGCACGGGCACAGGCAATTTTGTAGGAACCCTGTCTTCCTATTTTGGGAGGACAGAAAGGGACAAGGAATTACTTTTACACCTTTCCCCCCCCACACCCCGTGTCAAAAGCCGCTGTACAGTACTAACTCCAGTCACATTTGGGGAGCCCCCAATCAGATGACTATTACCAGAGTCAAGTAGAGTCTGTTCAGCATTGCTCAGTGCTAAACTCAAACACTGACTCCAAATGGCGATTGTTTCCTGGTTCTACAAATAGTATTATCAGCCAAAAGGCACCACGTCTTATCAAATTTCTTTATCCATTTATATCATATGCACTTTCCCAGTAAAAATTTCCTTTTTTTTTTTAGCATGGCAAGCCCTCATTTTGACCAAAATTGCTTACAAAGCCTCCATCCTTCAGCTACTTTTGAAAGTATCAGTATCTTCACTATCTTAGAGTTTAAGTTAATTCAAATATTATCATTCCTAAACACAAACTATTCTTTTTGCATTCCATAGCTGTAAATACTATCCAATTAAATACATCTTCATTTCACAAATGAAAAAAAATAAAAATCACTTGACATTGATAAAAGACTCTTGACATACAGAAACAGTTATACCGCCATTTACATACGTGCCTCTATTCAATTTCTCTTTCACAATTCTTATTTAGAAAATGCTATCCAAATGTTTAGATTAGGCCACTAACTCAGCTTCTTTACAGGTTCTTAATTCTTAGAAACAGCATAACAGTGTGTCTGCTTCTAATATTACTTCTGTAATAGGAGGTTAAGGGGTCTGATCCCTTGATTTGCATCCATATGCTATGTTGATTTTAGAATAAATAACAGATAATCTAATCTGGAAAAAAACTACATTGCTCAAACTAGTACTCTTTGAAAGTTATGCCAAAGTTAATCTCTACCAGAGATATGCAAAAGAAAGAAGCCAGATTTCAAAGCCTCATAAGACTGTTGGAGAGAATCTCAACAGCCTGATATAAGACCAGTTCTACCGCTCAAAGCTATCTGTGAGCCATGACTGAATAGACAGGCCAGATTTGGTACCGTAATGTTAATGAATTTACTGGCCTGTTTTTAACAGAAGTCTGAATCCTTCTGAATATCCCCACAGGCTTCTGAAGTTGTGCATCCAAATACCAAAGCACCCAAGATTAGAGACCATTTTGGAAAACATAATCTGCATTCAGCAGTTGCCTATACAAACAATTCTCTTGTAAGCATTTAACTCATTCTTTGCAGAGCACTGCGAAATATATAAATGTGATAAACTTCATATGGAAAAGCTCTGTTCTGTTTGCCACTTCTTTTGCATATAAATAGAAAGGTCACAGGTTTTGCATTTTACAGTACCATGAAAGAAGGATCTTTCTCTAAATTATTTAAGCCACGAAACGACAGAGATGGAAACGTCTGACTTACTGTAAGGCGTTGTATCAGTAGGATCAGGAGGTGGAAAATTTTCTGTGAAGTTGACATTACACAAGTCCGTACTACAGCAGCAGAAGCGATATGTTCCATTCTGAATCAAGGAAGGGGTGGTTGTAACTATACACTCCTCAAAATGACACTCTTGGGGGTCTCCTATATGAGACCAGCAACCTGTAAAGAGATGAATTACAGAACTCTTTTTAAAGGAGGCATACAATAAATTGTTACGTGGACAATTAAACACACCTATAGAAATCCATATATTACATAACTAAATCTTACAGAGTGGGGTGAAAACAGCTATCATAATTTGCTTGTCTGAATCACTACCACCTTTTAAACCAAAAACTGAAGAGTTTCTTTCAGAATTTACCACAGCTGAGGAGAAGACATATGGGTAGTGATGAAGACCAACGTCAGAGGCATCCAGCTGTCAACCTCAATATGACAAAACCTGAATTCTCGAGCCTTCTAAGCAGAAGTATGCTTAGAATGCAATTCCCCATTTCTCTGATACCACAGACAATATTAGCACCCTCTGGCCCACAGTCGAGATGAAATTGTGACCTAGTCCCCTCCTTAGAGCGAGGCCACAAGACTGCATCTATAGTTTCATGCTTCTTGCATAACTTCTAAAAATTCTGTCCTTCCTCATTATCAACATCACCAGACTCTTCTACACTATCACAACTTATTTCTTGGTTAATGCAGGCTCCTCCTCCCTGCAGCAAGTGTTCCTTCCCAAGTGTGCTCAATGGCAGTTTATGCAGAAACGCCTGGAAGGGAAAGAGGCAGCGTAGGGGCAGAGGTGAGCAGCCAGACTGCTTCTTCCAGCAGATTACCAGATCAAACAACAACATTCGCGTACAACTGCACAGGATGTTTGTAAACACAAACATTTTCTTTCAGCCTTCTACTACATTAACTTGTACCCAAGTAACCCAGAGCGAAGCCACAACATGTCTCCGGCCGCTGCAAGACCCTTCACCCTTCCCTACCATCACTCTCCCTGCAGAATAGCAGCGATCGACAGTTAGTGATACGTGACAACTTTGTGCTACAGTCGCAATTTCCTTTGTAAACAAACATCCAATCAATATGAAGATACATTTTTACTTAATGAAACACTTATTTTCAAATATAACATTACATCAATACATACATTGAGATATATTCAAGGATTCCTCTGGACACCCTAAGCTACAAGCAATTTAAGCGTTTTTTCCTTCAACTGTGCATTGATCTCTTTGATCAATGATTAGGGGACTGGAGCACCTCTCTTATGAAGAAAGACTGATGAAGAAAGATTTGGGTCTCTTCAGACTGGAAAAAAGACGGCTGAGGGGGGATCTTATCAATGCTTACAAATACTTAAAGGGTGGGTGTCAGGAGGATGGGGCCAGGCTCTTTTCAGTGGTGACCAGCAACAGGACAAGAGGTAGTGAGCACAAACTTGAGCATAGGAAGTTCCACCTAAACATGAGGAGGAACTTCTTTACTTTGAGGGTGGCAGAGCACTGGAAGAGGCTGCCCAGAGAGGTGGTGGAGTCTCCGTCTCTGGAGACATTCAAAACCTGCCTGGACGTGTTCCTGTGCAACCTGCTCTGGGTGACCCTGCTCTGGCAGGGGGGTTGGACTAGATGATCTCCAGAGATCATCATTCCAACCCCTACCATTCTGTGATTCTTTAGTCTCGTTTAGACGTTATTTATTTCAAATGAACATTCTGTTCATATTTAAAATTGCTAAATGGGAAGTTTGAAATCATGCTTTTGTACAATGCACAAACAAAACGTCTAGCTTTGCAGCTGTGTATCTTCGTACCGGCCGGTTAGATCACAAAAAAGTGAAACCAGTAGCAAAACGACTGCACTTACACCAAAATGTTACATACCTTGTTTTACAAGATGTATGTCTCCTTCTCGTGTTTTTTCCCAAAGTCCATAGCAGGTACTACCTTTCATGCACAAAATGGTGCCATTCTCCTGGGAGATTCGGCTCTCACTGATTCCATGGTCCTGCTGATATGGGTCCTTAAATGCACATAGCCGCTCCTCACTCTGCGCAGCTTTAGAAAAAGAAAGGAAAAGAAATATTTTTTGTCAGTGATTTTATGCATAAAACGTTAACTTTAATAAAAGGATGATTAAGGTCTTCTGGAAACCTACATTCAAAACCATCCTGAATTATACATATCCGTTCTTCCAACAGTCAGAAATAAAAATTAGGTCTATCCCAAAGTTACTTTCATAAAGAGGGCAGAAAAAACTCAGCACACGTTTCAAAATGAACGTGCAAATGTTTGAAGTTCACAGGTGCTGAATAAAAATTACATTGCACAGTCTGCATCATTTGTCCCCAAGTGTAAGTTACACAACTGTTAGCTGGTTTCTTCAGCAACCGCATGTGTTACTTAATTGTTTCCAGATCCTAAACCAAGATGATCTTTTTCAGACTGACATCCCACCCAGTGCCTACTTAATTTAGAGGGCTTTTTGCACTCTTTCTATTGACCCATCTCTTTTTTTCTACGTTATCCAGCCATTGCACTGACATTTACTTCTTTTTGCTCAGCAACCTACAAGTTTGGGCTCTTTCACACAACTGCACCAATGACCACCAAAAGAAATACTAACAGCAGAGTAAAACCCACACGACTGACCAGCAGCTCTGGGAAAACACTGTCTGTAAAAAAGAGCAATGTTGCCTGTAAAGTCTCCCTGTGGAATGTCCAGCAGGAACATTGTAAAGCATACAAAGAGAGCACAAAAATAAATAACCATGATTGCCTGAAAAATCTTCCGAGATTTTTTAGTAAAACAAAACCAAAACCACCCACACTGATTTTTACAAGAATATTTAATCAACAAACTTTAAAAATTTAATACCTTAAGAGAATTCATATGTTTTACCCATATGATTACCGCTATTTTGTTTGTATCACCTCAATGAAAGGAATCAACCATGCTGATATGCCTCTGTTATCTTTTCTTTATGAAGAGTAAACACATTCGAACAGTAAGTTCTTCAGAAAAGCATCAAGTCCAAGATGAATAAATCCTACATTTGTAGTGACTATGATATTTAGAATATATTCATTCTTCCCTTGAATGGTTTTATAAAATGCTTGGAAAGCTAGGTGTGTAATTACAAGGCACTGAAGTATTACCCAGTCGTACACCTCAGCAAAGGTCCAATTGCAGTGAGAATTGGTACTACCTATCTCCACAGCTAGATTTTATCCAGCTCTTTAACTCCCATGGAAGCATCGGTAGCAAAAAAATGCAAGGTGGAGCAGATTGGTCTCTTGGGAAAACAGATTTTGAACTTAAAAAAAAAAATTATAGCATATGTAATTGTAAATTATTAAAGGTACTGTATATGTATAAAATATCTGCTCACCAAGGATTTATTTATTTGATCATTCTGCAGCACTGGCCCCTAAAAAGCCATGTTTCAGCAAGGCAGACTTCCTGCAAAAATGCTGTTTCGTTGTGTCACCAGCGCAGATGATTGGGTAACAGAAAGACAAACCAAGAGATTCAGATACAAGTCTCACTTACAAGGCCGTTATTGTTCATTAAGGAGTCAAAATTCTAAATTCTCTTATGCTGAAACCACCATAAATAGCTGCACCATCCAGAAAGGCAGTCTGGCAGTGATTCCCAGTTTATTCTGTGGCAGCAGTAATTAAAACAGCACAACTTAGCTTATTTTTTAGTGGTTAGTAGGGCGTGTACCCTCAGTTGAGCTGCATGTCAGCTCAGTGGTGGTAAAACTCTCAGCTGAGGAGACAGGAACTTCTTAAGCCACCATAATTCAATCACTTGCAGCTCCACGTACTCCAATAACCCGGCCGGCAGTCCATGCTACTCACCCACCTCTCCGTACTCCGGTCAGTGTACAATTAACACTTTACACCCAGAACGCCAGTTTTGAAGTGATAAATACATTTATTATAAAGCAGTGGCTTGATATTCAGAAACTCAATTGCCTAAATTTCATATAGATTTTTTTTTCCTTCTAAATGAGTAGAGTCAGTGGAGTTACCGAGGACAAAAAGGTCACACATTAACAGCTAGCATATGCTGCCTCAAGCAGTACTTGCCAGTCGCACGTAGTAGTTTTATTCTCAGGAACAGCTGAGTATGCCAGGCGTGAAGCATCTGTCCTGCATTCTCTGCTCCATGACATGGCACTGGCCAAGAAACAACGTATGAAAGGCCAGTACTCCACCGCCATGCGAGAACTGGAGCTGACTAACTTTTTGAAAATCGAAAGGAGAAAAAATTATCACAGAACTGTAATTTAAGAGAGAACAGGACAGAATCATACGGCCTTGTGAAATATGACATATCTGCTCCCAGGGACACTACGAAGGTTTTAAAATCAGTTGCCCGTGCTAGCTGAGTGGGACTAAGGTCATCTGAGATGTTGGTTGTTCACAGAATGCTCAAATTGTTGCAAGATAAGCCCTTTCATAATTTGCATTTTTTGTGAAAAATAAATTAAAGAACAGAATTTATAGAACAGCCACATAGATTTGGTTTCCTTATCAAAAACCCATGGTCAAAAAGGAAAAAAGAAGTAATTCCAGGAAAGTGCACTTTCATAATACCTCAACAGGTTTAAAAAAAAATAAAAAAATAAAAAAAATCTTTTAACCTCTGAACTAATGGAAGAAAAAGAAAAAAAACAACTTTTGGTTTTGCTTTCTACTCAGAAATATAGTTACATGTACCATATCTGTGCTCCAGAGACACAGCGTTAACTGCCCACTTCTCTAGTCTCTTCACCTTTCTATAAATGTCTTAGGATCAAGGTTGAGAAGCAAGAACGTGCAGAAGATACTTGAAAAAAGTAAAGTTGTTAACCACCGTGCTAGAAGCTGTGCAACCATACACTACAGAAAATAAAAGTTGCTACCAAAGGCTTTTCTGATTTTAAAAAAAAAAAAAAACCAACACATATTTCCCTATAAGAATACCTGTGGAAGGGAGGAAGGGGCAAGAATAAGGAAGTACAAAATCCGCTGCTAGCAACCTGAGCGTCTATCAGTTTTCTAGCAAACTAATAAAAATGCAAGTTAACTTGCCACAATTTAATGTCAGATGATCTCAGTGGGAAACTTTTCCAACAAAAAATAAAGGTTACTCACCCAACAACTAGAGTTTTCATGCTGATCACTGCACATTCCTGCTTCGATTATAACTTAGAGTAGCACAGCCCCTGTGGGAGCAGTACCCACTGCAATACTCTGCTGACCCCTGCCCCTTCCCTGATGGCATGGAACATCTGGAGAACAGGGGACATATAACAAAAGCTACTTTATTTTTCTCTGTGGCCTCTGTAGGTTCATTGTTGAAGCTGTAATGCCGAAGAAAATTGGGCAGGGCATTCGGATGTCCAGAAACCGTCTTGAAGAACACAGAATAGATGAGCCGCTTCAATTTCTTTGCATGATTTCGGCACATTCCTGCTCTGGGAATTTGGCAGTAAGGTTTTCTTCTTTCAGGCAGTGGAAACCAGTCAGTTCCAAAAACTTTTAATACTGAAATATTTTTAAGGCCTTGAAAGCAACCTCCAGCCTAGATGAGCATGCCTAAACCTTCCCCAAAATAAATTGAGATACTACTACAAAAAACACACAGAAGTATTGGGGTGCTTGTTCTAAACTTCACCTATTTCAACAGAAATCTTACCCTTCAATGTAAAAATACTGTTCCTCATGGATGACCTTTTAATGTCAGTTTTTAGTTATCACGGGAGCCAACAGCAATGCATGGTGCATTCAGAGCTGAGACACATCTACCTGTCCCTTAGGAGCTCTGCTCCTGCAATGTGAAAGGGCAGCCACCAACATTCTCTATAGCAGCTTAGCTGGAAACCATTCCAATGTTGCTTCTTCCAAAACACCATCCTTGGAGATATTCAAAAGCTATCTGTAGGTGACCCTGCCTGAGCATGGATTTGGACAAGATGACCTCCAGAGGTCCCTCCCAACCTCAACTATTCTGTGATTCTTGCAGGACACAGGTCTCAAGGTACTCAATGCGTAGTGACCAGACAGAAAAATGATACTTCTCAGCTGGGCTACCTGCTACTTTCTGTCTCCAAGTCAGGTGAAATGGTAGGGTAAGAGTAGAACTACTGGATTCTCTTGTTTGTCTTCAGTGCAAATAGATCTAAACCCAAGGAAATACCTTAAGATTTTTATTAGATAACAAGAGCAATTAAAATAAACAACTTATCCTTCGAAGACCGAGGATCTTGAATTGATCCAATTGATGTATCTAGTTCATTTGCTACCTGTGTCAGATAAATGAAGGGCAAAGCCCCTGCAGACAGAGGTGCTCACCAGACATTAAGGACCCATGAAGAGTTCACTGTGCGGCGCTCCTTCCCTTACAGATTTCACAGGCCTGAGATGCACCAGCAGTGTATGCTCCAATCGGCAAAATGCAGAAGCCATTTACAGATCGAGCTATACAGTATATTTGCCCACCCATGAAATGTCCCAGCAAACAAACAAAACCAAGACCTGGCACCACAGTAAGTGGCAGCAGAGGTTTGACAGGACACCTGCTGCATGGCTGAAGTCATCCCTCAGAGCCCAGCTCTTACTAAAAGATTTCATGTTGTTTCAACTCTTTTACAGGCCCTTTCAAGCTTTCCATCTCATTATTCCTACACAAGTTAAGCATCACCAAAATAACTGCAGTAAAAATCATTAAAGTTAAATTGGATTGCAGTTTCTCTATAAATGTGTAAGTCTATAATAACTCTTTCATCATTAGGTCTAAAGCACAACAAAAAACTGCCACACGTGCATGTTCAATTATAAAAAACAAAGATTATAAATCTACTGAATTCTTTTTTTGGCCGGGGAGTGGGGAGGATGGCGGGGGGGGGGGTGTTGGACACCTCTGGAGAGTTCACTGTACTTAAACACAACTATCTAATTAAATCAGTAAGTGACAAAAGTATAATTTTAGAAATATGGAAATTATGACTACAAAAAGAAGAAAGTCACATAAAAGGCTACGTCCAAAACTGGAAATCAATTTATTATTTCTTTCACGATATAGAAGAACTAAGAGAAGGACTTTTGGTACTTTCATTATCTTTATAAGGTAAATTTCATAGTAAACTATATTGGTTCATCACATAGAACTCATTATACTTCCAGGTCTTTTCTAATTCACCTTTAATAGAAGACTTTGAGAGACATTTTGAAACAACTAAATGGCAATTGAATGCTTACATGTCATATGCCACTGAAAAATTTGCTACTACAGACAACTGTAGTAGTAACAGATAGGCTGACATTGAAAAGGACAAAAAGTGAAACCTGAACAACAAATTGTGAAGAATTTATAATGAAATGCCTATTTTCCATTCCTCTTGAACTTGTGCACCAGACAAACAATGTCAAAATAATTCAATAAAAATAATAAAATGAACTCAAACTTCCGTTCTCTCATCCAGCAAAGATTTCCAACACAGACAAGAAGGAAAGGCACCATTCCCAGAAGTTCTACCAAGGGAAAAACCAGTGAGAGTGGGGCGAGCTCTCCACTTCCCTATCATAAACCAGAAAAAAAACACCAAAATTTTCTGTTGCTTTCCAGCTCATTTTACATCTATATTTATAAAAAAAATACACTTTGCTGTCCAGTTTCAAAATAGGCTTAACACATGAGCAGCACTACAATTGAGTATGGGTGCTTCAAGAAGTAATCTAAGAAACAGTAAGTGTTCTTAGTTTTCCTGCTTGGCTGCCATTAGTGATGTGTCTGATCATCATGCACACATTAAGAGACCTAACTTGAAGCAGACTGTGAAACCTTATTGTCATATTCCGAAAAGAGAATGGGGAAACAGACTACATTAAATTACTTTCCTGAAATCATAAAGGAACTGGGAATTGCCCATAGTTTCCGAAGTCCATCCTGTGGCTCACTCTTACTGCCACGGTGCTCCGAAGGGCATAGAGTTCGTCCCCATGCCACTACACAGCCTCAAGAAAAAGCACCAGGGCTTCAGGAATTTCCTTTTGGCATATGGCTCAGGTTTTAATACGATTACAATCTTAGTGTTTATCAGTTTTTCTGTCAACAACAAAAGAAAACCTGATAAAACAAGTTATTATAGGAAAAATACTATACTGATGTTTTCAATTTTCTCCCTGTCACTGTAGCTATTTCCAACTGCTCAGGAACAGAGAAGTGATTCACACAAATACGTGAATTCTGGATGTCTGTAGTGGTTTGCTACAAAAACACACCGAAATATGTTTACTATTTGAGTATTCGCCTTCCTTCACTGCTAAAGATATTTCTGGACAGCAAAGATCAAAAGAAAATTACAAGTGTATCTACTGTGTCTGAAATCTTGCGCGCTATGAATACACGATCCACACCTACTAGGATGAGTTTAAACAAATGAATACGCTGTTACTGCTTTTAATATACTTTCTTGCGCGATCATTTTGTGTTCTAGGAAAACATAATTACTGAAAACAATTACAACAGAAATACCAAAAGTTACAGGAATCCAACTGCAAATCCTTAGAACATGAGTCATGTTTTCATTAATAGCATAGGAAGTCAATTCCATTAGTACTTAATCGACGCTTCCTGACCTTACATCTATTCAATGCAGTACATGGAATTTGCATCAAATGCAAAGGGAGGGGGAAAGGAAGGAAAAAGGACTCAAATATTACTCAAATGCTACAAAGGATTATTCTACTCCATGTTCTAGTTGTCAGGATTAAAAAAAAATCCATAAACAAAGATCTGTCACTTTACAATTAAAGCCAGGTAATACATTTCGTGACGGAGCAGTCATGAATAAAAGAATCTCAGATAACAGCCAGAAGACAAACTTGCTTGTAATGTACAAGAACAGACTTGCTAGCATCACAGACCACATACATGGGTACCATGTTGGTAATTACGTCTAGCTGCCTTCATGACCACATCGGTGAAGACTTGAAAAAAGACAAAAAATGAAAAAGGTTTCTGAGCATTTGTTTGCCTGCAATGAGATTTCTTTAAATACAGGCCACCATACATTCAACCAGGAACCTCATTAGGCTGCAACAGATTTTTTTAAAAGATTAAGGTTCGGGTTTTTTTCTGTTACTTGTCCTTTGAATTAGTGAGATTTTCATCAGAACAGCCATAGACACAAAACCTGTTTTCTTTTGGCCCTGTCAGCTCTCTATGGAGTTCTTTCATTTACACAATATGGGGAAACATCATCGCCCTCGAGGCAAGGTTATGAGATAGCACGCGTCTTCATAATGCAAACTACTAAAAGGAGGGCGAATAAAGCAATGTACATCAGGAGGCTCCTTTGAGTATATCCTTTCAACTACTGATAGCTGAATCCTGGTATGATATACACAGAAACAGAATCTTGAAGAAACCATCACTTAGCAAGCACTCCATTGCTGTTTTTTTCATCTTTTTCTCCTCAGAGGTTTTAATTACAAATAGTTCTAAATGTGTATACTTATATAAAAATATATCACAAGCAGACATCTTTTGCAAGAAGTCATTCTTCTACAGACAGACCATCCTTAATAGTAACTTAAGAGTGGAAAGAAAAAAAGCTAAACTGCTGGTAATCTGCCACGTATTTACACTTGCAGTACTCTGCTTTGCAGCGTGTTTGACCAGGTGGTCAGGAAGAGAAATAAATTGTGCACTTAAGGATCGGGCGTGAGAGCATGGAGGTCTAAACCAACCAGAAACGGCCCAGGGACTTTTTAAGCAAGAGGTCAGGAGCAGCACAGGGCAACACGCAGGCTGGGCAGACGGCACAGCCTGTTGCTTCGCAGCAAAATTCTGTGCTGGAAGTCCTCCAGGTGGGCTCCACAAACACAAACACTAGATTAATATTTTAAAGACACAAATAAAAAAGAATGGAAATTTGCACCAGAGAATACACTAGGAACTTCCAGGAGGGAGGCAGGAAAGCAAAATACTTCAGAAATTTACATCTGTGGTCATAAGCTTTCCCACTCCTAACAAAAAGAGAGGAAATAAATATCACGATCATTAAAGCTCCTCCTATAAGGAGGACATATTACGTACATGTATAATATGCCCTTGTTGACGAAAAGGCCAACGGAATTCTGGGCTGCGTAGGGAAGAGTGTGGCCAGCAAGGTCAAGGGAGGTCATCCTCCCCCTCTACTCTGCACTGGTGAGGCCACAACTGGAATACTGTGTCCAGTTCCGGGCTCCCCAGTTCAAGAGGGACAGGGAACTGCTGGAGCGAGTCCAGCGAAGGGCAACAAAAATGATTGAGGGACTGGAGCATCTCCCTTATGAGGAAAGGCCGGGAGAGCTGGGACTCTTTAGCCTGGAGAAGAGAAGGCTGAGGGGAGACCTTATTATGGCATACAAGTATCTAAAGGGTGGGTTGAAGGAGGATGGAGCCAGACTCTTTTCAGTGGTTCCCACTAACAGGATGAGTGGTAACGGGCACAAGCTGGAACATAGGAAGTTCTGATCAAATATGAGAAAAAACTTCTTTATGGTGAGGGTGACAGAGCACTGGAACAGGCTGCCCAGGGAGGCTGTGGAGTCCCCTTCGCTGGAGACTTTCAAGACCCCGCCTGGATGCAGTCCTGAGGGATGTGCTCTAGGCAATCCTGCTTTAGCAGGGGAGCTGGACTAGATGATCTCTAGAGGTCCCTTCCAACTCCGCAAAATTCCGTGATTTCGTGAAATACTGCAAAATATATTTTGACAATAAATCACTTCCAGTTTATGCTCAGTGTTAAAATCTGGAATAATCTGTTCACAGTACTGCATATCCTTAGCCTTCATTGACAAAAATTATTTTGGTTTTGTCTGCTTTTGCTGTGTAACATCACAGTTTCAAATGCTGGCAATTACACAGAGCCAGGCTTTGATTGAGAACTAGTGCCAAAACTAAAATGATTGCTAGTACCAATATCCTTTTTAAAGTGATTAAGTGACTGCATATGCGGATAACTAAATCATTTATGTTCGTTACAGGACCCTTTTCCATTAAAATAGCAGGAGATTAGAAAATTCAAGTGTCGTCTTTTCTGTACAGGGATATACTTTAGTCCTTCCTCCTCCTCAAACTAACCTTTAAGCAACCAAGTACATTTGAAATCTCTTCTCTCCTTACTCCCTTTCTAACAGTGTTGCCTGCTGATAAACACCACCAGCAGCGACAGAGATGCCAACCTTTTCCTGTTGTAGATTCTTCAACAGTACTTGAGTATGTTGGTGTTTCAGCTTCATTCTGAAGTACCAGTGGTATGTTAGCACTAAATGAATAAAACAGAACTGTGGCCACTGTGTTGTATCTCACATGGTGTGCACGAGGTTCACACTTCGCTTCCCACCCAGGCACTGCTGCCTTGCAGCACCGTGGTACATATCCCACGGGCTCCTCTCGGCCCCGTCTGGGATGTGCTGACCCCCTTAGCACAGCCTCGCTGCCACAGGGCCACCAAATCATGCCCTCCTTGCAGCCCACTACTGTCACATGCCTCTGCCCAGAGGCATCCACCATACCAGGAATTTCATTAGTTGGAATTAATGTAAGTAGAGAGGTACGGAATGCCCAAAAAGTAAACAGTCAACTCAAATTGTTTTGTGAAGGCCTTGTTCTCCTTTCTCCCAAATTTACTCTCAAAGGAAGTGGTACCTAAGATGAACCCAGCTTAAGCGAGAGGAGCCATGCAGAAGAACAACAGGATAGCAGAGATTTATTGCTAGCAGCTGACAAATTATGTTGTCCCCAAACACTGCCAGATTTTATGCAAAAATATCTGAGCTTACTGCCCATAAACTGTATCACTGCCTTATTTCCACAACCTTCTAAACGTTTCTGAGGACAACCAGACCACCTCGCTGTGCACACCCCATCCGAACCAGGCAATACCACAGAATCAAAATTTCATCCAACTAGTAAGAGCACAAGATACAGTGGCAAGAAAGCTAGCAACACCTGTGTTCTGGCATAAGATCTGCTGGGACAAAATTCAAGAATTTCAAGCAAATTTGAACCAATGGGATTAATACTGGTTCATGGTTTACATCAAGAGGCTGAGGCATTTTTCAGCTGATATGGGAAGGAAGAGATTCAAGCTGAGTCTGTAATGAGATATATCTCATTGACTCAGACAGGGTCAGAGAAGAGCAAACTACAGAACTAAAACCAAGCGTCCTGAAGTCTCAGCCAGAGCCCTAACAAGCTGACCTTCAACTACCTCTTACTTTGGACACTAATAGGAGCTTCCCTCACCTTACAAGATTTCCTCCAGAATGTATAAATCTAAACCAGAAGAAGAATCTACCTCCCTCAATGATTCAGCATTTTCCTCAACGTTGTTTTATAGCAGTGTTCAGCTGGTACACAGTTAGAACATTTGTTTTTATTGCATAAGTCTGTCTAATTCAGCAGATTTCTTCCTTCCATCTTCTTCCCCATGCTAAATTACCATTGATTTTTAACAAGACAGAATTAAAACAAAATGTATCTAACACACAGGTAGTAGAGGAAGCTTATCGACCTGTACAATATGAAATTTCTAAATATATCACCTGTTAGTGGTGAAAAACACACTCTGGTATGTTAAAAAACAATAACATTATCTTAGTTTTAGATTATGCAGGACTGCCGACATTTTATCACACAACTGTTCACTTAAGAAACAGTTAAAGGCTTTGCAGCAAGAGATTACAGCAGGTTTTGTGTTTTTTTTAGTGTTGTAAAAATAGTAAAATGTCATGGCATTTTAGCAATCGCTTTGTTAGCTTTACAATATTTATCTTTGTCATCAGACTTCAACCTATAGCCTGCTTAGAGCCATTTCCAAAACCTTCACATTCCGTATTAAAGCAAAATCCAGACAGCATGTCCTATGTGGAAATGCAAGGGTCTAAGCGTACTCAAAAACCCTTCTGAAAAAGCTGTCAAGCTCAAATACTGAAAGCCAAAATAAATCAGCACAAAACTTACACAATCAAACCATTAAATGCTAGAGGAGTATCAAACCATGGACTATGTTTCACTCACTTGAGGGAGAATCTAATCTACTAAACACATTAGTGGAGTACAAAGCATAAAAGCATTTACTCTTGACTCTGAATGTTTGTTTTTGGCAATAATCTTAAGAGTTCCCACAATTTTAATGAAGTTGAAGACAACGATTTTCTGTAGAGGTTCACGTGGCAGAAAGCATCCCTGTGGCTTCAAATCACATTGTGCAGTTTGCACCATCTTCTTGTCTCAAGACGAGATGATTGCTTATTTTACACCACGAGCAAACAGGGATTCCAGGCTTTACACATAGTTAAATCAGCTCAGAAAGAATCTACTCACAGATTCATGATGTTGGGCACAAGAAAATTATACGTTTTCAACAAAAGGTATTTTGTATGCCAGCTTTAACGTACACCTTTCACTTTATTAAGTATTACTCCAACTCAAGCTAAAGCTCATTTAACCCCAGATTTCTGGAAACCACAGGGAAGGAAGTAGCTGGCTTTCACTGAGTCGACAGGATTTTGGACATCCAACTTCTCCAGGTCCCCTGGAAAAATCTCATCCTACATTTAATCTTATGAAAGCATTAATATGTATACTACAGGATTTTAACCAACCTAGCATCGTTCTGATTTTTTAAAAAAAATATTATTCACTTCCTAAACAACTGTGTCTCCATTCAGAGAAAAATAAATATGCTAATGTTACTGTTTAGCAATTATGTCAGAACAGAAATCATCACAGCCTTAGTCACACAATCTTTTCCAGTGGCCAGTGTCTATTCAGAGAACTGAAAATACTCGAATTCTTTATCTTTGCCCTAGACTGGAGTTCAGGGATTTTTTTCTGGGTATGAGCGTCTGGCTTCTGTTTATCTGGGCTGTCAAAGTGAAGTATCTGCATGGAATAACACAGGAAACTCTGCAGCAAAAGCACCAGTAAAGCAAACTAATGATGTGGTATTTCTCCCCCAAACTCAGATGTAACAAACTTCCCAGAGCAAAATTGATTATTTCAGCGTCTACGTTAGATCCCCTTGAAAAAAGTCTGTTACTGGATATTCCCCTAACACATGTAATATACTCACTTTTCTAGCAAGCAGGGATGCCATTTCTGCTGTGTATAATATGAAAACATTTTCTTGAAAACTCTTCAGTAGCTTCCATTTGGAAAAAGATAGTACTCGTACAGCCTGTCTTCTAGAGTGTATTACAAAAAGTCTTCCTGTAAACCTTTTTTAGAAGAAGCTTACACCACTGGCAATACACTGAAACATTTGAAAACTAGCAACCATTCTGTGACCTGAAGCTACAACAAAATTAAGTTCCAAAATCGTAATTGTGTTTTGCCCTCGGTAATATACATTATATTATCATTTGACTGACTACAGAAGCATGATCTATTTAGCTTTTAAAGTCTGAAAACAATGAGGAAGAGAAGCAAAAGGCTGAAACTAGCTTTCACCCTGAGACGCTTTATGAGCGCATCCAGCCTCTCACCTTTTCAGAATTTCTCAAAGAATATATGTTTAAGTTCAAAAACATCTCAAGTCTTTGTCTTCAAGGCATTTAGTGGTCTGCCACAGAATATCCCACAAGCCATCATCATTTTGAGTCAAAAACACAGTCAACACGACATCTCCCTGGGCACCGTAATTCAGGCAACGCAAGGTGAAAGGCAATTCGTGCAGAGAACCAGGGTTTTATCAAGGACTAGTAAGAGACTGTGGGCTGCTGCAGGAACTGGGGACCTACTTCAAACGCTCCTACTCTGTGTTCCTTAACTGAGAGAAGGTATGGAAAGAATTGTGAGCTAAAGGTATTTATGGGTGTTTGTTGAACTGGGTAAAACCAGAAAATATTGACTTTTGCTTCTGCTAGACTTCAAGGTTATCAGCCCCTTGAACAGAGGTCACTGTTCCTATATTTCTTGGTGTTACAGTGCTTAACTTGCTAGAAATTTATGGGCACAGCACTGAACTATTTAAAATCAATTCAGACATTTTCTTTATGCATTCATTCTTTCCCATTAAAATCTCTGTTGTACCAATAACAACATAATCAGCTAAGAAGGTGATACAAGCCAACTTTTGCAAACTTTGTATAGGCAGAAAAATCAGTGTCTAGTCAAGACAAGCTCTTCATTAACTTCTGGTCTCTCAACTTACAGAGTTAAAAAGGATATGGTTGGTACATGCAGACAAACCCAGATCACTGAACACGCTTTAGTTTCAAGGACTGGTTCTCACGTACTGAAATACAGTATGTCACAACCAAAGAAAGAAACTTCTGGGGACCAGGAAGTAAACAAACAAAAAAAGTTTAAACAGTAGAAGATTATTTTTAATGATCTTTGTTGATGCTAATGACAGGAAATGTGGAAAGGGGCGCTCCCAAAATGCAGACACTCAAAGAAGAGACTGTCATCAACTCGCTTAACATTTTGCATTACACACCCGAGGATGATGACTGCAATTATGCTCAAAAGACCATCTTAACTCCTCACCCTATGCTACACCCCAGATATCACAGGTTAAAACACCTCACAAGACACAACAGGTAGTGTGAGCAGAAAACATCAGGGTTTTCGGGTCACCAGGGAGCCCAACCTGCCAACCAGCCGTTCCCGTTCCCGGGGTGAGCACAGAGCCAGACTGCATGGGGCCTTCCCCATCCACACCGTAGCTCTCTACCACATTAACAGATACAATAAGCACTTCAGTCCATGATTTTTAGAGTTCACGCTTTTTCTGAGCCAGACATGCTGCAAGGGCAGGAAATAAGCACAAACAGCATGTTGGCATTTAGGACTAACATGGAAGGAGCAAAGATAAATCTCATCTAACAATAAAATAAAAAAAAAAAATAAAAAAAAATCAGAGGCTTCACAATGGCAGAATTAACTAATAAAGAGGGTTTTTCCTCTATGTTTTCAACTTTTTTTTAAAGACTTTAGTCTTTCAAAAGCAAAAAGTGGTATATACATTTATTATACAGACACTGAACAAATATTACTTAATTGGTTTAGATGTCTCTAGAAAAAAAAATTATTAAGCACTAGGTCAGCCACTACTGGGAATGTTATAATTTATGAACTGAATAAAGTAAGTTTTTCTCTTTAATTTGAACTAGAAACATTAGAAAGCAATATAACTCGCAGTAAACATTTAAATATCAGCTTTAAAGAAATTCAGATCAGGTTTATTAATTAATTTACTATTTTCTAGCAAACTGTCTAATTTATGAAAATTGAAGTATAGCATGGAAAAACACTCATGTTTGCACATGCTTTATTAAAGTTATGTTTCTTTATCAAAAGTACAGTGTTGAACAGAATACTAGATATTATAAATAAGCCACACATACATACAAAGTAGGTTTCCCATTCTTTTTAATAGATTTGTATAATGGAAATCCTATTTGCAATCTCTCTCTAAATACAAGATCCTGATCCGAGCCTGAATTACTTGACATGGTGATAAGCCAGATAAGAACAATTTCTGGTGATTAAAATACAAATCCTTCCAATGTTAAATGAATTTAAGTCCAATTTTTTTACTAAACAGTTTTAGATCAGACATGTCTTCTTTTTTTCTTTTAACATAAACATAGCTATCAAAAAAGGGAAAAACCCATAAGTACAGTGAAAATACACAACTCATAACCTGAACATGTGTTTTAGAGTCTTAAGGCAAAATATAATTTATTCCACAATATTCACTAAACACGTTTACAGGATCAGACAGGTTTTCAGAATCTCTGAGACAAACTAATACTGCAATCAAAGGATTAGCAAACCAGCTGCCTATGTGCCATTACAGCTGATTATCATAGATTGTAGACAGCTAGCTTACTTGGAAAGTGCTTTTAGGAATACTCCACTGTTGCCAGAGAGAAGGGTATGGCAGGATAATGTGATATTAACTCATTATTTTATTTATTATACATAAAAAATGGAATTTACGGAATATGAACTGCATGTGGGTTTAGAAAATCTTAAGTTATAACCTACACTTACAGTAAAACATGACAAAATGAAGAAGTGAAGAGAATTACGGAACGCTGCCCTTCAGAGCTAAGGATGCTGCGCAGTGAAGGTTTGACTTTTCAATCTTCTCCCCAAATCTCACTAAAAACTAAACCAATGCCAAAATTCATGTCTTATTAGATGGTAGGATAAAATCACGTAAAGAGAAAAATTGAACACTTTGGAAGTTACAGGTTTATCTTCAAAAATGCGTTTAAATAGTTTTTCGGTTCATGTGTAGAAAAATTTGCAAAACATAATCTTCCAGTAGCCCTCAATAAAAGAAGTGTCTCTGTTTTTATAGAGCGTTCAAATAGTTTGTTATGCCTAAACACTTTCCTCCTTCCTTAAGGCTATAAGAAAGAATCATTGTTCTGACTGGAGACTGAGCTACTACCAAACGGGAAAGCAGCAGAACCCAGCATTTAACAAGATACTGAAGCGTTTAGAGCACTGCTTACCAAAAACCAGGAAACGTCTTTAGTTTTCTAGCAACATCTTACTAACACTTCAGCATCATTTTTTTTCCAACATCTTTATGATGGTAACGGGAGAATGTTTGCATCACTCCAACTGGATACAACTATAAAGGAAATTCAAATTTATTAACTATAAAGAAAATTCAGATGTGGAAGGAAATTATAGTAGTGATTCATCCACCTGGTAAAACCATTCCTTTGAGATGACACTGAAGCAAACCCAAGACTAGTAACCAATTGAGTTCATCCCTCTGGTAGTTGGTAAAAGAAGTAATTTTAGCAGACAGAGTAGAACTGTATCTTGTTATCAGAAGTATGGATGTGGCATTTTTTGCTGCATATGGTTTGCTTTAACTGACACTGGCTTGGTCTATGTCATTTGGAATCACATATTGAATCCTACGATTCCTGTACAGGGAGAAAAACGGGATGATCCTGATCGCCATTTCTAGCTATTGATATGGCCTCTGTATCTCAGAAGAGGAAGCCAAAGTTAGAATTTCACAGCCAGTCAAGAGAGGATCAACTGCCTAGGGGTAACTACAGAAGTATAAATATGCACCAGTTATTCAAAGCATGGCTTTCCAAAAGGCTTTTAGATTAGATAGATTATTCCTCCCCTACTTGCTTCTTCTCTAGTTTGTCTTCTTTCCCTCACCTTCTGGGGATTTAAAGGTCTTTGAACATCCTCCGTAGGAGATGAAACAACTGCCATTCACAGTTTTCAAATGCTCTGTCTGAATGAGGCAGGGCAGTTAAAGAAAAGCAGCTCAGCACAGTCCTATCCTCAGCTTCTTTGTTTACAACGTGGTTACTCACCAAATCTTACTTGCTGACTCTATCCCATAATACTGAAAGGTAAACCTCTCAGGTTTGCAAGCTTTTTATACCTTTATATAAAAGCGCTTGAAATCCTTCTACCTATCCATCCACCCAAGTAAAGATTGCTAAGAGGGTCTACCCTACCAGCTAATCCATATCTTCTTTATTTTTAAAAGCTATATTTTCCATTACATCTTGTTTTTTCTAAATCATAGTTGCATGTCACTGAGGACAATGAGGATGAGAAAACAGGAAATACTTTGATTTATGTTGGTTTTAACGTTACCCAGCCACCGTATTATTCAGGGACCAGAAATCACTAACAGAAACTAAAGTGAAGAAGCTCCCAACAACAGAATCAGTCCGATTTCATAGAGGAGAAAAAAGGAGCTCATGCTCATCTTCATTAATCCTTTCCCCCACTCCAATTAGTATGACGTAAGTGCTCTGTGAGAACGCTCAACCATAAGGACGTACAACATGGTTATCAATGCAAAACTGGAAGTAAAATAATGAAAGTGTTGGCAGATACGCAAGCCTCTTCTTTGTAAAGAGGAGAACAGAAAACAAAAATCCAGGCCAGGTTATCTCTGCAGGGTAACAGCAAAAGAAAATGAAGAAAGTCCAACAGAGGAAATGTGCAACTCTTCCCATCAATGACAGCAAGCCAGTGATGGCCAGTTAATAAAGGGAAAGGAGTATTCCATGGATGAGAAACAAAGAATTTAATTCAGTCGTGACTAAGCTTTCTCTACCCAATGAATGAGTACATAAACTACAGAAGAAAGTCTTTCAGCAGAAAGCCACCATTCCCATCAGCTGAAGCTCTTTTGATTCAATACAAAGCCAAATAAGAAAGCAAAGGAAAAATGTAAATCAAGTCCTAAACAAAAAGAATTTGGTTTTCTATATGAAAATCAAGTTTGGGGGCATTTTCAATATTACAGAAGAATGTTAACAAAACACGACAATTTGCAGGCTTTGCAAAATTACTAACTTGTAACCGAAAAATACGGGCAATAAGTATGATGAAATTCCACAATCTCTGAAAACAATGCGTAGAGTTTACTCACAAAATACCATGATAATAGTAGTATTTGGACTTTAAAAGCTATTGAAACAGTGAGTACAGAATCTGTCCCACAACATTTAAAGTTATAGGTAGGTTTTCCCCAGCACTGAGTTCATTATTGTGCTCCTTTCGATGTCCCTTTCACACCCCTCAAGCGGTAAGGTTGCCTGTCTGTCTTGCTATTTCTCTCCTTAATGCGTAACTTCATTATACTTACCATCTTTCCTTTTAAAGTCCTACAGCATTCAGTCTGTCACTTATTTTTTTCAATCTGCTTATCATTTCCTTGCCTGCTCCCGGTGTGATGCATTTGACAGCAAATGCCAGTTTTTCCCATAAGTACCAATACACCTTTTCTAGGTGTCTAATATGTACACCACGGTTCCTACGAGCAGCTGCCATGCCACAAAGTCAGCCCCTTCTCTTCATTCAAGCTTCTGCTGAAATCCATTTCTACCACAATATATGCCCACAATGAAGAAACAAGTTCCCCTTTTTTTAACCATTAAAAAAGTATCAACAAGCCCCCCACACTAACACGTGCATTAAGCTACAGGGCACCATTGCGACCATCTTTGGCATTCTTCAGCCTGTGACCTGACCTCCACGCTTTGGCATTTTTTACCCTGAGTCATCATTCTGCGTCTTTATTCTGACTATAAATAAACTGGGACAGGAACCAACTCATGCTTTCATCCAAGGATGTATCAAAAATATTAAAGTAAGAAAGTTTAAAGCTGTCTCAGTTGTTGCTATGTTGCCTACTACTACAAAGCACTTATCAAAGTCCCTATATAGGGGAAGTGATTTGTTCTCTCACTCCATGGGATAACACTTGTGTAACTCCAGAATTAGGAGGAAGGAAGGTGAGGACATACTAGAGACCTCTCAGGGCTACGGTAATGCAACTGGCATGAGTACCCACTGTGGGAGACACTGCTGGTAACCCCTGGGTGAGCCTGCTAGCCAAGCCCACCAACAGAACAGGAAGAGCTCAGGCCCGTACGTATTCGCCAACAGACGGGCACGGCACTGCAGGACGAACGGGTGGCAGTGGAGATTTCTCCCATGTTGGTTTGTTCCTACCAGCAGAAAAATTTGGTAGTTCCCTCCTTAACCAGGTCTGCTGTATAATCCAGAGACACCAGATGATGAGAGAGCAAAAGTTCTATTTTCAGGCTCTGTCCTCCTTTACCCCTAAAACAAAACACTGCTCGCTTACTATTTTCAACCTAATTTGGCAGAAAAGTAAAGACCTCATGGATACTAATTTCTTAAGTGTTCAATGAAAGCGTGCTGGACAGAGGTGAGAGACACCAGAACTGCTCCAACTGAAACAAAAGGTGCTTATTAGACACAAGAGTGGGAGAAATAAAGGTTACTTAAAAGTGCCTCCTAATACCAGCACAGCAGCTCTCAGCAGAGCTCTGGCCCGCAGGACACTTCCAATTCTGCCAGAGCTTGTCCTGTCACCAGATCTAATCCACATTTCACACTTCTACCACTTTTTCGTATACACACGTAACCATTTGCACTTCACTTAAATTGTACTAAAGTTGTTAAATTCCACTCAGGTGCCAAACTGCAGTGTTAGTGTCAGAGATGAAATCAGGGCAGAAGCTGAGAAACGCTGCGGAGGTCTCTGCTCCTCTTCGGCACAGCCAGACCGGCTCCCCAACCGAGAGCAGTTGCAACGGAACAAGGGAGGAAATAGAAGTGTAACACGCAATGTCTTCCTGTGTTTTAATTTAAAATCAGACATAAGCTCCTCACAGCAGTGCCTGTTCATAAAGCATTACGAACAATTGAATCTTATGGGATCTACACACGCACACCCCCCTCACCTTCTGCTGAAGCATACACTAACACTAATCCTATGCTAGCGCAAGCAGTGTCTTAAAAGAATCAAGAATTTTATCTATTTAAAACAAAACTTACTCTTGGCAGTAGGATGAACAGAACAGACATTCTTTCATTTCACACAGTTTTCTTAATATGCATAAATTGATTTAAAAGATTCCACACAAGCCACCATTTAAAGCTAAATGAGTTTGAGGCTGTCAATTTTTATTTTCTTAAGCTTTACTTTTTATATGTGTTCAAAGAAAATAAGTAGTGAAAAACATCGCTGCAAGCATCACTATAGCAACTGCAGCTCTTGAAGCTTCCTTGATGCAACACACTCGGATTCCAGATGGAACAAAATGCCATGTCTATCTTGGTTTTTATAAGGTGCCTCTCTCTCCTGCAAAGCCCCCAAAGACTAGCAGGGACATCTGCCGCAGAATTTGCTCTTGCAAAGACCACACAGACTCGGATAAATTTACCTATTTTTGCAGTTCTGAAAACAAATAAAACAATCAATACCATGACATCTGCACCCAAATGCCAGTGTGAAATGCTACTAGGACAAGAAAAGAATTACACAAGGTATTTATTCCAGTCCCTTTACAACCCAAGGGTCGACCTCATTAAAGTCAGTGGCAGTTTTGCCACATATTTCAGCAGAGGCAGAATTCCACCCTTCACGGGAGATCTTTCCGGTAGCCCAGCTCTTTGACTCACTACGTACACTGCATCCAGAGTATTTCTTAACATTTCACTATACTTGCTTCTTATCAACTCTGCCTAACTCCCTGGATGCAATTTGTAGAAATGGCTGTATATCCTTGAATCAAAATATTAGAAAAATAATAATAGTAATAACAAAAGTTCTAAAAGTACTCTGGAGATTGTAAACTAAACCAGGGCCGTTTTACCTCTAGGAAAAGATAGAAGACTGTAGTAAAGGCACCATTGCCTTATATTTTTTTATACAGCCATCCAGGGATGAATCATTGTGAATTTTGTTCATTGGTTCCACTGTTCTGCATGAAATTCACCATTATGGAAGCAAGAACAACCAAGAGATTGCTTTAGGTGTCACTGTGAACTATAACTGCCATTATAATGTTCACGTAAAAATTAACACTCCATCAAAACACATCAGTTCTCCATTGCATTCCCATTGCCAAAAACACATAGAAGAAAAAACAATGAAAATTCCTGGCTGATTCCCTGGCTTGGCCCCTACTCTGAAAAATAATTAAGACAACATACATCCAGCTCTTGTTTAATCCCTTCTTGAGTTTGTAGAAGCCATCCCTCAGTTCCAAGGTGAACTTCGGATATTTATTGCACCTTCCTTTTTGTACCTTCATGGACTAAATGAAATGGAAGGAGGTCAGGAAGACTTGATTTTCAAATAGCAATATGGTTTATGTACTAGTAACAATGTTATGCCCTGCAAATTCAGCCCTTTGTCCTGCAGTTCACAAAAATGAAAACAAGTACCGATACATCAAAGAACTGTCTCTAGTTCTTAATTCTGCTATAGCTGAGAGATGGGTCGGTTCTTCTGAGTGGAAGAAAAACCATATCCTACCCCCAATACTTGGGCTTCTTTGGCACTCCACCCAAAGAATTCAAAAATCGGAAAGTGAGTTCCCTCTCTGAAAAGAAAATAAATAATGGAGGGAAACATACAGGTCAAGTAATTAATTGGTATTGTCCAGGCCACATTTGAAAAATACTGGGTAGAATGCACATCTGTATTTCTCTTTAGAACCTTGGGCCTTAACATTCAAAATAACCTCAGCTGCCAATTACCTGGAGTTCCTATAAAGTCCACCAATTGCAATGAGGAATCTGACAGTCACTAGCGGGGAAAGTGCAATGAAAAGGTTTAAGTTGCCATTGTCATTTGACAAATGTGTAAGAAGGAACTTTAATTCTTTTACTTGAATAATATTTTTTCATTTTTAAACATTGTAAGTGAGGGACTCTCTGCAATTTCTGATGGATGTCCTATGATATCAAGTTCAGGTCTAAGAAAAGGTTCAAGCAGTATCCATATCTAACCTGCAAGCAATTAAGACAGACTAGCATCAACAGCAATAACATCCATTTCTTAAATTGTTGTCTAAATTCTTAAATCAAGTATCTGACCAAAAATTATTTTCTAAATTATACACATGGAACTTTAGTTACTAAATGCAAATCCAGACATGCAAATTTGATTACACGTTTCTGGCATGCCATCAAGGCACAGGAAAATGCCATATATACTTGTCTGCCTAACTTCTACTAGGGATGATTCAGACCATAATTATGCAGAATCTTTAAAACTTTTTTTTTTTTTTTGGTGATCTAAACAAGTTCAAGGAAATCACTTCTCCCTTGTGAGTATTTTGTGAAAAAAGCAAAACTTCAATGAAATTACTTCCTTTTAACTATCTCAACTACTTTTAGGTATAAAGACAGCATGCAGGACCTATGGCTCTAGAGTTCCCAGGTTGCAAAAAATGGCTCTAAGGACCTGCAGCATCATTTAGATTATGTCAAGGAAAGCTATAACCTTCTAAACTATTAAACAGGTATTTTGAGATAAATGTGAAAGATATGGATCATTTTCAAGCTTAGGAAAAAAAAAAGTCAACAACAAAAGCTTCTGTGATACTTTTCTATTTTACTTTGTACTTCACCCATTCTAGCATTACTAAACAAATAAGCTGCAGTGGTCAATGATACTTTTCCTACATAATATTATCAACGACTGTTGAACACCTGTAGTAAATATTCAAAGCAACTTACCTTTTTAGATCGGAGGGAAAAATCTGAGGTTTTCAGCTTATTTCAGCAATATTTCCAATTTTTAGCTTTTGACCATGTAGGTTTAAATACTTGCAGAACTACGATTTCTTGTGAAAGAAATCTACAGAGAGTAATAGCCATTGTAATCAACTCCCTCTAGCTCAAGTATCAGGTGTACATTGATGTTCCAGCCAGCTTCTCAGTGTTCATCCTTCTCTTCTTTCTCCCTGTATTCATAAGACTTACTAGCAAAATACAGTACCATTGCACTAACCCAACATCAGTTTGTGCAAGCCTTACAGTAATTCTAAATCCCTTTGAAAAAGAAAACAAGAAGCACATTTTCTTTCAGACAACACAGACAATTTATGTGCATTGTAAAACAAATGTTTGAAAAGCCAACTGTAACCGCTCAGCAGTACTGCCGCTTGCACTGCCCCGCTCCCAGAAAATGATTAACAACATGGTATGGGACAGGCAGCTTCCCTCCTCCTTCAGAGTCAACCCAGCTAACCAAGGATGCGTACAGTTTTCAGACAATATAGGACTATTCAGGTCCCCGTTCTGGCCTGCTTCTTTATGTCTCTATTAACTGGTCTGCAGCTGTACAAACAGCAGTGTTTCGCCAGCATACAGTCTCCTTCACTACAATTTATCTCATTCAATAACACTTCCATGAGCTTAAATAAGCCCAGCATCTGAAAAACAGTAACAAATACCTTCAAGACCTACTCCCTGCTACACAAAAGGATAACTGCAGGTCCCAAGCAGTAAAATTGCGTGACAGTCTGTCTACCGCATCTCCACAAAGCGGTTTTGCTGAAATCGCAAGTCCTGAGGAGTCTGAGGGGCCATGTGTTAGTTTTATGAATATTCTGACTCATTATCAGGTTCTGTTCTCAAAACAGAAAACAGCACTGTATAAATTTTGCCATATACTCAGTACAACCACCAACAAAAGCCACCATTTATTTCTTCAGGTAGAAGAGGTTTCGCCAGCTGTGCTAAGAATACCATCATTTTCCTAAATAAACTATTAAACTGATGAGGAGACTGTAATTTCTAAAGAAAAGTCTGGAAAAGTGTTGTTTTTGCAAATTTGCAAAACAAGTCAGCTAACATGAGCAAATAGTACCTCTCACAGCTGACAGCCCTGGCTGGCAGCAGGTTGTAACTCATTTTCATGCTTCCCCCTGCCCCCTCTCAAATCTTTTTGGGCACGTTTGGGTAAAAATACAAGAGAAAGAGAGAGGAGAGATCCAGACACATCCATGTAACACACTCATCCGGTCCATTGCCAAAACCAATTCACGTTACAATGGCCCAGCTACACTAAATTATTCTGGGTTGTCTTTGCACAGATATCTCAGGGCACAGTTTTGCATCTTAGTTGTTCAAAACATTCAGCAGGGCAGGATTTAAACTAAACGCTTTTTATATTAGTGCTGCTCAGAGCCACCATGTTTTTTAGAAAGCCTTAAATCCTATCCAGATCAAAATTATAGGTTAAATAAAGAAGGAAAAACGTGGCATCAGAGTTGAAAATCCTTCTGTCTGGCAGAACTTCATTTCAGAAAGCGTTCTTTTCTGATCTCTTAAAACACAGTTGCCTCAGTTACTATTTTGGAAAAGTTACAAATTACTTGAAGGTTTCCCCATACCTGAAATAGAGAATATATTTTTAATATTAGTGAAAAGATAGCCTAATGCCTTACAGAAATTATGATTTCAGGAATTTATTTAGTTTAAGAAAAGGAATGGATTGAAATATTTATTTTGAGGAAATAATTTACAGCTTGCAAAGAGGAAATGTGGAACCTAGACCATACTTTTCTAAGGTGGCGATGTTTACATCTTTAACATGTTACTTCTCATTTGATTTAGGATACAGCACAAGAGAAGCCAATTTTACTAAGAGTACGGCAAGACCTTTGAACGTCCTGTTACAGTTATTGTGTGTCACTAACGCAAAGGAAAAAGGCGAGGGACAGGAGGGAACACATTCAACTTTTACAACAACTAGCAGAAGTTATGGCCTAAGTTTATTTCCAAGAACTTAGCTAACCCCTTTAACACAATAAAACACAGCAGTTGATGGGTGAAGCAGCCTTTTCTTTCTTCCCCCTCCCTTTTTGAAGGGCTTCTTTTGGCTGGGAGAGAAAACACCGAGGCTCCCGTGCCCTGAATGCCTGGCTCTGGTCCAAGCTGCACTTAATGAGGTCCTGGCAACTCCCCGGCACTGCAGACGCCTCTCCAGCACCGCAAACAGCCTTCATCAAATAGACAAGAACCGCTGGTGAAGCCGTGCCTGACAGCAGGGCTTTTACTTCCAAAATAAAAGAGACAAACAGACATTCTAGAATATCGCATATCCCGGACTTTATCTGAGCTAATCCAATGTCACTTCGACTCTTCTCCAAGAAAACCGATCGCTAATACATTAGAACAATTAACAAAGTTTACATACAGTACCATTCAAGTCAGATAACATTTGATGCAAAAGAAACCCTTCTAATTTAAATCGTGAGAAATCCAACTACCTATTTAATATCTGGGGTAAAAAATGAAATCAGTAGTAGAGCTCTCATTTCTTTTCTAAGCATCACTAATAGGGCAAATCACTATGACAGAAACCAAGACCTACAAGACAAAAGGAGATTCTTCCTTTAAACAAGTATCTAAGTTCTCAACTGAAGAAACACCACAACAATACGTTAGTGATACCACTCAATATAATTTGCTTGAGAATGTAATGTCCACTCGTACTTCCACATTTTTTAAATTACAATAATTTTCATGCTTCAAATCCATAGATGGTTTCCTTTTCTGACTGACTATAAGCTTGTTTTAACACACACAAGAAAAAGATTACAGTACAACCTAACTATATAATAGACAGCAGTTTCCCTCCTTCCAAGCTGCTCTACATTTAGTTTCAAGTGCGGGGGGGGGAAGTTAGGCAGAATATAATGAATTGTGCACAGAAGGTGCTCTCTCTCATCTAGTTATGGAGTGGGATTTTCCTGTTTGGGTCAGGGGTTTATTCATTTGGAAAGAAATAGCACTTTTCTCTACAATAATTTGCAAACTTCATTAAAATGTAATTTGAGTTTGACCCACTATCATATTACAAGGTATAACCCAAATCCTTCCTAACAAGGCCCAAAACATTTTCTTTCAAAAAGATCACTTGAGCCCAGGAGACACCTTGCATGAAACCACACGTTCAGATCCCACTGGCAGCCAAGTTCCATCTGAAAAGTGTAATTTCAGTAAATGATCAGCAACAAACCAACAAAGAATCCCATCTCGTCGGGCTCAACGCCAGCACTGTCTGAGCTCAAAACGAACTTGTAGGAAGTTTACTCCCTTTACTGCTGATACTTCCCTTTACCATCTTATGTTGAAAGCAGTTCTCAGACCAAGTCTTTTGTCTTACACACATAAATTATATATGCACAGTAAGTATACAGTGTTTGGCAAAGGCACTTACTCTTCAAAGCTTACATTAAAAGACATGGCTATATTCTGTTTGTAATATCTAATGAACATACCAAGTAAATCCTAGGTTAGGACTGGCACTTGCTCTCTCCATCCAGGCAAACCTTGTCGAAATGGAGCAAGCTTTTCCAAAGGTGAGGGAGAAGTTACTGCCCGATCACGTATGACTGAACAGGGGAATCAGATTCACGTTCACATTGTTATTACATAAATACAGCAAGAGACTGTACCTAGTAAAAGATGTGGATAAGCTTTAACAAGCACAAAGTGGAGTCGTAATAAATGCTATAGATAACAGCAAACGTCTCCCCACTGCTGGGAGAGACAGAAGAAGGGTGCGGGTCTCTGCAGCTGACACTTGGCAAGAAGACTTTACTTCCTGTGAAAAGCATTTCACAGCACATTGTTCAATGAAGCACTGCATTTGGATAATTTTGCAAAGGCAAAACATTTAATTAAATACAGTAGTAACAGCACAAACAGGGTGTGGGAAATCTGAACAGCGAACAAAGGAGCGTGGAGAAGAGTACAAGAAGAGAGAGCAAAGGGTGCAAGAGAAAAGATGCCAGAGGGCAGCAGATAAGAAGTCCATCCGCCCAGAAGTGGTAAAGCACTGTCTAGGTTACCATTGCTGTGACAATCCATTCCTACATTAATCACAAATTATATTTCAATTTGTGCATAACACTGCTATCAGTTGGAATGTAAAACCACATTTATACCTAAATAATGATTTTGTGCATTAGGTATCACTAATTTTAAACTAAATTAGCAGCCCACTACATTTAAACTAAATTAGCAACATCACCATCTCACATTGTTACTTTCAGACTATGAAATATATACAAGTTAACACCTGTGAAATGCAAAAATAAGGATTTATATGTAAGAATATTTGAGAAGAGACACTAATTCTGCATAATTAACAGCATGGAGGAGACGGAAATGTTTGCTCTTCTTAACAATATCCAGCAACCTGTAATTTAGCAAGCTGCTATGATGAAAAACCTGTTATTCCATTTATCATTTTCTCACCAAACTGGACTAAAATTTTAGTCTGGATTTCATTTAAATCTGCCTTTGTAACGGTGCAGCTGAACATAGTTCCATAATCACAGCACTGAATATTTGCGATGCAGGGTATATTTTGAGAGAGAAGGAGGTGAAAGACCTTTTCCTTTAGATACACTAAAGTAGTCTCTGAATCAGACTGAGGGACTGAGAGAGAAAAGGCATCAACAATGCCCACATCAGGGTAATGAAGCAGAAAAGCAGCAGGATCAGCAGCAGCAGAGCGAAGGAGCTGCGAGGAAGCTGGACCTCCCCCACTGCAGGCAGGATGGCACCCAGTGCCTACGTGACAGCACGGAAAAAAGCCACACCGTACGGGTGAAGCTGCAGGTTAAGGCCATTCACCTTCCACATCTTCCTTCTTTGTGGGGCAACTGTGGGCTTTGGAAAACCACACTCCTTATTTAGTTGTATCACCACTCTCTCGTAGCACAAATCCATTGGGTAACGTTTGACATGAAGTAGAGAGGGAAAATGCACAACACTGACTTCACGGCATTCTTAATGTATAGGCAAAATGATCAGAAGACCTTTATTTCAGTATGAGACAAAAGGTTTTCCCAATGACCCAACACACATCATTTACAAGGATTATCCTGCTGGTTAAAAGGCATTTCGGCTAGCTGACTGCTCAGGGTATGAAAAGGTTCAGGCTGTTAAATGATTTCCCTCCAGCTATTCACTTCGTGCCAGTAATGGAGTAGAATATTTTTGAAACCCTACACTTACGTTGCATATGTTTCTTGGATGATTTCCAATACTGACCAGTTTCAGATGTTAGACACACAAACATCTAATATTTTCCAGTACAATTTTCTGGCTTCCAAGCATCAGCAGCTTAGGACTCTCCAAATCAGAGATTATAGCATTTTGTGTAAAAAGAACTTCTGGAAATTTTTCTTTCACAGATATGTATTGAGTATTTCTCCTTTTCACCACCCTATTCTATCCTGCACACGTGTATCAACCATCTTTAAAAAGAAATCAGCTGTATCAAATCAAAACTTTCATAGAAAAGCAACAACCGTCTTTACCCAACTAAAATGCAAATATGGATGTTGAGCAATTCGAAATTTTAAATGCAATTTAATACCTTCTAATGTGATTAATCAATATTCTTTTGGGGAAGATAATGGCATGAAATAATTAAAAACAACAACAACAAAACATTTCGCTAGCAATGACCTCCTTCAATCTTTAAAAGATTGACATCTTTCTCTAGGGTTGGAATAGACAATTATAGCCTTAGTACATATAAACTCCTGTTAAAAATGCCCATAATTCACTACCGAAAACATTTGTTTACCAGCTCACATAAAAAAGGAATTATACAACTGTATAAAAGTCCATTATAAAGCATTATTTTATACAAAAGCAATTAAACACCAAGAAAAATCTGACTTTATGCAAATCCAAGCCACTTATTATGAACACAAGATAAATGTCTTGGTTTGGCTTAACACTCAAGACCAGTATTCAGCAGAACTTAAGCATATCCCTAACTTTATGCTTAACATTAAGGACTCATTAATTTTCCATTGTATGTACACCAAGGAATGATTTTGAACCTGATATTTAGAAAGTTTGCAATAGATCACAAATACAGCGATAAAGTCAATAGTCTTTCTTCATTATTTTCCATCTCACACTAATATCTCTAAAAATCATAGAGCTGTCTAGCATCAAGCAAGTTTATATCAGTCCCTTTTTTCTTCATAGATGCAAATTACTGTCTTAAAATCTCAAATTTTTAAGATATTACTTGCACATTCTTCTGTATGTGATGCTTACAGCTTATCCAAACATGATGCAAAACCACAGAGTAACAGCTTGTGTCCATAAGGCAGCTATCACTTTACCAGATAATCCAAAAATGAGCAACAGGCAAAAATGGGAGGGGAAAAAAGTAGTCGCAATCAACTCTTCAGTAGGAAATCTTTAAATTATAAATAGGTTAAGTATAAGCTTATATAAAATTGTACTGGCCATTCGATTTAAACAAGTAGGTTTTTAGAACAGCAACAATATTAGCTTTTTTCATCACCTATCACTTTAAAAGCCATCAAACGTGATTCAGCAGTAGAGCTAGAAACATTTCGTCAGAGCTATGCAAGTTTACTGTTTCCCACTTTATTCTAGGAGTCTTTCAAAAGAGATCTATGTCTGCAGTATACTTCTTAGCAAATAATTATGCACATCATTTACATATCGTTATTATTTACATTTTCTTATTATCTTAAGTAACCAAAAGCTCACAAAACCAAAAAGTTTAAAAAGCGTTTACCCTCCTGCTGCCAGGGATTAGCATATTTAAGTATTCTAGTGAGGCCCACGTGAAACAAAAGAGAAGGGCTGGGAAGCACCACAAAGCAACGCTTCTCAAGTAGAAATGGTCCTTTAAAATAAAACAAAAGAAATCGGGGAAAAAAAAGGAAAAAAACAACACTTAGGCATTCCCACCACTTGCTATTTACCCAGTGACAGAAACAGAGTTAAGAAAAAAAAATCATCGCAGAAATTCAAAAGATGATAACGAAAGTCAGCGTATCACACACAACCAGCTCAAACCTATCCAGTTCCCTTTTCCTTGCAGAAAAGGTCTGCCCCAAAGCTCGCTATAAAGCACAACTGTCAAGCCCTAAATGAGCCTCCTCCTATAAATCAAGGAAACTACCAATGGAAATAGAGGATGAAAGAAAGAAATTTCTCTCTCTTTAGACAAGAAGTTCCCAAAACACCAACCCTTAAGCCAAGCTTTTAATTGAGGCAATGCAGTTTTAAATTGTTTAATATGGTTTTTACGCATCAGTTGTGAACTACCAACTCTCTGGTGCTCCATGGACCACTTGTGGTTAGACAAAGATTTTTTTCTAATCAGCTGCTCAATAACTGTAGACAACCCTGTTATTCAGTAATCCAGGAATAATTCTCTCTTTCTCTCCCGGGGCCATTACACTACCTCTTAAACCAAACTGAAGTAGGATTAGCACCATTTTGCCTTTTCCCCTCCCCTACTTACTGCTGTTTCTCTTGAGCCAGAGCTGACACTCATGAAACTGCACAGTGAACCAATTCAGAGAGATGATCGAGGGGGAGAACAGCAAACAAACAAACAAAAAAAAAACCCACAAACTGGGGAGCAGGGGGAAGTTATTTTTGAAAAGTCAGCTCTCGAAGGGTCTCGCTGCATACTGAAACACTGGTGGCAGCAGGGGAGAGAAGGCAAGGCCAAAAAGGGCAGATGGGAGGCAGGTGGAAGTCAAGAAAGGTGGTCCCTAGCAGCCCAAGGTTTAGATTAACTTCAGCTGTCACTGAACTGCACTCTAGGCTTCACTGCTTCCTTCAAAAGCAAATCAAATGTGTAAGAAATCTACGAATGCAAAGAAACCAATACATTGGAGTCAATGGTCGGATCACTGAAATAGAAATTTGTGTCACCAAACGCCAACTGGAGGAGTGTTAGAAAACAGAGTGAATCCTCCTTGTCAGCTGATTGTTTCAGTAACCCACTGCGTGATACCATCCACGCTTCCAATAATTAAAAAGAACTTTTTCTTGGGGAAATTATTCTTAAAATCATTTACTAGCTTGTCACAATGCTTTTATGAGAATTTTATAGAGGTTTAAGCTGTAACCTCGCCTGTATTAAGTTACTACATTACAGAACTGTACAAAGTAGAGTAAACCATATTGAACCTTCGCAGAGTAAATTCCATGGCACTTCATTCTTTGACCTCTGCGGAGCTGAAAGGCAACACCACCTATTTCACTGCAACCCATTACCAAGTACATCCACCAAGAGATGAAGGAATTCCAATTTTCCTCTTAAAGAAATGAGAAATAGTAAGAATCTGCTATGTTCCTGATATCACTTCAGGACACAAAATCTTCACTTGGCTCAATTCTTTTGAAGTGCCTTAATACATTTTTGATAGCTCAGTGAATGGACTTGTGGGTAGTCAATTTGCATATATTTTCATAGACTATACAAAGGGGTTCTCTGAAGATCCCTTTAAATAAACTACAGAGAAAACATTCATTATTTCAGTAACTATGGATGATAGGAGCTGTCCCAGGGAAATTAGACATCCATACACTCTCTGCATTAAAATTTAATTGGATTATTTACTAGCAATGTGATTCCTTCCTGAAAATCATTTTACACTCATCTCTGACAAGCCTCTAGAAACCCATAGAAGCCAAGCAAAAAGTAGAGAAATTCACTGTAATTATGTGTTTGAAAACAAAATTTTATTTGTGGGCGAAAATAACCCCACCAAAGCCACACCAAAATACCAGAAACCAGATCCGGATTGTTGCACAACAATCACTCAAGCTGAAGAGAAAAATCAGCAATGGGCTGCTAGTCACAGGTACCTGGATTTTCCCCAAATCTTATAACTCGCCAGTTTTGGCCTTTTCGGACTTCCTATTCCCATACAGCTTCCTGCGTGTAATTACTTCGCACAGACATTTCCGAGCTATTTCTTAGCAGTAAATCTGTTACTTCCTTCTTTGTGCTGACCCCGAGTAACTTCATTCCTAATGACCTGGACAAATACCAGTGGACTTTGGAATTTCAAGTGTTGCCAATAATCAGACTTGCCTTTCCTTATGCACAAGCATCCATGAAATTCAAGTCTACTTGTGCTGTAGTCCAATGCAAACATCTCAGGTCTTCCTCTAAGATAAGGTAAAGGCACTGTGAAGAGGGGTAGTTTCAAATAAAGCTGATGTATAAAGACAGATTACAAAGCAAGACAGTTGCACTATATCACAACAAAATGACCTGAAATTAGTTTTTATGAGAATGAACTTTGACAATAATGAAAGATAAAAGGGCGTCTGATCACTCAGAACATCATTTCAATCTACTTCACATAAATAGCTACTAAAATACGAAAAAATAAGCAGGCAAATATTTCAGCTTGGAAAGCAGACGAATACGTCTATAGACGACGGCAATTCAGATTTGAAGATTAGGTGTTGTAGGAAAAATACAGAGCAACTGATGCACTTTTTCCTGCAAGTCTTAAAAACTTACGTCTTATGAACTTAACTGGTTTATCACCCAGATCTTGCATTACTAAGCATTTCTTTTATCTGCTTACACCTTATAACCCATTTTGCGCATCACCTAAATACTGAATTATTCTAGAAAATTCTACAATAAGTTTCACACTTCAGATGTTCAGTTATAACACTATAATATTGTGTTGTCACAATCATTCATCTCATATTTGGAAGAATAATGATTTACAGACAGCCCTAAGTTACGTCCATCAGTCTGGTGCACGTTAAGGGGTAAGTTTAGATAGCCAGCAATGAAACTTTGGTCCAAGAACATGAAAGAAATACAGCCCATTCCGCAACAGAGGGAAGTGTCACGGGCTCTTTAAATTTAAAATAGGATGTAGATGTGTGTCATTAAGGAATCTAAGTAGCTACACAGATACTGTTTCAACAACTAACAGCCCTGAAGTTCCAGAATAAATACAGCGAGCAGGCAGAGCTAAATCTCCTTCTCAGAATAACTGCCAGTAACATTGGAAATTTCAAAGCACGGTACAAAAGTGCTGCGCACTCCCACTATTTAACAGTGCTGGAGCTGACCCACAGCAGGAGCCCCCATGAGCTGCTGTAACTCATCGGTCTGGCAGAAAACTAGGTCAGTAGCCCCACTAACACACGACTTAAATTTCTGCCAGGTTAGTGACTTAAAGCTGCTTAATGAGGGCTTCTGGATGAGCACAAGGGAGAGGAAGGAATACATAGCTAGGAGCAGGAGAGAAGCTGGAAGAGAGAGATCTCCTAATGGATTGCTGCTGTGGAGGGATGACTAAATCACCAGCTCCAGGAACTGCAGTCTCCTGCCTGGTCCCTGAAGACCCTTGCCAGAATGCAATAAATAACTGGGGACAAGTAAGAAAAGAACTGTAAGCGCTCTTCTGCCTCTCTCTACCTCAAAGGGCACCTACTGACCAAACCTCAGGAACCATTACTTGCAGACATTTCCTAAAAAGCAACCCTGTGCAAAAATAAAATTCTGTATTCACAGTTACATATTTATATGGCATCTTTAAAATGACATTAAATACCATCTCCATAGAGAAATTATTTCTATTTGCCCTGAAATGAAAAAAAAAAAGGGGGGGGGGGGAAGTGGTGGTGAAGGACGAGACAAATGTATTTCTGGATTAAATTGATCTACCTAAAAGTGCAGCTAGAATTGTGTATTGAACCTTTTGCAATAGAATAACAGACTATCTCGTGGGCTACTTAATTTTCAAGGTAACAACGAACCTGTTCTACCTACACAAACTGCTTCCTAAAACAAAAATGGTATGAATGGTGAAGGTGTAACACCCTCTGCAAATCATGATGCTGGCATTGACCCTGGCAAGCACCATTCTGCATCAAATTAATGACAAGTGAGAATTAACCTTTGCTTCCAGCTAGCTGCCTAGCTTACATACCAGTCCTGAAGTTTTCACTTTGCCCTACCTACTACAAGAGCATCAGAAACAGAGGTTACGTTTCTTAACCACTGAAATGCAGAGATTCTGTCCCACCAGATGACTATCTTTAGCTGAATGGCTTTACAGTATTTTCTAGCTATGATGCACTATTTTTGTATATATGCAATCAACACTGCTCAGTTCCTGCTGTTAAGAATGACTAAAATAAGTAAGTCATTCATGAAAGGGTAAGTTACACAGAATTGTTCAAAAAGTTACTTTCTAGTCTTATCTAAAACAAGAGCCATGACAAGCCAGAAAAAATTAATATTTCTTTCAGTAGTACATATTAGCTCTGAAACCAACTGTTTCCTGTGGCATAATGGCTTGCTTTTAATGATTTCACAAAGAAATCACAATCAATAATTGAGGATTAGAAAAACAAGGCAAGATATCTATTACTGTTTATGAAGAATATTTAGAGAGGTCCAGAAGAGTTTGTCTGCATGCATCAGTAGTCATTTGGGGGAGGGGAGGGAAAAATCTACCTTCAAAACTCTTTTCTCTCAGCTTCATAAAACTTTTGAAAATATATCATAGCCATAATCACTGTAAACACTGTAAAAATAGGCAAGTAAGTTATAGTAATAAATACTTTTAAATATTTGATCTTGAAGTTAACTTCAATTGCACATCTAAAAACTTCCACAGACTGTTTTTAAAGGTGTACTGACATCACCTAAAGCCACTAAGGGTAAGACTAGATAACAAACTGAAGTTTGTGGTAACTGAATATTTTGAAAGCAGCAAGAATACAAAAGATACTGAAATTTAAGTTCTTCTGAAATTTCCCTTAAAATACCATTGTTTCTTTCTGATGGGTTTCTTCCTTATACCCATCCAAGACAGCTGGCTACCTCTGCCATGTCTTCTGTTAAGACGAGGATCTGAACCTGGGAGGCCTACGTAATCCATGCATGAGAGTCACAACAGAATTTTTTAATCCGCTAATGAGTCTGGTTCTCAGTCAGGTTTTTGACCGGGGTGTGGAGGGTGGGAGCAGGTTTGGAGGTGGAAAGGGAGGACTGTAGTTTTGTTGCTGCTGCTGTTTTAAATATGGTATTTCAGCCATATCAAGAGTGGTCAGCAGACACACTTTCTAGATGAGGCTGACTTGAACTGAAGCGATCTTGCCTCCCCAGCTTTGCTAATAATACTTGAGAAGAGGATCCGTGAATCTCTTCCGAATTTTTGATAGCCAAAACCATAGTAAGAAATTATAAGAAGTAGAAGATGCCATGACAACCATACATTTTAGTCACCTTATAGACAAAACCAGAAAGCTCTACAAGCTTCCAGGGCTGCAGTATCAGATTACGAAGACAAATCCAGCCAGTACTTCAGAAAACCTGATCTGGCCCACTGGCTGGCTGCCACAAAATCTTTACTTCATTTAAATTCTGCTCCAATTCTGCTCTCTATTGTTTCCTTGCTTTAGGGACCTTTCACTTCACAGTGAGGGCACCTCTGCCAATCTAGACCAGCCTCTGTAAATAATTTACTGGTTACATGATTTCATCATGCGCAGTGACTGGAACTGCAGCGTCGGGGAATTTAAAGCATGATTGTGAAAACGTCCACTTACCAGAATCCCCCCCAACAGCCAGAGCCCTATTGGTGGCCCTTAGGCAATGTCCGGCAGACCTGGAACAGGTCTCTGCTTGCTGTGGGAACCACCAAATGTGTTTCACCAAGATGGGGATGAAACTCCCCTCCAAGAAGGGTAGCTACTTCAACACAGCCACCGTAAGCTTCAAATGAAGTACACTGATAAAGCAAGAAGAAAGGGCACTCGACATCGATTCCTCCCTTGTGTCTTTCAGCCAGTCTCTCATATTCCTTTTAAGATTCATCGTTTCTCATGCCCAGAAAAAACAGTCTCAAGTCAATTAACAAATGTCAAACCTCTTGCTGGCTCCCTTAGAAAAACTAAACTGCCTCATGCAGGCTTGTAAAAATATGGAGGGGACAAGGAGGTACCTCATCCACAACAGCCAGCTGCACCCCTTCACCTGCATAAGCCATTAAAAACTATACCATTGTCTTCACAAGAGGAATGATGACAAGGAAACTTTTACTCCTCCTGCAAAGGCCTTTAGGACAATCTTTCCTATGTAAAACTAGTTGTCAGACACACACTTTGTGTCACTGGGGCAGCCGCAGAGAGAGAACACAACAATCTCTCTCCACAGGGATGTAAGGTTTTGTCATTGAAAGCATGACTGTAAAACTCAGAGCACATGCAGCTCTGACGAAGTTTAAGCTCTGCATGTTGACGCGTAACTTGTGAACGGATCCATTAAAAACACTCATCTGAATACAGGTCCTTCTGCCTACAGAGCAGAAAGCAAGAGGCAGCAGTCACTTGAATACCGTCCTCCACAGCCGGCAACTTCTCCCAGAAGCATCAGGAGTGGGGACAAGCTGCAGAATAGCAGTGATGTGAATTCTCCATCGTTAGATAATGGACTGCTTCCTTATCTTCTTCAAAAATTTTTGCTACGAGTTACAGATTTCTCCCTGCAAACTCTATGAAATTATTTTACTGAGGGTTTGTATTTATTTATTTATAATGTTACAAAACAAATTCAAGCAGAAGGAAAGTTTTCATTGAAATTCCAAAACAGTGGAAGACGTGATGGCAATTCAGGTCAAATAGGTCATAAATATTTCCATTAACAGACCAGGTCTGATTTGTCATTGGCTTTTTAGCATGATTTGGTTTTGTTAAACTGACCACCACCACAAGTGTGCCTGTTCTAGTTTATCTTCACATGATGTCAGCTCAGAATGTTCATATACATAACCTGAAATTCAACTTGTAGGACCTCTTCTAAACTAATTGCATTGTTAACCATCTTTTCAATGTTAGCCAAATAAGGACAGCATTGAGGGACAACTGGGTTGACATTAGTTATATTTACTTACTTTTAATTTAAATTGAGAGGGGAGGCAATAATTACATTTATTATAACCAAGCCTGGAACTCTGCCTGTAATTAAGGATCTGACACATCTTAGAAGAACTCTATTTTCGGTTGCTTAAGACATTTGCCAAACTATCAGTGTGGCCACAGATTTCATACAGCAAGTATTTTTCTCCAGTTTTACGTGGAAGCAAAAAACAGATTCTGTTAAAATGATGCTGTCATGCCTGAGAGTAAGACTAGAAAAAATAGCTTGTGAAGTCCATATTAAAATACTTTTTGAAAGTATTCTGTTGACAAATTCTAAAACGGGAAGAAGCTGAATTTAAGATGTGGCAGACGGGCTGCCTCATACCAAGGGTGTGGCTTTTGGTTGGTTTGCGGCTAGCTCTTTTTTTCTTTTGGGGAAGTGGAAGGGGAATAGAGGGAGGATTGCTCATTTTCTTGACAAAGTACCAAAATTATAGGCCTCTGAAAAACTTCAGAAGAGGTTGTTAGTTTGGAAACTCAATTTTTCACAGACCAGCAGCACTGGACGTGCTCTACAGTATCTCTAGGACCTTGGATTGTTGCACATGCTGCTTCCATAGGCAGGTAAAAGTGTGCTCAGCTGCTTTATGAATGAGCTGAGGTGAACTTACCTTCAGTTCCTCCTCCAGCAACCAAGAACCTACTCTGGTAAAACTGGAAATAAAAGCACGACTGTCTCCTAAGCTCCTTGCTCTTGCCAGGAAAGCACACAAAATAGGAAGAAACCAAAATACTACGAACGCTAATATGTGAAAAGCAGAGAGAAGACAGAACACAGGCCCACTGGAGAAAGCAGCAGTGGTGACACTTCTCAGAGAAGCAGACAAAAGCAGAGGAGGTCAAAACCAAATGAAAAGATCAAAAGTCAGGGAGAAGATGCAACTGAAACAGAGAAAAGAGAGACTGGAAACACTTATAGCCTCCAACAAAGAGCAACTCTGCTTTGTAGAAGCAACTTTTCCCGCCTACCCAACCCTCTAGGTACCTGGTATTTATTTTATGATTCTGGTCGCAATGTTGTGCTTAGGAAAAAAATATTATTGTAGTAAGAAACAGTAGCATATAAACGGCTAGGTTCAAAGCATACAGCAAGAGATTTTTTAATGACATCTTGTTTTCAATATATAAAGTTTTGGGTTGGGGGTTGGGGTGTTTTTTTGATTGTTTTTTTTGGAATTTTTTAAAATTAATTGTTTCCATATCCTTATTGCAGGCAGCTGTTACCAGGGTAGCTCGATGCAAGACAGCCTGTAAGACTGATTTTTTTCAGTCTTTTCTCTATTCTTCTTTAGGACTCTCTGTAGTCTCTTTCCTGGTAATAAGTGGAGTTAAATCTCAAAATGTTAAGAACATCATTAAATACTCCTCTAATTCATCCAAAGATACAATAAAATATGAAACGTGGTGTAAGGAGAATCAGGATTATAGAAGAAGATGCAACACTTCAGGGGAGAAAGTCTTTGTAAAGGTATACGGACTCCAAGGTTTCTAGCAGTGCACATTTATGGAACCAATCTCCCAACAAAACAAGCAACAACTTACAAATTGAAACTACAGTAACTTCTTATCCCATAGGATGAAATCATTTGGGCAGAACTGGGGATACAAGAATTATCCGGGGGCTGCAGGACGAGCCTACGAGCACAGAACTCAAGCAAAATTCCATCAAAGACAATTTGAGGCAAGCCACTCTTTATGCCTCAATTACTCATCAGAAAAATGGATAACACAGCGCTGTCTCACCAGGATATATTCTTGCTTGTTATCAGCACTCAGAATAACACAGACTAAGAATTCTGTTATTCTTTAGCACTCGTGAGGATAGCAGTAGCAGGGAATACTTGTTTTAAAGAAAACAAAAGCTTACAGATGTGTCATTAAAGAAAATGCCCATCCCTGGCAAGGCTTAATACTTTCACAGGAGAAAGGAGTACGAGGAGTCCTAATATTTAACTGAACAGCTTGATTCTAATGCTTCAAGTGTCTGTTTTTAAGAGACAATTCAGCTACTTCAATGCTAACTCACATTTGTTTTCAGTAGTATTTAGCAAATTCCATCAACAAACAAAAATGGTAAGATACAATGTATTTTTAATTAATATATTGCTTCTCTGCAGATTCTTCTCTGTTTGGTGCCAAACAAAACTACATACGAGGGAAACGGAGCTGAGAGAAGGAACATGTTCATACTATGGCAGAGACAAGTAATTACACACAAACTGCATGAATGTTTCAGGCTAACATCAAAAGTCAACTACTTAGATTTACTAAGAAATCTACAGAGACTTTAAGCAGAAAATAATTCCTCTCTGTCCAACCCTTCCAGCGACTAACTCAAATTTGATTTTTTTTTTCATATGCTTAAAGAGGTGTTTATTACATAGCTCTTGTGAGGAGGATTCGTTCTTCACACTAGTCTGTGCCTAGAGCTTCAGCCATTCAGCCACAGAGGAAAATTAGGAAGGAAAAACGTTTACCTCCAATTATGTTATCAGCATTCTTGCACCTCACTAGCATATCTTGTGCTTCCAAGTAGTAAATTATTAAAACAACCTCTTCTGTTACAGATCTTTTCTCTTTTTATTTATGAGCCAGTACTATGGCGTACATTCTTGTTTTAATCCACTATTCATCTGTATGCCACAACAGATTCTGACACTTGTAAATCTACTGTATTTTTTCATTAATACAGTTTGAAATCTGCATCTAGTTAGCATGTTTGTCCTACAGTAAAAAAAAAAAAAAACTGTAGTTCAGTGTCCATGGTCCATTCATAATGGTTTCAATATGGTGATAGTGTAAGGTTTAGCAACTAGTGTATTTTAATTCAGGTATTTAAGCACACTACATCCTCCTTTTTGGAAACAGGATGCTAAGAGTTCCAGCTTTCCAAAGATGACTTAAAATGTTGTCTCCTAATTCCAAAGTCACTAATTTTGAGACCATAATCATCCTGCTCCATCTCTGTCAGACAATGAGCCTTAGGAAAACTTACAAAGCTCACTATTAGCAATGGCTGTTAGAAACAGAAAGGGAATGGAAATCAGTTGATTACGTGGAAAAAATAGCCACAACTACCTTAAAGTTGCATCAGAGTATATATAGCTTAAAATTTACCAAACTGCACTGAGAAATTAGCATTATCAGGGTAAACCCAAATAATCCACTTACACTGATTCTCAGATAGTAGTAGCCCTCTAAACTCACCACTTGAGATGTGAAAAAATAAAAGCTTCAGAAAAGGTTAACAGAAAATGCTGTTAGGTTTCATATGCTTATTTAAACAGCCTTTCTGTCTAGGAGTTTCTTAAAATCTACAGGGAGGGCAGGGCTCAGAGTACTTTCACATATACTAGTACTAGACACCAAAACATACCAGTAACGTAACTGGATAATTCTAAAGCTCAAATTACCTATTCTGTCTCCTACACTTGCAGAACAGGCACTTGGAGAACGACTGACAGAAGAGAGGGGAAAAAAGCGAAAAAAAAACACAAAGGAAATACACAAAGATGAAAAAAAGGAAATAAGAATAATGAAATTTCATTAATGTGCTCATGTCCCTATACTGTGTTTTCTCTTACAATAAAAAAACCCAAGGATATTCACTGTCAAAAGGAAAAAAAAAAAAGTTACATAGAGAATGTTCTAGCTTACTGCCGCTTCTAAGAAATGCAGTGAAAGCATGTCAGAGTACAGACACTTGGATTTGCTAATTTAAATATATATACAATTTAAGATTAGAAATTTACTTTCATCTAAAATAAGGAACATCCGCCATGTGCCTACTGAATAAGCACCACATTTTTGCTGAATCATTAAAATATATTCACGTAGTTGGGCAATAGTACACACTACCAAAAAAAACTATTTAGTAATTTGTTCAGCTGTCTTAGCCGCTTATTAAACTTCACAGGAATAGTTCAATCAAACAGATATAAAAGGATGAGTGTATGATATAAAACAACAGATACTTAGAATCTGTGGCCTGCTTGGGGTAACGAGTCAAAGAAATTGAGGGATCTGGAAGGATTATAAAAAATTTCTGTTTAACTAAGCAGAATTCAAACAGCAGTAAGGTAAAACACTCCAAAATATATTTCAAATGAAAATGTGTATAAAATTGAAACTGAGCAGTTAACAGTGGTAAGAAATTAATAAACACATTTCTAAACCTTATGAAAACAAAATTTCACTAAAAGTTTGGTAATTTTAATAGTTGTATGTTTTGCAATAAAAACACCACTTTTCACAACTTTTCTCCATAAGTGTAGTTTTAATAAGTAGTGTTTTCACACTAGCTTTCAATTATGACATGTCATTTTGGGATCATAATGAAAGGAACCCAAAATGGTGAAGTGGAGGACAATGGAGCGGGAGCCAGCAAAGCAGAGATCTGTTCCTCTTTGCTGGTGGCATGCTAAGCAACTGCGAGATACTTCATCTCACCACGGTCCTCCTTCCATCCATTGTCTATATAGTTTTTAAGTATTCTGATGCTTTTCTTCATTACAATCACAGTTAGGCTTCAATGCTTTTTTCTTTTTTCTTTTTTTTTCCCCCCTTTTAAATACGTGTACTGCAATATTAAGTGGTGCGCGCAGCACCAATTCTCAAAACCCAACTGGTGTCTCAGAACAGAAGATCCAGGGAACGAGACTTGTCTCCAGCTCCCAAGAAACAACAACATTTATGGCAACCTAGACAATTGCTTAGAAGGGAAAAGCAGCTATTTTTAACAATTTTGCTTAGTGGCTGCACTCGAGGGAGGCTCCCGTTTCCTTTCTTCGTCTTATGGAGCGGCCCTAACTACTATTTCCTTTTCCCTCAGCTGCTTTTACAAAGTATCTGGGCTCGCAGCTTGCAACGATTCACCGTCTTCAGCACTGTCGCAGGTTCAAAGCAAAAGCCGAATACCGCTTCCAAACCAACTTCTGCCCTGGAGGGCAGCAGGCAACTTTACCTTCCAACGCACCTATTTCTGTTCCACACAGAAATAGCAAGCCTGCATTAGGTAAGGCCCTGAGCGTGAACCGGCAGGCCAGGCAGGGGATCCACATTTAAGCTGCTGGTGCTCCCACTAGCAAGTGCAAAGGGGATGCAGCTCTCACACAAACGTATTTGGATTCTGCTGCTTAAGCACTGCTACTTGGTGCCATCACTTGCACTTAAGACAATTTAACTGAAGCACAGGAACCCGTAGAGACAGACAGCACTGTGTGACTCCTCAGCTCCTGACAACCCAAAGGGAGTATTTGGTGGACCATTAAAGAGGAATTTAAGAGCTTCTCTCTAGGACTATCATTGCTAAAGACCTAGTTAACTCTGACTCTAGTTTAATTCTGTTTATTTTAAAGCTATGAGAGGTTTATTATCATATGCTAAAACAAATCTTCTGCACTCCTTAACAGAACTGGATAAATGCTACCATATGCCAGGTACGGTACCATCTCCAGGGACAGGAGAGAGGAACTCTATCATTTTTCTTTAAACGGAGACATTTGAGATGAGGACAGTCTTTGTATTCACATTTGTATACATTTTGTGAATAAAAACCGGAAGGATAGGAAGGGCAGAGCAAGCAAAGGCTACAGCAGTTCTAAGCTAACTTCCAAAGCCTGATCTCATCAGTCTTGCACAATACAACTCTAAAGACAAAGATGAGAATTCAAAAGAATTCTAGCAGAACTACAAGGAAAGGTATCCGCTATCACACTGATGATAGATACAGACCTCCAAGAGAGCACGATGAATTTCTTTTTAAACTGTCACATCCTCACCCCCCACCCCATACAGTAGTTGACAACACCGAGAATAATTTTTGTTTTCTTCTACACCTAGTGAAAATATGTATTACCAGCTTGCCTTTCAAAAGTCCTTGAACCCTCTAATAAAATGCACCGTAGGAGAAATAGTTTGGAAATCTGTGGCATGGAATCTGTACATTCCCTAAGGACTGGAATAGCCCTTCACACAATTTCACCTTAACTGCCCCACTCCCCAAATCCTAACCAAAGCTTCATACAATTCTTCCAAAAGCATTATTTAAATATATATCTGAAATCGCTTCCTTAATTACTCACTCAAGATCATGCATGTTTAAAAGAAGTTTAGTAGATGAGCCACCTCTCACGGGCTATACTGAGCCAAGTTTATGTAGGCAGTGACTGTCCTACACCGCCTCTAATCTCACCCCACTGCATTTCCCCCAGAACAAATTATACATTCACAGAGGATCTGTCATCTCTCAGTCAAGATTCTCAGACTTTGTGTTCTGCAAGACAATAAAAGTAGAAAAATAAGAGCGCACCACTTTTAGAAAGCATACCAGAGAGTCGGGGAAGCTAAGCATTCCTTTAGGGAAGAATAAACTTCAGTCTTTTGCACTTCCTTTATGCATCCCAGTTGATCTGAGCACTTATCAAAGATCTCTTTTTAGTAACATGATACAACTCGTTTCTTTTCATTAAAGCAAAGAAATGCATAAAACAGTAATGCTCAAGTTTAAATAAAAGTGTCTTTTTACAATAAATGAAATAAGGGGATTAAGTGAAAATGAAGAAGAGAGAATAACAAGAAGGAAGCACACACGAATAACCACCTCCGAATTGGGGGATATAGCATCCATGGGGAAGAGAGAAGCAGGAAGGTCTACAACTGTGAAAGTCTATTCTCTGCAAGAACTTGAAATTACCTCTTTTTCCACTAAATGAGGCAGAGATCCTGCAGAGAAATATACTTTATAAAAACTGTCACAACTATGCACAAAGCAGCTGAATTAAGGCCAGTCAGACAGTTATAATAAAGACATTTTTGTTTTATATGACTGATTTCAATTTTTGTTTTTAATGCTCTGCTTTTAGGTAATTCTGGTTTTGCTAGTGAAAACAAAACCATAGAATTATGCTCATCCTCTCCTAAAATACAATATTTGCAGCTCCCCTTCTTCCAAGCTTCCAAGCTCAACTTGGAGCTTAAACTCCGGCGGAAACATCATCTCCTGCTCAAGCAGAACAATTCCCAAGGGAGAAGGAATGATGTCCACAAAGCCAGATAAAATATGAAATTACAGTGGGAATTTACCATACAAATATTCTGCAGCAACTTTGTACATGCATGCTAACAGCTTCTTTCCAAGAGCTATCGTACACTTATTGCGGGTTAGGAGCACGCACACAGGCAAAGCAATGCAGTTTGGCAAACTATTTAGGTTCCATCTGAACTGATCCTCTTCCTTTACATCTCTTTGTTCACGAGTTCTTCGCATTTATCCTCAAGCTGCCAAGGTGCATCTCATTGCTTGTGCCTCCTCTGCTATCAGGGGCATCTGTTTGTCCTCACATCACCAAGAAAACCTGAAAACACCTTTCCATGCTTTCCTCAATAGCTCCACCACTTTCCCCTCAGCAGTCCTCCCCAGCTGATTCTGGTAGCAACTACACAGAAGTAAAGCTGACAAATACAGCAGAACTAATTAAACTGGGCTCAGCTTGTGCTACATCACACTTTACCTTTGCATTTTGATATGCCTTAGAAGTAGACACATCCCCTTAAAAAAAAAAAAAAAAAAGCCCTTTTGTTGGAAATCTTGTATAAAAAAGTCAAAGCTCACTCCACTACTCTTCAATTAAAAGAGGGAGATGAGTCTCTAATAGTATTTCCTAATACTTTCTGCTATAAAAGTGTACTTCAAACTTCCTCCCACCTCAGCTAGATAATAAGGTTTTCCTTCAATCAAATATAATTAACTGTACAGCACTTCATTAAACCACTTCTATGAAATGTGCAGAAACCAACATTCTGCAGTCCAGATAGCACGCTTTCAAGTCAAGACCCTTAACCCTAGGAAGAGTATTGCTGGTGATCGCACTGAGCTCTTGACTTGCCTTTCCACGCGCCCACCGCAGCACATTCTTTACCTGCAAGGTCACTTTTAAGAAGGAGATTAGCCTTCCTTGTTTGGTACAGGATGAATGATGCTCTCTGCCTGTCTAGACTGAAACCTGATGGAATGCAGTTACTTCTGCACCTCGGATTCCCACACCTCACGGAAGTGAAGCAAGCCCCAGTGTTATCAATTAAGCACTGAAACTAACTCCTTTATGTAATTGCCACAAAGGAATTTACTATCAGATTCCATCACATACGTCATCCTCATTTGTTATTATGTATTTCAGCTAAAAGTAATAACTGTTTGTATGTGGCGTTCCTAGATTATTTTAAACTATTTAGTCACGATTATATGTTGAAAGCACATGTCAGTAACATAAAGGTAAATTCATTACATCCTTATTCTAACCATCCTAAAAAGAATAATAAAACCGAGGGTGGAGAAGGGTGGGCAAATCTAGGAAAAGAATCAAGACACAAATACCTTGTCCTGTAATAACACTGGTAAACATCCAGCCAGGATGTCTAGTTTTATCTGGAGAAGCAAGGATACTGCAACAGGCTTACCCCTCAGTGTTTCCTGACAGACTCACTAAAATGCCTGATCTCCATGACCTGCGTCAAGTCCAAAGAACTAACTGTAAATTTGTGTAAGTGACTAAAGTATTCACAACACTTGAATACTAAAAAAATGGTGGGATGACACCAGTTTCTTGTACTATAAGCTTTTGAAAATAGAACAAAACTGAACTTCATTGTCCCAAAGTGATTCTGATTTTAAGCTTATAGCATTAACACAAAAATATGTGAAAAAAGCAACGTTGAGAGGCTCATAACTGGCATCACTTCAGCACAGAAAGGGAAAAATTCCTTATTTCAATTTCCATTTAAATACAGAACTTCCACGTAAGTTTTCATTTTCCCCTCAGTAATCAGATACAGAAGACAAGCTAGCTGATACAGTAAGAAATTAAATATTTAGAATTATCTTGATTAACTTCAATTAGAAGCCTGGCTAAAGGCTGTTGACATCTTTTGTTTGGTTTTTATTTTGCGTTATATGCATTAACGTATTACAGGAAGATTGGAAGTGATATGTAACAGCATTGTTAAATGTACATCGAATCCTGGTATCTGAAAACAATGGATTTAGCTACATTTTAAGATGTGAAGACTGGCAGAAAAGATACCATATGCACAACAAATAGATGAAACCTGCCACCAAAGAGGAGCTACATCTCTTCTTGTTAGTAGTAACGCAACATTAAAACGTACGTACTATTTGTAGATCTCCATAGCCAGTCAATCATTTAAATTAAGCATTACCGAAGATACTGCACTGATTTTCACAAATATTTAACAAGAACTTTATGGAAGATTAATCCTAAGCAAATGCAAGGACATAAAGTCATAAAAAGGATTAAGATTCTACGCAAATTCTTATTTCAGTTAGTACAACTGTGAATTATTCAGGTTCTTTGTATAAAAATATGCTCAGTAAAGTTTTGCATTATTTGCCACATAAAAACGTTTTTTAAAAGTTAAAATTTTAGTTTTCATCTGTTTCTTTGCACTCCCAGCAGTTCAAACAAAAACCTGTTGCTGCTATTTTGATGGGTACCAGCTACACACAGGACAGTTCAGACACAATTTTGGGGAATATATTCTGTATTCTCCATTCTTCCCAACTGGTCCCCAGTTTTTAATGGGAATCTTAATTAACCATGGAGCTTTTTGACTTTTCCACCTATCTTCTTCCCTCCTTGCTGGATCACCAACTCCATTCACAGTTCTGTTTACACCATGTTAAAAGCCCATTCTTTATTCCTCTGCATGCCTTATTATGTTCTCAGCTCAGCTCTTTTGTTACTAACCCTTCTCCCACCCTTCCAAAACCAGTCGAGAAAATCAAGTTGTTGCCCGTGATATCACTTTGACAAGATCTGCCTCCTTTTGCAGACCTTCCCTTGCTTCAAGATGAAGGACTTGGTTTTGATGACTGCTTCAAAGTACATGTCACCTGAATAGTTGCTTTCACATTTAACTCTTCCATTCCTCAGCAGGACCCAATTCAACACCACTTTTACTGCATTCCCTCTTAAATGCCTCCAGATTCCCTCAACGAAGTGACTTCTGCTCAGAACATGCTTGCCAGTCCCATATATTACGGCACTACTTATTATTCAAGTGTTTTAGGACCTCACCATTTCGTGGGGTTTTTTTCCCTGCACATGGGAAAAGGAGAAGAAAATATTCTTGCGTTCTCAAAGTGAAACCATTAACTTGTTTGCATTACTATATTGCTATTGTATCACTAGTCTGTCTTATTTTAAACACCTTCTCCCCATTTTTTAAATGGATTTACTATGTTTTATTACACTACTTCTTAAAATAAGGGAAGCTAAATTTGCTGACAGCTTCATTAATGGTACTACTTCTCTGACAGGAAACAATAAAACAAAGTAAGTCTCTGTATTTGCCATTTAAGATATTTCTAAGTTTGTACCAAAAAATTCAGGAAAAAAAATATTGACTAGACTATTGACTAGCTAAATTCTTAGCTAAAACAATGTTAAACAACTGTGGCCAAATAACTGTGTTCTGCTGCAACAGCAGTAACTACTACAGACTAAATTTAACTAAAATTTAATTAGACCAGATTCATCTTAGTATAACTAAAAGATAAATTATTTAACAGGTCCTGGTAGATTCTGGATGTAATTAATAAGTGTAAAGTTTACCAGTCACACAAAATAAGCTGTTTATAAGGACTTTTTGGAAATTAAGAACACTAAGGAAACAACTAATTTGCTAATATTAAAATATTAGGGTTTAGCAGTGAAGCAGATTGGTATGCTCAAATTTTGGTAACATACTGAGTACATAAGGATACATTCACATATAAACACACACATATATATGTATTGCAAGTCATCTTCACTGTATCTATGCAATATACACCAGAATCGGGGATTTGCATACGTTAAATATATAAAAAAAGTTTGTAGAGAGATCCAAATACTGCTGCAGCGGGCATGAGAAATGATTTACCCTAATTTAAGCATAAATAAACTGCTTCCACATCTTGCCCCCCCCACCCCTCATTTAGATTCACGGAGTCATTCATCTGAGCCTGCAAAGCGGAATAAGAATAGCACAGAACGCTGGAACAAGTTCTTCCACTTCTCAGCCCATACCAGCAGCAAGCCCTGCGAGACAGGAGCGTGCACCCTGACCCAGAGCTGGTCCCCTCTTGCAGCTGGCAGAGCACAAGCCCGGGTGGCTATTTCAATCAAGGCAGCTGCTCTGGCTACAGCTCCCTGGCCTGGGCCATTACAGCTAGAAATAAAGGAAAAGAACTTGAAACATGCAAACAATAAGAAACCAACACCGCGGTGGCATCCGGACGAACTTCATTACAGGGTTCCTTTTTTCCTTCTCTGATTCCCATTGAAATTATTTTAATACAGAAATATTGGTTTGGGGCTAAGTGACTGCTTTGCATATATATGGTGGTGCCACAGTCTAACTAAAAAGATAGGTGCTACAATTTTCCTACTACAATCTTAGTTTTCTTCAGCTTACTATATTGGCTCTACATACCATTCATATCTCAGACAGCTAAATATAATGAAAATGTATATTTAAGAACTGGCAATTATAAAAAAAACACCCTAACCTTCAGCTAGAAGGTCCCTTGCCTGCAAATAAAGATAGAAAAATAATTTCTAGGGTTTAGGTTTTAAACAAAGAAAAGGACTGGCAAAGTTCGCAGCATATTGCGCATATCTATTGTGTGTAGTATGTTCACACCAAGATTTTTGCAACTTAAGAGGTACAGGGACAGAAATCCTCCCAACCAAATAAGCCTTAGTGACTTCTCTCTGAAGGATAGCACCAGAAGGAAGGTTTAATTTTCAAGTAGGTTCAGCGACAAACTAACTTCAACAGAACCACCATCACTAACAAAACCAAACGTTTTTTAGCAGTGGACAACTGAACAGACCCCTGTAAGACCACTTATTTAATACGATCATTAGTATAGAAAATAGCTCAAACAGTAACATGACCCGTTATTTTTCCTGATATATGTTTGTCAAGACTAACAAATTTCAGAATAGCAAAGAATTGTGGATTAGCTTAAAATCTTGGAAAATCTAATCAAGGTTCTCTAATATGGATGGTCTAGGAGTTTTGTTCCAAGTATCTGTACCCATGCTGCTTTGTTTGCAGAAATAAGATGTTTTATTTTTAACAGAAACCAGGACAAACTGAGTAAATCTGAAAAGGCAAAAGCAAGAGCAGTAGAGCATGTTAAGTCAGTCGTCCTTGTCACCGAACTTAAAGCTTCTCACACCAGGTGAACCTGACCTTTGTGACTTACGCAGAGGGAAATGTACTTCACGCCAAGAATGATGAGCTTGGGAGATGACACTGCCAACGCCCAATACTTTGCTATTAATTAAGTGCTGCATTCTCTAATGTATAAGTTAAGGAGCCCAATTAACATACATGGCCTACGATTATACTTTCAGTCACCTCATTCCCTAAAAAAAAAAAAAAAAAAAAAAAAAAGCAAAAGCCTCTTACCTTTATTTTCTTACGCCCATCCTGCTTACAACTCAAAATAGAAAAAGTATATATAGTAGAAGGAGGAACAGAGATGTAGCTTTTGGCTAAATATAATAGTAATCGCTGCTGTGCACTGCTGCTAGCATTACCTAGCCCACTTGCTGGTAACAGTCAGGATGGCAGCTTGGAGGTTCACCACACCAGTAGCAATATCACTGGCTGCCATTTACTCCAACCCAGGAGGTGACAATGCCTTTCCATTACTCCTGCTTAACACAAGTAATAAAACTATTTTTCGTGCACTTCACAGGTTCAAGCAAGTATAACACATAACAAAAACATCCAAAGGGACCATAGGAAAAGCGTAAGTTACAATACCATTGAAAAAGATCATAAGGAAGTTGAGCTAAAGCTAAGTGTGTATACAGGACAGTCAATTAAATCCAGTTTTGAAAGTGTGAAAAACAATGCATACCATAAACTGCAAGTTACTCATGCATGCTATGAAGTTGTAAATGGATGATAGCCATTCAGTAAAGTGATCTGGGCATTGTTTTGGAAGTTTAGCTAAAAAAAAGTTGCCTACTACATTGTCTCAGAAACACAAGTTGTTCCATAAACAGCAGGCTAATTGCCAATAAACATGCCCTTTCTCACACACTTCTTGCCTAACTCCCACTCCTCCCACAAAAGCGATCCCCAGTTCTCCCCCAGATCTCCCAAGGCACACCAAGTAAAGAGAAGACAAAATATACTGTGCTTAGTCCAGAACAGCGTATGCACCAACACGCTTGCCAGCATCCCTGCACTGACTGGGCAGCCAGTTTTGAGCAAAGAGAATTCATAGAATCATAGAATCATAGAATCATAGGGTTGGAAGGGACCTCTGGAGATCATCTAGTCCAACCCCCCTGCCAGAGCAGGGTCACCTAGAGCAGGTTACACAGGAACACGTCCAGGTGGGTTTTGAATGTCTCCAGAGATGGAGAGTCCACCACCTCTCTGGGCAGCCTGTTCCAGTGCTCTGCCACCCTCAGGGTAAAGAAGTTCCTCCTCATGTTTAGGTGGAACTTCCTATGTTCCAGTTTGTGCCCATTGCCTCTTGTCCTGTCCCCGGGCACCACTGAAAAGAGCCTGGCCCCATCGTCCTGACACCCACCCTTTAAGTATTTATAAGCGTTGATAAGGTCCCCCCTCAGCCGTCTTTTTTCCAGACTGAAGAGACCCAAATCCCTCAGCCTTTCCTCATAAGAGAGGTGTTCCAGTCCCCTAATCATCCTCGTAGCCCTCCGCTGCACCCTTTCCAGCAGTTCCCTGTCCCTCTTGAACCGGGGAGCCCAGAACTGGACACAGTTCTGGACAATTACTGGGATGAGTTCTGCTCCCCCTTCCCCTTGGGAAACCTCTACCCTGGAATTGTCTCCTCTATTCAGTTCCTAGTTTTCATAAAAACAGCAGCAAATTAATCTCTTGAGACTTTTAGCATCTTTCACATATGGTTGAAATTGGCCAGCAGATTCGTAAATTAACGGTGGAGATGGAAGGGTTTGCAGATAGCAATGACAGTCTTCTGTGTCCATAGTACCTATTTTTTCCTCCCTCTCTCACAGAAATAAGAAACAAAAGAGAAAATACAAAGTACTGACAGATGCAGAAGGTAGACACCTTTAGAGTTTGAAACTAAAAACGTGATTTGATGCAAACCCAAGAACGCAATCAACAAAACTGACACACCCCAATGACTTGGAATAAAATGCCATCACCACCCAAAAACCTTGTGGTTTCCAAACTTATGAGACTGAGGGAACAGGAGGAGGACAAAGGCATTATCTAAGTGACTAGGTCTCTTATTCTCACAAAAGAGAATAGAAATCTTCAAAACTGCTACCTATAACTACGCTTTCTTTCTCTCCCCCAGTGCAAAAACTTCATTCCACCGCACAACTGTGGGCACTCATTCTCCAAACAAGTCTGACAAACGTAAGACACCATCTCTGTCTGGCTGTCCAATACGCCTTGATTCTCGTCCCACTGCAAACCAGATTGAATCCTTCATCCTTTCAAATCTCTCCTGTCCTGCCAGCCTTCCCTCCTCCTGGTCTCACACCCAGACTGACCTCTCCTATCAAATTCCATGCCTGCTGCTCAGCCCCGCTCCCAGCCCTGCCAGTAACAGACCCCTCGAGTCAGGAGGGCACCAGCAGAAATCAAAATTTTAGGAAGAGCGTAAGTTTTCAAAAGCAGGGTTTTTAAATTGCAAAAATTTTGTTTTAAAACGTTGATAGTCAACTCAAACTTCCCATTGCAAATTACCGTAGCCAAGTTTGAGACACTAGGCTTCAACACGTGAACTTGTCAAGGCCAATGTTCCCCAGCAATTGTCTATGTGCATACTCTGTGCTATACATTCAGATGGATTACCACACATTAATTAAGGCATATCTTAAACAATCTTGAATTAGAATAGAAGGGGAAAAAAACTACTACTGTTGCATTATGAAAAACATGATAATTAAGTGCTGTAACAGGACAGACTACCTAGACAGGCTGTGAAATCCCTCTTCACTGGAGATTTTAGAGATGTTAGACAAACATTGTTATCTGTACTTATGCAACCAGACTATGGAGGAAACAGAAGTCACTTCCAGCCTTATACTTCTGTGAACTTACGTTTCAGAGAAAGGAGGAAAAAAAAAAAAAGAAAAAAAAAAAAAAACATTTTCAGTACTCAATTTTCTGTTTTGGAGAACAGTTCTCCTTTCATTTATTTTTAAATTCAAATTCGAGCAGTGAACAGTTCCACTAAGTCTACAAGCTTAATAAAATTAATAGTTAAAACTGCATGCAAGCTATGCACAGATTCCTGTCCTACCCAACGTAAAGCATCACCAAGACTATTTTATTCAGGGCATAAACATTTTGTTCTGAATGAAGCTTTACACACTGCTTGCACGCAGCCCTGGCTGGGAAAGTTAGATTCTGCTCAGAAAATGACAGCACATGTCCATGGCACAGTCAGACTGAGCCCAAACACAATATAGCTCCAGTGACAGTAAGCCATGCACTCTATTGTTAGGAATGAAACATTTCTGAAGAACCTAACATACCAGCTTTCTCTTCCCTCGGGCAAGCAAGGTGCTATCTGTCACGGAAACAACGCCACTGACCATACAGACTACTGAGAAATACTTAATGGAATATAAAAACGCAGGTGGGACAGTGATGTAAAAGTCAACAAATTATTTTGTAGAGAAGTTTGTAATACATGCTAGAGAGGTGTTATCAAAACAACCACTTTATACAAAGTTCACCATAATTATAAGAAATAGAGTTATGCTTCCCTCTTTGTCCAGGGTGAAGTGAGGTTTGCCTTCCTTAGTAAGAGAACAACAGGCAGACAATTTACCCAACCTTTTACACATGGTTCCTTTGGCGGTAAAACCATTCATGCTGAAGCGAGGTACCTGTGTAATGTCTCAGGGCTTGAAATTTGGGCTCCTTGGCCATCAGGTGAGTGCAGCTTCCATTTCATCACAGGCTATGCCTACACTGCACAGTCAGTATCAAAGTACTGAAGTTTGCTTGGAAACTGGAAGCAGCTTGGCTGAAATACCCGAGCTTCATACAGGCTCATTTACCTAACAGAAAAAAGGCTCTTCTCAGCAGGGTGAATGGTCTCTGTGCAGAATCCCATGCTTTCACAACTACACTGTTTCTCTACACGGCTAGACAGTTAATGAAGCCCTAGTCTGGCGTACAGGCTGCACTTGTATGTGTGGTTATCCATCTAGCATACCGGTCGTGCCCCTCAAGCAAACAGTCTGTTTCCATCTGCTGGGCTAATACTTCTGAGAGTCAAACAGAAAAATGAATATAGTTTTTAGATTATATCCGAATGAGCCATAGATAATGGGTATAGCGCTAATAAAGAAGTAGATATTGGGGTGCAGATAGGTTTAAAAAAACCTGTTTAATATAAAAGACACATAGTCTCAGTTACTAATTCAGAACACTGAATTAGAAGAACTGAGCTGAATAGCCAAAGGAGGCTTTTCCTCATGTCACACAATCCATATTTCGAACAAATTACACTGAGACACTAAAGTAACTTTAACTGGCAAAACAGAATTGGATAAAGATGCTTCAGTTCACTCATTGTAATTAATAATTAAAGTGATCATTAAAAAAAAATACTTCAATCTCTATCCAATTCTATTCACACTGAAAATTTTGCAGGCCTGTTGAACCACACAGATACAGACTTATGGAAAGACTCACAAAGATAAAAGGATATTCTGTTTGCTTTAATTTTCACTTTATACTTTCCGCAGATAATTTACATATTAGACAATGGAATGCTGTCTACCCTGGATATGTATAAAGAAGGAAAAGTGGTTTAGTATTGCATATCACAGAAGGCAAGCAAGTGAAACGAGGAGAGATTATATCTTTAATACTAGGTCTATATGAACACCCAAACAAAATTCTTTGGCAATATTGGGGAACAGCTCAAAGCTTCACCAACCACCTCTTCAGGCACAACCCTCACGGTTAACGTACCCAAATCCTCTAAAATACAAGGGCGTATAAATATGTCTCATAGTTCTAAACAAAAGATTTAGAAAGAGGTATTTCAAGTCCTTTGCGAAATAAAGAACAAAGCAGCACAAACCATTTTTTGCCAGTAGAACTTTTTTAAACACCTCAAATTTTTACTGAAGACTACGATAAGGAAAATGTCCTCACTGTAGCATTTCTCTTTACAAGGAGTAATATACGATTTAAATGCAGAGTTACCAGATACCTATTGAGATCTGGATTTTATGGAAGAAGCCAGTAATATTTTTCACCTAACAATCTGCAAATAATTTTGAATCTAGAGCTAGTTCTTTATTACATCTTCAGTTATAAAAGTGAAGAAAGAACTACCTTCTTTCTTCATTCATATTCCAGGTTATGAGTGAAACTGTCATCTACAGCCCCACTGTAAGATGTTTTTTGTCATTTTCTTTATGCTTCTTTACATCTTTCCTTTCCTGCCCATAGCAAGCCCAGGTCTTTGTGGAACTCTCCCCAAGGAGGTCCAGATATTCTCCTCCAAATAGAAATATAAAAACCTGTTATGAAGATACTTTCCCTCTGATGTCATGATTTTGCATTTACAAACACTCAATCCTATATATTGCTGAGATATAGTATCCGTTCACTAATCAGAAGTAAGAATTAATAATGGTTTTCAAAGCTACAAAGGCAGCATTTTCACTCTGATGGGAGCGTACAGTTCATACTTTGGGGGAGGGGAAGAGAAGAAAAGAGTGTTGGCTCTTTCATGAACATAAAAGGGCAGAATTACACATTAGTGTAGCTTCCCCATGTTTAGACTTTTTTTTTTCTGAAATGCAGTGTAAACTTAAAATCAACCGTTAGTTACTTAACTAAAGCTCAAATCAGCCATATAATTACTTTTACAGAAAATTATGACCAAGGTTTTTTTAAAATGTGGATTGTTAAAATTTCACAATTGAGAAATAAATCACGATGGGAAAATAGGTCCCTATTCACAAAACAACCAAACAAGCTGGCATCATTAATACCCTTTTTAACAAGGCAAAACCAGAACTGAAATACTGGGAACACTGTTGCCAGGCCAGGATTGAGGTGAATTGGCAGAAATCGTGCAAATGGGCTCGTACCGCACCTGCCCAGCCCTTGGCCTCCTTCAAATCCCTACTCCCTCCCTTCAATAACCCTTCTCCCTCAGCAGGGCAGAGAAATTACCAACTCACTGAAGTTTTCACAAAGGGAAAGAAAAAAAAAAAGCCTACGCTTTTTAAAAATTACATTTGAAAGAAAAGTTGAGATGCTGGACATTCGTGATTCATACGTGCTTTAATACCAAGACTTTTGACCTTCAGAAGTCCCTTCTTCCAGAAAAAAAGAAGGAAAAAAAAAAAAAAAAAGGAAAAACACTCCTCAGAAACTACCACAGAGAGACGCTGCAGACATCAATCTAAAATAATGGCAGCCAAAGGTCAGGATGATATAGGCAACATCAATCTTTTCATTTAAATATCTTCCTGAAAGAGACCTCTAAAAAAGCAGAAGTGAGAAAATGAGAGACTATCCAGTCAGAGCGATAAAGAAACTGCCCAAACAGGTATAATTTACAGGATTTTCCTAAAAATCACACCAAGTATCTTCAATTTTGACAAATAAATCAATGTTAAGACCTCACTTAAATATAATATGGAAACTACCATCAGCTTGTTGGGTCATTTCAGCAAGATACAGCAATTTTCTTACAAGGATTCATTTATGAATTATACACGTCAGATTACAAAATAACACTTAAAAAAAGCAAGCACTGCAAACTGGATCCCAGTGAGTAAAAAAAGACACTAAAGTCCTAGGAGTCTTCCAGAACTGCTGGAAAATGCGTACAGCAAGAAGAATTGCTATTAGTGCCGAACAAAGCTGGGTAACCCTCAGAAGGCTCCAACATGCTAATCTGTCACCATGACAGAAAACCAAAGGATGCCAGACCAATACACATCACCCTTCCAATATCACAACCAAACATCCTAAATATCTGATGCTGAGCTTCTGAGCAAAATTAAAAATAGGTCTAGAGCATCCAAAAATATGAATAAGGATGCTCTTAGCAGATATGCTTCCAACTTCTTGTTAAAGGAAAAAAAAAAAGAATACTCTTCAAGACCTTTCAGCATTCCTCAACAGTGTTTTGTGTGTTACTGTTCTATAATCACAAGCGACAATAAAAATAACTAAATTTTTTTCTTCAGGTATCTCCTCCAAGAAAAAGGATATACATTACAGTACAACTGCAGCACATGTTTAAGGCCCCTAAAAGCACCAATGCTGATAAAATTAAAAATGGCTGTGCCCAAAGATCCCACAGCAAAACAGGCACAGCTCTGCTGACGATTAAAATATATATTAAAAATTCCTGCATTACCTTACAAAGGGCGAGGTATGCAAAACAAAAAGATTATATATTTTTCCAAAATTGAAATAAGTTATTAGACAAGGGAAGCAAATCTAGGCAAAGCATACATCTCGGATGCAGGTCGAGCTCATTTACGCAATAAAGCAGGATTTTCATCCTCCGAGACACTTAACGTATCGGGATTTCAAAACTTTTATCAGGCTTCGCCGCTGGAATAGATGCACACCACTTTTTAAGGAGACGCAGATGTGCCCGAATACCAGCGGACCCCACCCCCCTTTCCCGCTGCCAAAATGGCTAGTTCGTTACACCCACTGGCTACTTACCAGCCGCAGTGCCGAGCAGCAGGGTGGCACTGGAGAGCAGGAGCACCAGCACAAGGTGCTGCAGTGAGGCAGTCATACCTGGGGGAGCCGAGGACCGAGGCACGACAAGAAAAAAAAGAACAAAAAAAAAAAAAAGAACAAAAAAAAAAAAAAAAAGGTGGGGGGGAGACCCCGACGAGAGGAATTTCCTCCTCCTTTCGCACAGCCTTCCGCAGCTCTCTCGGCTTACAATCCCGCCTGGAAGGGCAAATGGCAGATGAGAGGAGCCGTCTTCCCTCTTACTCCATTACACCCGCCCGCCTTCATGTCTGGGGCGCCGGCACCGCTCCTGCCTCCCCGCCCCGGGGCATCTCCCCCCGCCGGGGATGGGCGGCAGGCTGCCGGGGGAGCTGGGAACCACGATTATTTCCTGCGCGGCTCCGACACACCGAAGATACGGCCCGGTGGAGAAGGAAACATATCCAGGCGCCGGCAGCACTGTCAGTCGGGGCAGCCCCCCGCGGGCCGGCCGGGGCGCGGATAACGAGCTCTACGGGCTCACGGCGGAGCCGCGTCCCATCCCGTTAAAGGTCTCTCGTCTTCTCGCTGCCTCACGCTGCCGGGAAGGCGGGGGCGATCCCCTCAGTCCCTCCGCGGCCAGGCGCGACCGGCTCCGCTCTCAGGGCGAGGGCTGCGGCCGCATCTCGGACCCATCTGTCTCCCCCGCCGGGCGGGCTCCACCGCGCACTCCCGGCTCTCCCCCCCCGCTGCTACCACCACCACAGAAGCGACGCCACCCCCGGCCACCCCGACAAAGGTGGAGCGCGGGGCGGCGGGCGGCGAGGCCCCTCCTCGGCGGCTCCAGCTGCGAAGGCACCCGGCTCCTCTCCGCGGGCGAGAGCGCGGCGGAGGCCCTTCCCCGGCGCCGGGCCCCTCCTCCGCCTCCCTCCTTGAGTTTCCACAGCGCCAGGCGAGGCGGGCAGCCCCCGGCCCGGCCCGGCCTCCTCCCTCCCGTCTCCGCTCGCACGGGGAACGGCTCAGCCCTCCCCCGCCCCCCCGCGCCGGGCTCGCCGGCGAGGGGCAGCTCCGCGCCGCGCCGCTCCGCCTCCTTCCCGTGCCCGCTGCGGGCGGGAGCCAAGGGCCGGAGGTGGTGTGTCCCCCC